>NC_139898.1:34328572-34461072 GCF_905171665.1 Trachurus trachurus
CTCAAGGTTAACGCCGGTGATGACCATATGTAACCGAGGGGGCGTGGCCTCTTTCCCCTTCGCCCACATTAGAGGAAAAAGTTGCTTTTTCCTCATTAACACAAGAAAAAAAAAACATCCAACCTTCTGCAGTTTCTGTTTTAATGCTGCAGCAGTTTGTGTGTTTGTGTTGTTGCACATTTCTAACCGTCCTCGGGCCACGTGCACATGTTTCTACAAAAAAAAAAACACCGTGAAGCTGCAGAGACATGAACCATAAATAACACAGATTATCAATCAAACTATTATTGATAGTTATTATAGGAAGGATCAGAGTTGTAAAAATAAAAAAAAAGTTAATAGGGAGAAACATGTGAGAAATAGTAAAGGGATTTTATAGAAATGATAAATCATGTTCAAAGGTCACGAGTTTGTGACTCATATATTTAAATATATATTCAAATTTATTGCCTAGGATGAACCAATCTAGAGGAATCCTCTTGTTTTCGAGGAGGTCTTTACAACATTACAGACAGAAAGACAGAAACAATCAACAATCTGCAAAAACTCAAAATCTTTCCAAGAATATTTGTCTTATTTCTTGTCAAAATGTCTCATTTCTAGTCAAACTAAGCTCTATACACTTGAAATAAGACTCATCACCTAAAAATTAACTTGTTTTTAGATCATTTTCACTTGTTTCAAACAAATTTTCACTTGAAATAAGTAGAAAAATCTGCCAGTGAAAGCTAGTTTTTTGTGCTTGTAATAAGAAAGAAAAACTTGCTCCACTATCAGATTTATTTAAAGTGAAAATCTGCTTGAAAGAAGTAAAAAGTGTCTAGAAACAAGCTACTTTTTATGTGATGAGTCTTATTTGAAGTAGAATGAGATTTGTTTTGACTAGAAATGAGACATTTTGACTAAATATTCTTGGTCAGATATTTGATTTTTTGCAGTGTACAACAACGACAACGTACATCAACACAAACATAAAAACAATGAGAAATGAGCACAACCTCTCGGTGGCCACAAATATTAACCTGGCAAAACTATGATAAAAAATAATATAGAATTGAAAATTGAAATTACAGTGTGTTGTGTATAATAATAATAATGGGTATGTAACATCATCTGAAGAATGTTCAGTTGAACTCAAAATAAGAAGACAAAGCGTATTTATGATGATATGTTTGAAGGCAGGTTATTCTAGATGAGGCTTTAAACAGAAATGCTCCTTTACCAGTTGATTCGTTGACCGTAGGAATTGATATGGAATCAATAATTGTTGTAAATAGGCAGGGTAATTGAAATAAATAAACTGTAACCTATGATTAGGGGAGAGTGGGGTAAGTTGAGCCAGTGGGTAAGTTGACCCACCCCTTGTTTCTAGGAAACTATAGGAAAAAGTTAGCGTGTGACCAAATATTTGGGAGGCTGGCATCATTTCATGGAGTCTGTGAAGATTAGAACCACGTGAGTAAAGTGGTTTAACATTTATGACCCAAAAATCATTTTTCACTCTTGCAAGTGAATTTTGTCGATCATAAGTTTCATGAGAATTGTGTTTAGACCAAAAGAGATGATTGTAAATGTGTTTTATACATGGGTTGTGGTATCTATGAGCTACAACATGAGGTAGTAAACTTAGCATGAAACTGCACCATTTTAGCTGTGAGAGTAATAAACCCAAGCTAAGGTAGCTGTGGGGTAAGTTGATCCACCTATCCTATACACTTAATGAATGTATTTTGGCTGTAAATGTCCAAATGATTAAATCAAGATTCTATGTTTGTGATTACAGTAAGTATGTTCCTATAAACAGGAAAAGTTGTTTATAGTGAGGCCAAACTTTACTTTCAAAGAAAAATATCTGGGATTCTTCCAAAGATGTGATGTAATTGCAAAACTCCCCAAATCTCAGAGAGTTGGTGGCTCAGCAGGAAGTCCCTGCAGTTTGTGTTCACCTGTAACCTGGACAGATGAAATATTAAGTAAAGGGGGAGGTAGGAGATGGATGGAAGGAAAGAAGGGGGGGTTGATCAATTTACCCCACTCCTATGGTCGTCACAAGACCACTTTTTTTGAACATGCTATATTTTAAAAACAGTTATATTTACACTCATTCTGTTAATTTGTAGGGATGCAAAACATCCTGAAATATATGCAGATGTGTTAGTTAGCAACAAAACTATAATTGTCTTGATGCAGTGATCCTGAATACAAAAAGTGGCTCAACTTACCCCACTCTCCCCTACTGAGTATGGGCCATTTAGGCTAAGTGCTTTATACATGATACAGCGATGAGTGTAGAACGAACAACCAAGAGCAAATCTACAAAGATTATCGTATATTATTGTATAGCTATTGTTGTTTTGGGATGTATTTTGGTTATACACTGCAAAAACTCAAAATCTTTCCAATAATATTTGTCTTATTTCTTGTCAAAATGTCTCATTTCTAGTCAAAACTAATCTCTTTTCACTTAAAATAAGACTCATCACCTAAAAATGAACGTGTTTTTAGATCTTTTCACTTGTTTCAAGCATATTTTCATTTGAAATAAGTAGAAAAATCTGCCAGTGAAAGCAAGTTTTTCCTGCTTGTAATAAGAAAGAAAAACTTGCTCCACTAACAGATTTTTCTACTTATTTCAAATGAAAATCTGCTTGAAAGAAGTAAAAAGTGTCTAAAAACAAGCTGCTTTTTATGTGATGAGTCTTATTTTAAGTAGAATGAGATTTGTTTTGACTAGAAATGACATTTTGACTAGAAATAGGATAAATATTCTTGGTAAGATTTTGAGTTTTTGCAGTGTACAACATCAGCATAGTCAAAAACAAAAAAACGGTAGAATAAGTTGTAAGGCAAGTTTCCTTCAGACGTTATAGGCCTACATGTACATGTAAAACAGGTTTTGGATCGAAATAAGACACTGCATGGTGCCAAAGTTACTGTAATTTATATATAATTATATAATCTATGTGAAGTTTGAATGTGATGACTTCCTCTGATCTTTTTTAATCAGCAGAAGCATCACACTAAAACTAATTTGCACAACCTCAGAGTTTAAAATTCCCCTCATCTGAAATAATGACATTGTTTTTTACCCTGAAGTCAACACAGATGATGTTAGTCAGACTTTAACTTTATTTTTAGAAATAAAAACGAGCGCCTCCTCCACAGACACAGACTTGTTCCTGGTGACTCCTGCAGACGAACTCTTTCCCGACATTTGTTTTTGTTTATATAAATATATTTTTATAAAAAAGCTCCATTGTTCAGGTTTTTCTCCAGATGACAGTTGTGGACGCTGAAAAGTACAGGATGTGGCCGAGGAACCTGAAGGTCACACGCTTATAACTGTGTGTTTTTTCCCATGGTGCAAATGTGACGAAGATAGTTTTAGTTTCTCTCTGTGTGTGTGTGTGTGTGTGTGTGTGTGTGTGTGTGTGTGTGTGTGTGTGTGTGTGTGTGTGTGTGTGTGTGTGTGTGTGTGTGTGTGTGTGTGTGTGAGAGTTAATTATGGTGCGACGGGTCCGATCCCGGTCCAGGTTCGAGTCCCGGAGCAGCAGAGCAACAATCAAAACAGCAATTATGGTGAGTGACGTGTCACGGTGACATCATCGCTGTATAATCATCATGTTCCCTCGTGGAGCGGAGGGAGGAGGAGGAAGAGGAGGAGGAGGAGGAGGAGGAGAGGGAGGGAGGAGGAGGAGGAGGAAGAGGAGGAAGAGGAGGAGGAGGAGGAGGAGGAGGAGGAGGGAGGAGGAGGAAGAGGAGGAAACATGGAGATCCAGCTAGAAACAGGTTCAGTTTGATGATGAGGTCGTTGCCTTGGAGACGAGGAGCAGGTTCTCTCACTCCCTCTGCTGGACACTGGATGGACACACAGGAGAGGAGAAAGAAGGAGAGGAAGAGAAGGAGGAAGAAGATGAGGAGGAGAAAGAAGGAGGAGGGAGGAGGGCAAGGAAGGAGGAAGAGGAGGAGCAGCAGGAAGGCAAGGCAATTTTATTTGTATAGCCCGTTTTTACCACCAGTTTGTCTCAAAGGGCTTCACATCCCATCATAACAACATCCTCTGTCCTTAGACCCTCACATCCACTGAGGAAAAACTCCATGGAAAACCCTTTTAACAGGGAAAACCAGGAGAAAGCTCAGGGTGAGCAACAGAGGAGGGATCATCACCCAGGACGGACAGATGTTGTTACAGACAAGAAAACAGTTTACAGTTTATAACACAGAATGTGGGAAACATGGAAATGTTAACAAGAGTTAGGAAGGAAGAGGAAGAGAAGGAGGAGGAAGAAGGGGGCAGGGAAGGAAGAAGAGGAGGAGAAGAGAGATGAGGAAGGAGGGAGGAAGGAAGAAAAAGAGGAGGAGGAGAAAGAAGGAGGAGAGAGGAGGAAGGAAGAAGAAGAGGATGAGAAGGAGGCAGAGAGGGAAGGAGGATGGAGGGGGTGGAAGAGAAGAAGGAAGAAGGAGGCAGGAAGAGGGAAGAAAAGGAGGAGGAGAAGGAGGGGGAGGAGGAGAAGAAAGATGAGGAAGGAAGGAAGAAAAAGAGGAGGAGAAAGAAGGAAGAGAGAAGAGGAGGAGGAGGAGAAGGAAGGAGGAACCTGAGGTTGTTCCTCTCTGGTCCTCACAGGTGACAACATGTCGTCCCTTTAACACTGCAGGTGAACTACTCACGGACCAATCAGCTGCAGGCAGTCAGCTCCACCAGCCAATCACACGCAGAGCTCACATCTTCACTTCCTACAATCAGAGAGAATGGAGTTCTGTTACAGTAAAGGTCCAGTCAGCTGCTCCTCCTCCTCCTCCTCCTCCTCCTCCTCCTCCTCCTCCTCCTCCTCCTTTTAAAACATAAAACAATATGTTTTATTTTGAATATTTTTCCTTCGTCACGTTTCATTTTAAAGTTTGTTTTCTGTGTCAGACTAAAAAAAGATGATTCTGATTCTGTTTGTGGTTTGATCCCTCAGGGCCACCGTAGCCTTCAACACATACACATGTTGTTGAAAGGAAGAAGGAGGAGGAGGAGGAGGAGGAGGAGGAGGAGGAGGAGAAGAATAAGGAAAAAGGAGAAGTATGCAGTATACAAGTTTCCCAGAATGCATTTTGTAGCTAGATGTTTTATTTCCCGCTCTAGCGCTGTAATTATGTAACTTTATTAAGTTTTAGTAACTGTTTAAATCCCAAATCTACGGCCAGTTGATCCAACTGACGGTTGTTTAGAAGTTTGCTCCGATGTTTTCCAGAGAAGTGAAGCTCCACAGCGACCGCGACATCACAGAGGCAGCAGCCAGTCTGCAGAGCTGCTCGGCCGGCCAACCTCCGTCGTCATCCCGGGGGAGAAAACCATCGCTAATTTACTTACCTGCAGGTTTTTAGAGGTTTACCACCGGCTGGTTAAAGTATTTTTAGGAGATAAATGTTGGTCTCATTGATGAAATCTAACACCTGTATCAGTAGCATTAGTTAGTTTGAATGTAAAGTGAAGCTTCCTGTGTGTATTGGACAGAAGAGCAGCGCTGCCTCGGGGCTCTGGAGCCTACGGACACAAACCACCACATTTACATAAATAAATACATGTTTTACAATGAACACATCAGTCTGCATTAAAGCAGAAGCAAGCGATATATTTGTGTTAATATAAGTCTTAAATAGTTGTATCTTCCGACAGCAATCACTTCTATAGAGTGTTTGGTCTGAAACACGGGTCTGTCAGTCACTCTGCTCTGCTCTGAGCCCAGGAGAAAACATTTATCGTATCTCCTACAAGTTTTATCCAATGAGGAGAGAGAACGGCATAAAGGGGCAGTCCTCTCTGTGTGTGCAGCCAAGGGATGCGCCTGAATGTGGTGACGTAGGGACGAGGACCAATAGATCCATGACGAGGGCGGGGGCTGCTAACTCCATCTGCTGACAGGAAGTTATGGTGCGTTCAAGGCAGGGGCGGAGTGGGGCACCAAAATCTACCGGGAAAATTCTGACCGCACCGGCCCACCATCGGCCCAACCCCCCCCCCCCCACACACACACACACACCATTTACATATTTCTGTACCGCTCACCGCTCAAACAGAGCTATGTGTCATTCCATATGGCAAAATATATGAGTGCCAGAAGCAAAAAAAAAAAAAAAATGTGGGTGAAACAATTAATTTTTTTTTGTAAAGGCTACACCATTTCCCATATTCTGGTGCATTTTAACCAATACATCCATGATTTTAACACATTGTTACTTTTATCTAGCTAAAAAAAAAAAAAAAAAATTACAGAAATACAGAATGTGAAAGAGCTGCAATTAGTGCCTCCCAAGCAGATTTAGCCTACTTAACACTGCTGATCATAACATTACATCCAGTCATGTTTACTCCTTTATTCCCCCTTCTCAACTAGTCTGCAAATGGATTTTACTGACAGCGCGCTGCAAACGCCACGGTTTCGGGTCTTGTCCTACTCACCAACATGCTTTGCTGCCCATGGAGAAGACAGAGCAGCTGCTGCTGTGATGTGAGAGGTTCCGGCTAGAGGCTGACATTTTTTCGGGATTCCCGCGGGACACGGGATTCCCGCGGGAATCCCGTGATTCGGGAGTCAATTTATTTTGAATCACGTGATCGGGACGTGACGGGAAAAAATGTAAACGGGAGTGAACGGGACCGGGAGTCAAAGCGCGACATTCAAAGAAGCACAAGCCAGGCAGTGCTACGGATGGTGTGCTCAAAACGGTCCAAACGTTTTAAGTGTGGGGACTGATGCACACTGCACACCCTCAGTGATCACTGTCCTGGCTCCGTAGCGGTGTACCTAAATCAACATACCGGTAGGGAAACGTTTTCGGCCAGTCAGACTGACTCAGAGGAGTCAGCTGATGCGGCGGCGGCGTAATCTCCACCTCACATAAAACAGCTGATGCACACTGCACACCCTCAGTGATCACTGTCGTGGCTACGTAGCGGTGTGTAACATGTGTAAATCAACATATCGGTAGGCAATTAAACGTTTTCCGCCAGTCAGAGGAGTCAGCTGATGCGGCGGCGGCGTAATCTCCACAAACAGGTGATGCAGACAAGCAAAAAAGAAAGAAAGAAAAAGAGAAAGAGGGAGAGAGAAAGGACGAGGAGGGCGTTCATTATCTCTAATTGAAATAACAAAACAAGACGGTAGACGTGTTGACGCCACATCTACCGTCTTGTTTTGTCTGTCATTCAGCCTGCAGTGCGCTGAGAGAGAGGGGGGGGGGGGGGGGGGGGGGGTCTGTGTCTGTCAACACAATCGTTTAGGCATGATGACTGTGTTCATAGAAAAAATCGGGAACAGGCCGGGTTCGGGAGTGATTTATTCGGGATTTGAACGGGACAGGATTTTTTTTTGACTTTGTCACGGGACCGGGACGGGACGGGAATTTTTTTGCGGGAGCGGGACGGGACGGGATTGAAAAAACACTCCCGTGTCAGCCTCTAGTTCCGGCTCGTAACGCTACCGCGGTCCGCGTACCGCCGCCCCCTGGCCCACTTACAGTAAAGCACGGACTTTGTTGTCTTGTTTAATTAATATAACTTATAGATAACGTAACACACGGGCAGGACTGATCAGGTTTGCTGGGTAGCTTCCGTGAGTCGTTCTGTTTTTAGCCGTAGCCGCTAGTTTAATGATAACTTTAACAGTGATAGGCTGACGCATTTCCCATTTCCCATGAGGCTTTGCACCATTCTACATTAGTTTAAGAACAAACAAACAAATTAAATTGCTGGTTATTTTATATTTTGTGGTCATGAAAGTTCTGTAACATTGAAGTAAAATAATTAGATAAAGATAGGAGGCTAAACAAAAATCATTTAGTAGGCTGGATTGATGAGAGTCTGATTCACTATCGCAACCATGAGTGAGAGGTAGAGAGACATGAAGGGGTACAAATAATGGGTGGACTTACTCAAGTAGTTGTAGAGGTAGAGCTTGGAGATTATCATGGGAACTTGTTATTATAATTACTTTTAACTCATGAGCACCACACGGCCACGCAGGGCAGCTTGCGGGCCGGCTCACTTGGGTTTATTGGCCGCCGGCCGACCGGGAAATCTCCCGGTCCTCCCGATGGCCACTCCGCCCCTGGTTCAAGGCAACTCGTAACTCGTGTTTTTCCGACCTGTGAAGTGGTACCAGTTCGATCTGGTACGAGTTCACGGGTCAGAAGTTACGAGTGGCCGTTATAGTGACTTTCACCGGTAAAACAGGTCGGAGAAACACGAGTGGGTTGCCTGGAACGCTACAAAGTCGTAAGTTGTGACTTGAAGCTGTAATTTACGGTTTCAAAAGCCTGCCTGGAACGCAGCATTAGCCAAAACCACCGGATCGCTTACTTCTGCTTTAAGTTTTATTTCATTTAACTATATAGCCTAACATAGTTACGGTCCACAGCAAAGATACTTACCGTCTTTGGTTACGGTTAGATGTCAGGGGAGCATTGCATTGTGGGATACAGGACACAATGTAGACTGGTCAGATACTGGAGATATTTCCCGAATCAGTACGACATCTGGGAATTTTACTTACTTTTTTAATTTTAAGCTTACTACATATAATACTGCATTTTGGCCAAATCGGTACTAGCACGAGCAGTATAGTAAGCAACCAGTTGGAGACGATTATTGAAGAGAAACACGACACTGAGCTCTGATCCAACCAGAGAGTGGGCACGGTGCAGGACCACCTGTGTGTGTGTCTGTCAGTGTGTGTGCGTGTCTGTGTGTTGTGTGTCTGTTGTGTGCATGTGTGTGTGTATTGTGTGTGTGTGTGTGTGTGTGTGTGACTCCGTTGCTCCATGAGTCTTTTGATCAGAGCCTAAACTTGAGGCTGAGAGGAATGTTTCTCTTTCTCCTTTGAAGGCAGTTTGAGTTTTCTCTAATAGTTTTGGTTCAGCTCGGCCTCGTGTGTGTGTTGTGTGTCTGTGTGTCTGTGTATTGTGTGTGTGTGTGTGTGTGTGTGTGTGTGTGCAGCTCAGTATAAATGGGGGCTGAGCTCTGAAATGAATATCATTGTCACATCTTGTGCCAGAGCAAATTCCCGCGTCCAAAACGAGCAATTTGGAGTCGACGCCTGCCGCGGAAAATCTGCCTTCAATTTTCCTCCACTAGCGACTCTGTGTGTGCGTGTGTGTGTGTTAAAGTGTGTGTGTGTAACCTTGCAACACACACACAGACACACACAGCCTGCAGCGAATGGACCCCACAGTTTATTTTTGTCTCAATTATCCATTTAGTGGAAGTGGCAGGAGGCTGACGCGCTCCACGTTCACTTCGTCCTCGGTTAACGACGCCGGTTCTCTGCTTTCCTGGTTCCAGTGAACGCCTCGCACACACACACACACACACATATACACATATACACATATACACACACACATACACACACATACACATACACACTGTGTTTCCACTGTAATTGGTGTGTTCATGTTCACTGTCAGACAGGCATGTGGTGGAATTAATGCAGCTTTGTCATGAACAGATTGACTGAAACTGAGACTGTTGACTCGCACATAAAACACTTTATTTAAAGGGATAGTTCAACATTTTCTCAAATTGGCCCATCGCCATAATAATCCCTATAGTCATAGCAGTAGGTTCGTTATACCTTAAATTGTCGGTGCAATTGTTTTTAGAACGGCGGAGCAGAGCCGTGAGCTGCTCAGAGCTACGCTACGGAGGCTCATTATGGGATTTCTTTGTTGGTTTCCCTCATCAAACTCATCAAATACACAATCCAACAACTCCACAACGCTCTGGTGGACAAGTTGTGACCTGCACATTCACCACGCTATGAGATAATAACACAAAGTTACCACACAGAGTTGTTTCAGAGGGAAATTCATGCAAAACCGCTGATGCACGTTGCCTTCAGGGACAGTTTTTCATCAAGCAGTCTCTAGTATTTACCTCTAAAACAAATCCGGAAGATGCACCACTAGGAGTAGCATCTCCAATCTCGTTGTATTTCATACAAGACAATGAAGTTTCCATTCTATTCTATGCAACTCTACTGATCCCAAAGGAAAGATGTAATCCATCCTTCACTCCGATCCAGATACAAACTTCTTGATCACCAAATCCAGATGTGAACATGTGAGTGTTAAATGTGAAGGTCTGTAAACAACAGGTAGAACAGCAGCATGGGCTGATTGTCTTGTTTTCTGTTTCTTCAAACTCTTTAAACAGTCAGACCTGTTCCCATCCACAATAAACACATTAGTCAAATACAATGTGATTATTTCCCCATGGGTTTCTATAAATATCCAGTAGCTGGGGAAAAGTTCTTCATTTATCACTATCATGGTTTAAAAATCAGGTGCCACATATAAATCAATAAATGTTTATAGTATACTACATGGTAAATTTGGTTTATTTTACCCGTTTGAATTTATTTTTAAATAACATTTTGTTCCTAAACTGAACCCACTAAACACTGCAAAAACTCAAAATCTTTCCAAGAATATGTGTCTTATTTCTTGTCAAAATGTCTCATTTCTAGTCAAAACTAATCTCTTTCCACTTTAAATAAGACTCATCACCTAAAAATCAACTCGTTTTTAGATCATTTTCATTTGTTTCAAACAAATTTTCACTTGAAATAAGTAGAAAAATCTGCCAGTGAAAGCAAGTTTTTTGTGTTTGTTATAAGAAAGAAAAACTTGCTCCACTATCAGATTTTTCACTATCAAGTTGTGAAAATCTGCTTGAAAGAAGTAAAAAGTGGCTAAAAACAAGCTACTTTTTAATGTGATGAGTCTTATTTTAAGTAGAATGACATTTGTTTTGACTAGAAATGACATTTTGACTAGAAATAAGACAAATATTCTTGGTAAGATTTTGAGTTTTTGCAGTGAAACCTGCTGGGGTCAGAACAATCTTGATTTTTAAAGTTAAATCCAGATACTGAAACACAAACTGAGTCACAGGATCTAATCTCATGTAATCAGAATCTGTTTTTTAGTTTTGAACAAACCATTTTCAAGATTTGTTCCAATCCGTTATCTTAAATAACTGAACTGGGCCCATGTTTTCACCTTCACTGCAAAAATTCAAAGTCTTACCAAGAATATTTGTCTTATTTCTAGTCAAAATGTCATTTCTAGTCAAAACAAATCTCATTCTACTTAAAATAAGACTCATCATATTAAAAAGCAGCTTGTTTTTAGACATTTTAAAACTTTTTTCAAGCAAATTTTCCACTTGAAATAAGTAGAAAAATCTGATAGTGGAGCAAGTTTTTCTTTCTTATTACAAGCACAAAAAACCTGCTTTGACTGGCAGATTTTTCTACTTAAAGTGAAAGTGTCTAAAAACAAGTTAATTTTTAGGTGATGAGTCTTATTTCAAGTGGAAAGAAATTAGTTTTGACTAAAATTGAGACATTTTGACAAGAAATAAGACAAATATTCTTGGAAAGATTTTGAGTTTTTGCAGTGTTCACCTTTGACCTTTGACCTCCAAAATCTAACCAGCTCCTCTTCGAGTCCCTCTGAGGTCAGATCGAGGTCTCTAGTCTCTCCGACTGTCACCTCGTTGTTCCGACCCAGACTCCCCATGCAGACTGATCCGGTGCCTCGGCGCCTCGTTCACTCGTTCACGCTCCGCTGCACGAGCCGAGGGAAAGAGCACAGATGATTTCAGTCCACACGGAGCATGATAAACCAAACCAAGCTTCAAGTTGCAGCCAACCGAGCATCCATAATAATAAGGCCTGACGCAGCAGTTCAGTTCCCCGTGCAGCTCTGATCTGCCGTAATTACACAAAGTCTTCGAGTTTCCATCACAGAGACCAAACTTGGAACCGAGGAAGACAGAAGAGAGTTGAATCTGATTTCAAACAATGCCACGATCAGACATCGATCTCGCCCGGCCGGCCAGCGACTTCATCATCAAACATCCTCCAGCTCTTGGTCTCGCTGGACGTCCCTCTCCCTTCTCGGCTCCGCTGCACTGCAAAAACTCAACATCTTACCAAGAATATTTGTCTTATTTCTAGTAAAAACACATCTCATTCTACTTAAAATAAGACTCATCACAAAGAAAGTAGCTTATTTTTGACACTTTTTACTTCTTTCAAGCAGATTTTCACTTGAAATAAGTAGAAAAATCTGACAGTGGAGCAAGTTTTTCTTTCTTATTACAAGCAGAAAAAAGTGGCTTTCACTGGCAGATTTTTCTACTTCTTTCAAATGAAAATTAGTTTGAAACAAGTGAAAATGATCTAAAAACAAGTTCATTTTTAGGTGATGAGTCTCATTTTAAGTGGAAAGAGATTAGTTTTGACCAGAAATGAGACATTTTGACAAGAAATAAGACAAATATTCTCGGTAAGATTTTGAGTTTTTGCAGTGTGCACGCTTCATCCTGAGGAATTCACTTTTTCCCCCCCTTTCTTTCTTTTTTTTTCTCTCTCTCTCTCTTTCTCTCTCTGGACTCATCGCCGGTCTGAACGGGCCTCATGAAATCCTGCTGACGCCTCACTTCCCCCGAGGAACGACTCTTCTTCATCTTTATTTTCCCCTCTCCGCTCATTCATGCCTGTTGTTGGACCCAATTGTTGCCGGATCGTTTCAGGCGGCTTGCCCTGCAAACATGCAGGATTATTGGATCCACAGAGACCGAAGCAGGAATGATGAGAGTGGGAGAAAATGAGGTGGGGACAGAAAAACGAGAGAGAGGGAGAGGGAGAAAGAGAAAGAGAAAGGGAGGAAAAACAAAAGACAGCTGGTTTATTTCAGGTTCCTCTGACTCCAGGTCTGTTGATGCTGCTGCTGCAGAAGAGAAAACACTTTATTATCACCAACATCCATTTAAGTTTCCTCTGCTGACGACTAACTCACTCATCACTTTAAAGAGGACCTTTCCACCTTAAAGGGATAGTTCAACAATTTGGCAAATTGTCCCATTGCCATAATCCCTATAGTCATAGCAGTAGGTTCGTTACATCAAGGAAGGAAGGACGAAGGGAAGGAAGGAAGGAAGGAAGGAAGGAAGGAAGGAAGGAAGGAAGGAAGGACAAAGGGAAAGATGGGAGGAAAGCAGGAAGGGAAAAATGAAGGAAAGATAGAAGGAGGGAGGGAACAGATTGGGTCAAAAAGGAAGGAAAAATAAGGATAAGGGAAGGAAGGAAGGAAGAAAGGAAGGAAGGAAGGAAGGAAAAAAGGAAGGAAGGAAAGAAAGAAGAAAGGAAGGAAGGAAGGAAGGAAGGAAGGAAGGAAGGAAGGAAGGAAAAAGGAAGGAAGGAAAGAAAGATGGAGGGAGGGAACAGATTAGGTCAAGTAAGGAAGCAGAAGGATGGACAAAGGGAAAGATGGGAGGAAGGAAGGAAGGAAGGAAGGAAGGAAGGAAGGAAGGAAGGAAGGAAGGAAGGAAGGAAAGAAGGAAGGAAGGAAGGAAGGGGAAAAGGATTGTGTAAAGAAGGAAGGAAAGAGGGAAGGATGGAGGAAGGGAACAGATTGGGTCAGTTTGACCCAGAAGGACGACAGGAGGGTTCATTGTCGGTGCAAGCTATTTTTAGAACGGTGGAGCAGAGCCGTGAGCTGCTCAGAGCTACGCTACGGAGGCTCATTATGGGATTTCTTGGTTTCCCTCATCAAACTCATCAAATACACAATCCAACAACTCCACAACGCTCTGGTGGACAAGTTGTGACCTGCACATTCACCACGCTATGAGATAATAACACAACGTTACCAGACAGAGTTGTTTTAGAGGGAAATGCAGAGACTGATGATGAAAAACTGTCCCTGAAGGCAACACGCATCAGTGGTTTTGCATGAATTTCCCTCTAAAACAACTCAGTTTCTATATCTCTGGATGTGAGCACGTTCTAAATGTCTTGATGACCAATCAGATTGCTTGGTTGGAACTACTTGCTGTATAATATTCCTTATTATTAACTTAGAATCACAACAACTACACATTCACATGCTGATGTTAACATGCGCACTGCAAAAACTCAAAATCTTACCAAGAATATTTGTCTTATTTCTAGTCAAAACAAATCTCATTCTACTTAAAATAAGACTCATCACATAAAAAGCAGCTTGTTTTTAGACACTTTTTACTTCTTTCAAGCAGATTTTCACTTGAAATAAGTAGAAAAATCGGTGGAGCAAGTTTTTCTTTCTTATTACAAACACAAAAAAACTTCCACTGGCAGATTTTTCTACTTATTTCAAGTGAAAATTGTCTAAAAACAAGTTAATTTTTAGGTGATGAGTCTTAGTTTAAGTGGAAAGAGATTAGTTTTGACTAGAAATGAGACATTTTGACAAGAAATAAGACAAATATTCTTGGAAAGATTTTGAGTTTTTGCAGTGTAATATTCAGTAGAATATATGTTAATGGACAAAAGTTAAATTAGACGTATCTGCTCCGTCTAAAATAAAAATGCAGCCAGTCGGGTGATTGTATTTTCATTCTGTTTTCTGTTTGGAGACGGTTTGAAGTGAAGCCAGTTTTATTTTGAGCTCTTTAATTCCTCGTAGACTTGGAGGAACATTGGGCGTTTCATCGTGTTTCTGGTTGGAGAAGCTGCTGCTGATTTTAACACTAAATATCCAGACATGTTGTGGAGCTCAGCAGGTTTCTAGAGGCCGAGCAGCAGCTGTAGAACATGTGTCCTCCTCCTCCACGACTCCACGAGCCACCTGAGGCTCTGATGATGATAACACTCATCATCGGTGCCGAGGCCGAGCCGAGGCCTGATGAGCGGTTTGATCCGAGCGTCATCGGCGCTCTGCATTTCTTGTCAAAATGTCATTTCTAGTCAAAACAAATCTCATTCTTCTAAAAATAAGACTCATCACGTAAAAAGCAGCTTGTTTTAAGACACTTTTTACTTCTTTCAAGTATATTTTTACTTGAATTAAGTAGAAAAATCTGCCAGTGGAGCAAGTTTTTCTTTCTTATTACAAGCACAAAAAAACTTGCTTTCACTGGCAGATTTTTCTACATATTTCAAGTGAAAATTAGTTTGAAACAAGTGAAAATGATCTAAAAACAAGTTAATTTTTAGGTGATGAGTCTTATTTTAAGTGGAAAGAGATTAGTTTTGACTAGAAATTAGACATTTTGACAAGAAATAAGACAAATATTCTTGGAAAGGTTTTGAGTTTTTGCAGTGTTTAGTGGGTTCAGGGTGGAGTTTAGGAACAAAATGTGATATAAATTAAATTCAAAAGGGTAAAATGAACCAAATTCATCATGTAGTATATATAAACATTAATTGATTTATATTTGGCACCTGATTTTTAAACCATCATAGTGATAAATGAAGAACTTTTCCCTGCAGCTTACTGGATATTCATAGAAACCCATGGGGAAATATTCACACACTGCAAAAACTCAAAATCTTTCCAAGATTATTTGTCTTCTTTCTTGTCAAAATGTCTCAATTTTAGTCAAAACTAATCTCTTTCCACTTAAAATAAGACTCATCACCTAAAAATTAACTTGTTTTTAGATCATTTTCACTTGTTTCAAACCAATTTTCACTTGAAATAAGTAGAAAAATCTGCCAGTGAAAGCAAGTTTTTTTTTTGTGTGCTTGTAATAAGAAAGAAAAACTTGCTCCACTATCAGATTTTTCTACTTATTTAAAGTGGAAAATTTGCTTGAAAGAAGTAAAAAGTGTCTAAAAACAAGCTACTTTTTAATGTGATGAGTCTTATTTTAAGTAGAATGAGATTTGTTTTGACTAGAAACGACATTTTGACTAGAAATAAGACAAATATTCTTGGTAAGATTTTGAATTTTTGCAGTGAATTGTATTTGATTTGGAGCTCAGCAGGTTTCTAGAGGCCGAGCAGCAGCTGTAGAACATGTGTCCTCCTCCTCCACGACTCGGCCACCTGAGGCTCTGATGATGATAACACTCATCATCGGTGCCGAGGCCGAGCCGAGGCCTGATGAGCGGTTTGATCGGAGCGTCATCGGCTCTCTGCTCTGCTCTGCTCTGCTCGGAGGAATGAGCTCATATTAACCGTCAGCTGAAGAGCCTGAGCCTCGGCCGAGCCACGTTATGACACGTTCAAACAAACACAGCAGGAGGGTGAAGAGAAGAGAAGAGAGGTTCAGAGTGTTTCCTCCAGAGTAATAAACCTCCCATCACTCAGCACTGCAGCACACACACACACACACACACACACACACACACACACACACACACACACACACACACACACACATATAGAGACGGTGATTTTCCTCTTAACCCTCCTGGGTCAAGGAAGGAAGGACGAAAGGAAGGAAGGATAAAGGGATAAGGAAGGACAAAGGGAAAGAAGGAAGGACAAAGGGAAGGAAGGAAGGATGGAAGGACAAGGATAGAAGGAAGGAAGGAAGGAAGGATAAAGGGAAAGAAGGAAGGGAGGAAGGATAAAGGGATAGAAGGAAGGAAGGAAGGAAGGATAAAGGGAAAGATGGAAGGAAGGATAAAGGGAAAGAAGGAAGGAAGGATAAGGAAAGAAGGAAGGAAGGAAGGAAGGAAGGACAAAGGGATAGAAGGAAGGAAGGAAGGATAAAGGGATAGAAGGAAGGACGAAGGGAAAGACAGAAGGAAGGAAGGATAAAGGGAAAGAAGGAAGGGAGGAAGGAAGGAAGGAAGGAGGGATAAGGATAGAAGGAAGGAAGGACGAAGGGAAAGAAGGAAGGAAGGACAAAGGGAAAGAAGGAAGGAGAGAAGGATAAAGGGAAAGACAGAAGGAAGGAAGGATAAAGTGATAGAAGGAAGGAAGGAAGGAAGGACAAATGGAACAATGGGAGGAAAGAAGGAAGGGAAAAAGGAAGGAAAGATAGAAGGAGGGAGGGAACAGACTGGGTCAAAAAGGAAGGAAGAAGTAAGGAAGAAGGGAAGGAAGGAAAGAAGCAAGGGAGAAAGGAAGGAAGGAAAGAAGGAAGGATGGAGGAAGGAAGGAAGGAAGGAAGGAAGGAAGGAAGGAAGGAAGGAAGGAAGGAAGGAAGGAAGGAAGGAAGGAAGGAAGGAAGGAAGGAAGGAAGGAAGGAAGGAAAGGAAAAAGGATTGTGGAAAGAAGGAAGGGAGAAAGGAAGAAAGGGAAGAAGGAAGGATGGAGGACGGGAACAGGAGGATTAAACTTCTTCCAAAATAAAAAAGGACAGAGTTGTAGTTCAGCATTTGTCCACCAGGTGACATAACAGGAGAGTTTGGCACAGAGTCAATGGCAGGGAGATCTGTGTGTGTGTGTGTGTGTGTGTGTGTGTGTGTGTGTGTGTGTGTGTGTGTGTGTGTGTGTGTGTGTGTGTGTGTGTGTGTGTGTGTGTGTGTGTGTGTGTGTGAGCAGTGAATAAGTGCCTAAAAATAAAGAAGAGGAGGAACGGTGTGAAGCGACAGAGACTTTCCTCCTCCTCCTCCTCCTCTGTTTTGTTTTCCTTCTTCATCTCCTCCCGTTGCCTCTGTCTCAGCTGCTCCTGTGATGTCATCGCTTCTGTGACATCACACTCATACAATATATAATATAATACAAAAAAAAAAAATATATATATATATATAATTGTGTTTCCAGACACTGTGAAGCTGCCACACCAACACATTTCACATACAATAGAAACATGAGTCAAAGTTATACATAAAATATAATATAATAGAAATAAGAGCAATAAAAAAGTTATTAAATAATGTTTCTCTTGTTATAGACTGACCATCTTATTATTACAGCATTAAAGCAGAAGTAAGCGATCCGGTGGTTTTGGCTAATGCTGCGTTCCAGGCAGGCTTTTGAAACCGTAAATTACAGCTTCAAGTCACAACTTAGGACTTTGTAGCGTTCCAGGCAACCCACTCGTGTTTCTCCGACCTGTTTTACCTGTGAAAGTCACTATAACGGCCACTCGTAACTTCTGACCCGTGAACTCGTACCAGATCGAACTGGTACGACTTCACAGGTCGGAAAAACACGAGTTACGAGTTTCCTTGAACGCACCATAACGTCTTGTCAGCCGATGGAGTTAGCAGCCCCCGCCCTCGTCATGGATCTATTGGTCCTCGTCCCTACGTCACCACATTCAGGCGCATCCCTTGGCTGCACACACAGAGAGGACTGCCCCTTTATGCCGTTCTCTCTCCTCATTGGATAAAACTTGTAGGATACGATAAATGTTTTCTCCTGGGCTCAGAGCAGAGCAGAGTGACTGACAGACCCGTGTTTCAGACCAAACACTCTATGTAAGTGATTGCTGTCGGAAGATACAACTATTTAAGACTTATATTAACACAAATATATCGCTTACTTCTGCTTTAAATCTTTCTGCCGTGTCTAATAGCAGCCATTCCTCTGCCCATTTTTACCACCATCTGGTTTATTGACTATTCCAAGTCATTTTATTATCTACTGTATTGTTATCCCTAATAACTTAACCTCTATTTCTTTATCTCCTATATATTTTTAAGTTCATGCAGTTTTGGTGCATCTTTGAACCTAATACTATCTGTCTGATCCTTAGTTTATTTACACCTTTTTCTCTCCTCACATGTTTTTTTTCTTTTCTTTTCGCGCCACACAGCAGGGTGCACGCGAGCCTCGATCACCCCCCGTGTCACGAGACCGCTCCTTCCTCATTCCTTCCCTTTGATCCTTTGATGTTTTGGGGTATAGCTACGCCGCACCGCTGGAGCATCTGATGCGTGGAAATACAGATTCAGTCAGTCAGTCAGTCAGTCAGTCTGCCGCTTATTGGGTCATGTAAAGAGACGGGGAGAGAGGGGGGTGAGAGGGGGGTAGAGTCATTCTCTGCTACCGACCAATGAGCTGAATCGGGAGCAGTGGTGGCGTCTGAGCATCATCATCATCATCATCATCATCATCCTCCTCTTCCTCCTTCATCCCTGACTCCAGACTCACCGAGGAAACACCGCGGAGAGATGCTGCTGCTGCTGCTGCTGCCGGCGGAGGGATACGAACCGCTGTGACCGGGAGAGACGGCTGAGTGAAGGATATAGCGGAGGATTATTAACTAACTAACTCACTAACTAACTAATAAACCGTCCGTGTTGTGGTGACGTGATGGAGCGATGGAGACACCGACAGCGACAGCGACGCTGAGCGGGAACAACTGAGAGGTAATGAGGCTGCTACAGCGTCATAATAATAATAGAAATACATCTAGATCTGGATGAATCCGCGCAGTGATTAGCCTATAACACGATGATGCTATTTAATCTATGTCGTTGTGTTGTTGTGTTGTGTTGTGTTGTGTTCACTGACATCTGTCCGCACTTCTTCCTGTTCAATATTGATGTATTGATCTCTGAGTTACACGGTGACACTCTGCAGGCCGGGTGTGTGTGTGTGTGTGTGTGTGTGTGTGTGTGTGTGTGTGTGTGTGTGTGTGTGTCTGTGCTGTGTATTTATTTTGGCCTGAGGCAAACACACACACACATAGACACACTCTCTCTGGGACAGATGGATGGACATAAAACACTATCATGGTCCTGCACAGACGCTCATTTGCATAATTTAGTGAGAAGTTTTAAAGGGACAGTTCAACATTTTGGCAAATTCGCCTATTGCCTATAGCCTAGACATCTAGACGCACCCTATAGCGGAAGCAAATATATGAATGAATGACATGTGAATGCTGCTGCTGTAACTACCAAGGATTATTAATCTATCTATCTATCTATCTATCTATCTATCTATCTATCTATCTATCTATCTATCTATCTATCTATCTATCTATCTATCTAAGTTATAATGGAAATAAGAGAGCAATAAAAAAAGTTATTAAATAATGTTTCTCTTATTGTTATAGACTGACCAACTTACTACTACAACATTAATAGTCTTAATATTTTATTTAAATTCCTCAAAAATGATTCTCCATGTTGTCAATGTTTATGATGTTCAACATTTTGGCCAATTCGCCTATTGCCTATAGCCTAGAAATCTATAGATGCACCCTATAGCAGCAGCAAATACAATATATATTTGCTCCGTAGGTGGGTCTAGAAATGAGCCATAGGAACTTTTTCCTATGGCTACCAATCACAGCGCTCTATCTGTTTAGAGAGTCGTTGGGCGGCTTAACGCCATGACGACATACTTGCGACGGTGAAAAACATGACAAGGAATCGTTTGAATCGGCGTTCATGGCATCAACTTTGAAATAATTCAACTTGTCATTTTCTTTAAAAGTTGAGCCAGAAACTGCACTGAAGTCGTTCATTTCCAAGAAGGATGTATTTGGTGTTTTGCCGACGGGATGTGGGAAAAGTTTAATCTACCGACGTCATCCTGCTCTTTGCTCTGATTGGTCGTAGCGCTACCCTATTGCATGCAGAGGCAGTTTGAAAGACAGCCTTTATAACTTCTTCACGAGAGCATTTTGGCGTTGTCGGATTGTGTAGCCTATGTGATGAGTTTTGAGGGAAAAGGCGTAAGTACCGATTCATGAGCAGCTCACGTCTCTGCCCCGCCGATCTAAAAACAGCTTGCACCGACAATTAAAGGTAACGAACCTATCTATACTCCTAAAACTATAGGGATTATTATGGCAATAGGCCAATTTGCCAAAAATGTTGAACTATCCCTTTAAAGCGTCACACTCAGGATGTGAAGTCACATGATGCAAAAATCTCAACCAGAGGAGAGAATCTGACACAAACTAGTTCCATGTGTGTGCAGTTAAATGATGTGACACCATCACATAAAGATAACGACAAAAAACTTTATTAGAATAAAAAGACGTGACGAAGACGAGAGGTTTGAACATCTGGAGACAGATGATGCTAATGTTGGCTACGCAGCAATAGCAAAATGTAGAATTGCAGGCAACCCACTTGTTTTTAAGGCTAATTTGCATCAGTTTGCATATAATGTAATATAATATAATATAATATAATATAATATGAGATTATAGCAGAAGAATTGAGAGGTCATGATGCGTTCAGGAGATGTAGGAAACGTCTTCTAATTTCTAAACACAATCTAAACTACATCAGCACATCTCTAGGATTTACTTTTATCTGTCAAATGCAGTTTTCATTTTAAATAAAAAAGTGAGATATGAATGAAAAGAAAATGGTCACAATGACAGTGGAACATGGACAGAGATGATTTTCACTGGACAGTTTTTAAGCTTAGCAGCACATCATCACACAGGTTATTGATTATTCCTTAGTAACATGAGCCTTGGAGGGGGGGTCGATGCAACGCTCATTAATAATGAATGCAGGGCAGTAATGACGAAACTGAGCTCTGTGGAACACATCATTCATCCAGGTTTATGTTTAGATTCTGCTGCAGATTTATACAGTGATTCATTGTGTTTCTGTTTTGGATAATGTTACATAGGTTTTAGCCCAGAGTTAGGCCAGAGTTAGGCCAGTGTTAAAGCAGAAGTAAGGTGAATATTTGTGTTAATATAAGTCTTAAATAGTTGTATCTTCCGACAGCAATCACTTCTATAGAGTGTTTGGTCTGAAACACGGGTCTGTCAGTCACTCTGCTCTGCTCTGAGCCCAGGAGAAAACTTTCCTTGTATCCTACAACCTTTATCCAATGAGGAGAGAGAACGGCATAAAGGGGCAGTCCTCTCTGTGTGTGCCGCCAAGGGATGCGCCTGAATGTGGTGACGTAGGGACGAGGGCGGGGGCTGCTAACTCCATCTGCTGACAGGAAGTTAGACAAAACCACCGAATCACTTACTGAAGCTTTAACCCAGTTTTAGGCCAGTTGATGCTCCCTGTCTTTGGCTGTGCTGTTGACAATCCACTTGTGATTCTTCAGCTCATCTGACAGACTCTAGATCATGTGACTGACGGAGCTTCATGGACATCTCATTCAGGTTAATGAGACAGTTACATCCAAGGTGCAAAAGGCCCTGGATCTAACACCACAGAGTGAAGAGAAGGAGGAGGAGGAGGAGGATGTTCATGCATCATCCTCTACAGATGGTGATGGACGAGAATTCAGAAGATTCAGCTGAGATTAAGAAAGAAAGAAAAAACTCACATGAATAACAACATGCACGTACTGTATGTCAGACGTCCTAGATTTTCTCTCTGAAGTCGGCTCAGATTTCCTCCGTGCGGCATCAGGACGTCTGAGTCGTGTGAAATCTGAACCTGATAGAAATCAGTCGCTCGTCTCACTCTCATCCCTCTGTTTTCCTTCTTTCTTTTCTTTCACCGGTCAGAGTGGAGCAGCTCCATGTTGGAAGATCTCAGGGTTTCTGGCTTTGAAAATGTCAAACTGAAGCCGTCAAGTGAAACTAGAGACGTTGTTTTTTACTGGAGAGAGCAGAAACTCTCAGATTAAATCATTTACAGTAAGAGTGATTATTGATGGTCAGGTGGTGTTCTCACACATGGAGCTACACAGAGAAGAGAAGATGTTAGTGAAGGAAGAAAGGGGGGGAGCAAAGGTGTGATCAGAGTAATTATACAGTTAGAGGAGCAACACACCCCCTCCTCTCCCACTGTCTGTTTCCTGTTTGTCTGTAGCTATCTGTAGTTGACATCCCATAACCACAGTCAGAAACGAGACTCTGACAGAAGTTAAAGTCATTGAGGCTGCAGGACGAACATCAGGATGAACCAAAGTAGAATAAGAAAGAAAAAAGATCAAAAAAGTTTAGTTTTTAAAATACAAAAAAATAAAAACAAAGAAAAAAGAAATTCAGCAAATCAGAGAATCGTTGAGAGCAGGAAGAAGGGAAGACGCAGGAAGCACAAAGGGAGGGATGGAGGCTAGGTGGCAGGAGGGAAGAATGGAAGGAGAAAGATGGTGGAGGATGGGGGGGGGGGGGGGGAGGAAGAAAGGACAAAGGGAGTGCTGGAGGGGAAGAGGATGGAAGATAGGGAGGAAAAAGGAGGGAAGGAAGGAAGGACAAAGGGAGGGAAGCAGGCAGGAGGGAAGAATGGAAGGAGGAAGATGGGGGAGGAAGAAATCAAATAGGAAGGAAGGAAGGACAGAAGGAAGGAAGTAGAGAAGGATGAGGGAGGAGGGAGTGAAGAAGGAGCGAAGGAAAGGAAAGGAGGGAGGATGTGAGGAAGGAAGGAGAGAAGACTTTGACAAGTTATTGTGACAGTGCTCAACATGAAAACAACAGTCACCAGTGAAGACTCCTCCGCTCGTCGTCAAGCTTCAAGTCAAGTCAAACTTTATTATATATTTAAGCAATATATCACGACAGGCCGTGGTATATGCTCATTATACCACGGCTAAGGGGCGTTGTTCGGCCCGACGCGAAGCGGAGGGACGACAACCCCCTTAGAGTGGACTGGAGTGATATATTGCTTTTATAAAACGGTTACGAATAAAGGCAATATAAAAGAGGGATACGCAATCAATTTCATGTAGTTTTATTCAACCAGAAATACATATTATTCAATAAAATAGCCTCACTGTGAAAAAATAGTCCCACCTCTCCGGACGTTAGCTCCAAGTAGCTCTGCAGCTCGTCTTTTCCTCCGCATTTTTTCAGGTGAAAGTCACTGCTCAGTCCCCTCTACCATTGTTAACCCTCCGCAGAGGTGAAACTTCACCTTAAACATGTCAATTCAACTACTTTAGTCCGTTTTTTAACATCGTAAAAACATCAGCTGTCTCTTGCTACGGACTGCAACAGTCCGTTGTCATGGATACATGACAACAACTTCCATTCATACCAGTCATACGTGCCTGAGGCGGAGTGATAGCTTAGCTGTGATAAGGCTTTAGAATAGTAGCCGTGGTATATGCTCAATATACCACGGCTAACAGCCAATCAGATTGCCGGATTTCACCTTTCCGTTTTATAAATATATATATATATATATATATATATATAGATATACTGTGTATATAGTGTATAGCACCTTTAACCAAGGTGCTTCACAATTACACATGAATATAATTTCCTATAAATACATGAGATAAGGGCACAACAAAATAGACATACATAAGGAACAATAAGAACTGTCATGATAAAAACAATCAACTTGGATTCCTAATGTTGGAGTTGTTCTAACGCAGAGAACAACTCCCCCCTCCTCCTCCCTCCCCCCTCCTCCTCCCTCAGCTGCATGTGAGGAATGTGAGGCAGGTATGTGCGGTATGTGAGGTGTGGACGGTGTGGACACATGAACCAACTGTCTGCTTGTTGTTTACACACGACAACCATTCATCTGATGCACGTGGCCCCAGGGTTAGTAGAGTTCACTAAAACTGAAACTAGCAGTGAAAAAATAATTTAGTAAACTGAAATAAAAATAAAAATGAAAATGACAGTTTTTCTAGCTCCAACCTCCAGGTTTGATGCTAAACTGCAGTAAAGTAAAGTTTCATCAGGTAACAGCAGCTTAGTTGTAGTTTTCTTGTCCATGTCTAAAGCTGCAGGAAGAAAACGACTTGGAGTACGACCCACAGCTAGATGAGAGTGAATGGAACCTGATGAGGACTGATGGGAACATTATGGGATGGATCATGCAACTAAAAGGGAACAAGTTCATCTTCAGAGCTAATAAGCGCCCTCGGCCTTCAGAGTTGTTGTGGAACAATTTTTAAAATATATTGGAATGAATGTGGTTTTGAAAATGTAGTATGATAATAAAATCAATTGAATGTTTTAGAAATTATAAGATTAAATCAGTCATGTGTGATGACACAATGATGGTACGCTGGGCGTCAGACATACAGTGTGTTTTTAAAATGGAGAAGCAGGCGCTCAGTGGATCAGCTAAACGAAAACAAAGGAAAGAAAAGTGAGGCAAGATGATGGTACTCATAAAAATGCTCTCTCATATTAACAGGGTTATGCACACTCATGTTGTGTGGTAAGGAACTGCTGGATGTTGCAACGCATTTGTAGTGATATTTTGAGCATTATATAGAGGCCAAAGTCACGGTTAGAAGAACTGCCCCCATTACTTCACTGGTTAACTGCAGTAGCACAGCTAGAAGCTAACAGCTAGCAGGAGGAGAGCTAGATCTGGGCTGCACATGATCTTTCTCTATTTTTTTCCTATGGTCGCACTCGGGGACCTAGAGCTGTAGAGCGTTACTTAGAAAATGACCGGACTTCTCCTTTAAAATCAATAACGAATAGTTTTGTTTAGTCCGGCTGATGGGAAATGAAGTTTTTAATTACAAAGAACTACAAATATTCTTATTATTGTATGGTCGCTTCAGAAATAGTTTAACGGCCTTAAAACGCTTCATTTATGTCATCTATATCATGATGTCATCTTTTATTTGTATAATATGCAGGATGTACAGGTAGGAACTAAGTTCAGGCCTGTGTTGCAGGGGGACACTGTCCACACTTTGCTCAGTGCGCTTGGTTACGCACACACTTTGGTGACGTTTTGCCGGCGGAACGTATATTTACATACAGTGTTCAGCATGGATTAAGTGGCCAAGAGCGTGGGGGGAGATTTAAAAGCAATCGGGACAAACTTGACAAGTGCAGCCTGTGCCGTTGCGCACACTAGCACAACTACGACACACACACACACACAGCAACAGTTTTAATAACCAGTGCTGCTGGATCACAGTCTCATCTACTCCTAAACTGCTCCTAAAGATTCACATCATAAATGTGTAAGCCCAACTCCGTAAGTAAATAAAACAAACAAGAAAAACGAAAAAAATAAAATCATGAACAGAGCATGATGAATATAAAATATGACATTAAAAAGTCATAATTATGAGATAGAAAGTTAATTTCATTTTATTGAAATTAATTCAATTGTATTTCCTAAACGTGGCTTGTGGCTCCCGGTGACGGCGGACTTCACCGTGGTGCATTGTGGGATTTATACTTGGCCAAATACCGCTCAGATGCGGTCTTACCAAACGGTAGGGTTAGGGTACGGTAGCTAACAGTTAACAGCTTTTTACCTACTTTCTCTCTCTCCCTCTCTGTCTTACACACACACACAGCAGGTTGTCTGTCATATCTGTCATAAACCTTGTAATAACAGCTTGTCCAGTACAGTTAACATTATTGTTGCTTCGGTTTGAGTGTGGATTAATTGTTTGTTGTGTAGCTAATGTGAGCGGTGGTCCAATATCACGGTCCTGTTATTGATGAGTTGGGTTTTAATAACAGCTGATCTGTGTTGTAACGTTAACGTTAGATGGCGTGGAGGACTGTGATGAGAAGGTGTTGCAAATTAATGCACACATTTTAAAACGTATCTGTGCAAAGTGCAAACCATTGTGCAAAACCTGTTTGTTGTGACTTTCTTGCGTGATACGCTGATTTGCCGAATTCATTTATGTCATCTATTATGATGTCATCTTTTATTTGTATTATGTGCAGGATGGAGGTAGGAACTAAGTTCAGGCCTGTGTTGCAGGGGGACACTGTAAGTCTGTTACACACTAGGTTGAAGTTTAAAAATGTGACTCAGCGCTTATTAATATTAATATTCCTGCTCTTTGTGCAGCCACACAGGCTAAGTTGTGTGTTGTGTATGTGTAGCCTATGTGTATGTGTGTGTTTAATCACTCTATTGACAAATAGTTATGAATCATTTCATAACATTGGAGTTACTTCCTGTTTGTATTTCACAATAAAAGCCTCTGAGTCACTGTGTGGAACAGTTTGCCTTGATGTAGTCGACAAACCGGCTTCTTCCTCCTGAAGCTGTGACCCACTGCACTTCTTCCTCTTCTTCTTCTTCTTCTTCTTCTTCTTCTTCTTCTTCTTCTTCTTCTTCTTCTTCTTCTTCTTTACTCGTACCTGCACAGGTGTGTGTGTGTGGTGCGTTCACTGTCCCGTCTGTGTGTCTGTAAATCCGAGGCTCCGTCTGTCTGTCTGCTCCTGTGTGATGATGATGTGGAGCTGCTGCACCCGAAACCACCAGCAACGACTCAGAGTTCAGCTGCAACCACCGCAGCTCAAATATGGGTTTTTGTTTCCCAGAATACACACACACACACACACACACACACACACACACACACACACACACACACACACACACAGACCACACCCTCCTGTTTGTAGAAGCACTGAGGAGGAATTTCCATGTCCGTTGATCCAGACCTCTGAGCTGTGTGTGTGTGTGTGTGTGTGTGAGGACATTCACACACACACACACACACACACACACACTGGATCAGCAGCAGTGATGGCAAATACAATACAAGTACTTCATTACTGTACTTAGTGGAATTTTCAGGTACTTTGTAGGCCTACTTTTAGAAGTATTCATTCTTCTGACAACTTTTTACTTTTACTCAGTTCATTTTTAACACAAATATCGGTACTTTCTACTCCGTACATTTCCCAAAAAAGGCTCGTTACTTTTTTTTATCAGGGTTTCCGCGGCAAAATAAACTTGCAGCTGGACTGGAGCTGAGTCGTCGTAGTTCCTCCTCAGCGCGGTCGGTCGGGGTCGTCATATCACGCCGCCGGGTCGTCTCGCTCTATTTTTTTCTCATTTGTAACAATACAAACACCTACGATTGACTATAGTGAAGTACTTTAGGATACATCTTGTGTCTGGCAGGTAAACTTAAAGGGACAACGAGGAGTTTTGTTAAAGTGAAGTGTTCTCACACTACATTTATGAGCCTCCGCACCGTGAAATTCTTTGACCGGTGCAAGACAGACTCATGTTTTCATTCATCAAGAATTAAAGTCAGAGGTTGGAAGACGATCACATACCGTCGTAGTTCCCACCATAAACGGAGATTCGGCGGCGTTATTCTCATGACTCGCCACGAAACCGAAAGTAAAGAAACGCTGGTCGGCTCGACCAGCATTTCCACCACCACTAATAATAACAAAATAACCATAGAGACAAAACCATAGATTTATCTAAAATGGACCATTAACAAGTGGTAACGTAGATTCATCCACATTAATATCAGACTTTTTTATAACCAAATAGAAACTCCTCGTTGTCCCTTTAAAGCAGAAGTGAGTGGTCCGGTCGTTTTCGCTAATGCTGTGTTCCAGGCAGGCTTTTGAAATCGTAAATTACAGCTTCAAGTCACGACTTACGACTTTGTAGCGTTCCAGGCAACCCACTCCTGTTTTTCCGACCTGTTTTACCTGTGAAAGTCACTATAACGGCCACTCGTAACTTCTGACCTGTGAACTCGTACCAGATCGAACTGGTACGAGTTCACAGGTCGGAAAAATACGAGTTTCCTTGAACGCACCATAACAGTCCTCGTCCCTACGTCACCACATTCACGGCGTTCCTTGGCTGCACACACAGCCCTGCATGCCGTTCTCTCTCCTCATTGGATAAAAACTGTAGGATACGATAAATGTTTTCTCCTGGGCTCAGAGCAGAGCAGAGTGACTGACAGACCCGTGTTTCAGTCCAAACACTCTATGTAAGTGATAGAAGATATAACTATTTAAGACTTATATTAACACAAATATATCACTTACTTCTGCTTTAAAGTTTGTTCAAACAATAACATTGATGAAATGGATTCGAGATGAATTATGGTGTGGTTATTATTAGCTTTGCAGTGAATCGTGCAATAGAAATACTTTTTACTTTTAGTAGCCTAATACCTTTGAGTAGATTTCAGAGCCTGTACTTTTTACTTTTACCAAAGTTGTTTTTTACACATGTACTTGTATTTTTTACTTCTACTCTAGTAAAGAAGCTGGTACTTGTTCAGCAGCAGCTCCATGTGTGTGTTGTTGCTGCTGGTGGAGGAGATTAGTGTCTGAGTTCAGACCTTGTTCTACCTGCTCCAACATGTCACACACACCTGGAGGGAGGAGGGAGGAGGAGGGGGGGCATGCATTAACACACACACACACACACACACACACACACACACACACACACACACACACACACACACACACACACTCACACACACACACACACACACACACACACACACACACACACACACACACATGCAAACTCGCATATTCAGGTGTGCTCCTCCCTGACTCCTTCACAAAACACCAGAGGCTAAATAGTCAATTGACATTTCAGTGTGTGTGAGTGTTTTACAGGCAACGGCAGGAAGACACACACACACACACACACACACACACACACACACACACACACACACACACACACACACACACACACACACACACACACACACACACACACACACACACACACATGCACACACACACACACACACACACACACACACATGCACGCACAGACTCACAAACACACACACACACACTCTGACTGACTGGCTGACTCACACACACCTAGTGATGTGTGTTTTGGAGCATGCTGAAACAGATCAGTCTTTCATGCTGAACCAGGCAGTGTGTGTGTGTGTGTGTGTGTCTGTGTGCGTCCGTGTGTGTGTGTGTGTGTGTGTGTGTGTGTGTGTAGGAGAGAGAGAGAGTACCTTTGCTCCCCACTGGTGTTTACCTCTCTCTCTCTCTCTCTCTCTGCCACGTCGTGCCGGCTTCTCTCCTCTCTCTCCTCTGGGAGCTTCAGCTTCACCGAGTCGAGTCGAGTCGAGTCGAGTGGAGCTGCTTCATCGTGGTCACTCTGCTCTGCTCCGCTCTGGTCTGAGCAGCCGGCAGTCGGCCAATCACAGCGCAGAGATATCTAGTTGTTGTTGTTTTAGTTGGTCTTTGGTGTGGCGGTGCAGCTGCTAGGACACACAGACAGATGTTGTAGAGGAGTTGGACTCACCTGAGCTGAGCTGAGCTGAGGAGGAGAAACATCTGGAGCAGCTGAGATGAGTGGGTTCCTCTACAGAGGGAGGTAAGAAAGACCGATGAGTCATGATGGGGTCGCTTCTGGTGAATGTGTGTGTCTGTGTGTGTGTGTGTAGTGCGGTCGCCTTTGTGCATGTGTGTGTGTTTATGTGTGGGAGTTGCATTCATGGATATAATGTGAATAGAAAAGCGTTTCCTCTGCAGAGCTGCTGCTCCAAATCTTCCCAAGAATACAGTATTTGTCTTATTTCTTGTCAAAATGTCTCATTTCTATAGTCAAAAGTATAATCTCTTTCCACTCACCACATAAAAATGAACTTGTTTTTAGATCATTTTCACTTGTTTCAAACTGATTTTCACTTGAAATAAGTAGAAAAATCTGCCAGTGAAACCAAGAACTTGCTCCACTATCAGATTTTTCTACTTATTCCAAGTGAAAATCTGCTTGAAAGAAGTAAAAAGTGTCTAAAAACAAGCTGCTTTTTAATGTGATGAGTCTTATTTTAAGTAGAATGAGATTTGTTTTGACTAGAAATGACATTTTGACTAGAAATAGGACAAATATTCTTGGTAAAATTTTGAGTTTTTGCAGTGTTTAGACGGTTACAGTCGACGGGACCTTTGTGCCACAGTTACATAAGAAGAAGCTGCGAGGAGGAGGATGTGCCCTTTCAAAGTAAAAGCACTGAATTCTCCGTGGTTGGAATGGAAACCCTCTGTCAGTCAGACACAACACAACACCGGCTCAGCAGCGTTAGTGCAGAACACACAGCGTTGAGCGCAGTGTCAACTCACCCCGCAGCGTCTGAACAAACTGTGGCTGGACGACGACGACGACGAGTTTGTTTTCACTGAACCGACAGAATCTACAAAGTCCTGGAGATGTGAAGCTGCACCTCAGTCAGACCAGGTTCAGACCAGCTCCAGACCTGCACTGCAAAAAATCAAATATCTTACCAAGAATATTGGTCTTATTTTTAGTCAAAATGTCATTTCTAGTCAAAACTAATCTCTTTCCACTTGAAATAAGACTCATTACCTAAAAATGTACTTGTTTTTAGATCATTTTCATTTGTTTCAAACATATTTTCACTTGAAATAAGTAGAAAAATCTGCCAGTGAAAGCAAGTTTTCAGTGCTTGTAATAAGAAAGAAAAACGTGCTCCACTATCAGATTATTTTAAGTGAAAATCAGCTTGGAAGAAGGAAAAAGTGTCTAAAAACAAGCTACTTTTTTAATGTGATGAGTCTTATTTTAAGTAGAATGAGATTAGTTTTGACTAGAAATGACATTTTGACTAAAAATAAGACAAATATTCTTGGTCAGATATTAGATTTTTTTGCAGTGTGGTTCCTTTGAGCCTCCTCTGGTCCTCAGGTTGAATCTGAACCAAATGTCCAAATGTTTTTATTCAGAAATCTGGTTTTGTTTCCTGCAACAGCCTGAAAATAACACGATGCTGGATCTTTTATCACTTTATTCATTGTATTTCTAGCTTCTCTCCTCTCCTCTCCTCTCTTCACTTCACTGGTTTGATGGTTGTCACAACTGAAATGGTTTCAAAACAGGATTTCTGATAGACTCTTTGATGAGGCCTGTTCTCATGTTAATGAACTCTATCCACCATAAAAGTAGCTCCAGAAGAAAGAGCAAGAAGTCCTATTGATGAGTTGAAGTGATGCTGTTGTGGAGGAATTAGTACTTTATGAACAGATCAGATTCATTTTGAATGTGAAGTTTAAGCTTTAATGTCTGTTTTACTAGCATTAGCATTAGCATTAGCTTCAGCAGTTGTTGCCAAAGCAACGGTCTCGTTGACTGGGAGTCATGTCAGAGCGAATATGATGATGATGATGATGATGATTTAACAGGAGAGATTCAGACCGACAGTAGTCCACCGTTGTTGTTGTTGTATGACGTCGTCGTTTCACTAAAGATCCGTCTTGTGTGTCTACATGAAAACTCTGGGGCAGTGTTTTCAGATTTAGCTGCTCTTTTTTCCCAAAAAATACTGTTTTTATCTCCCGAAAAACTGGTCAAAACACTAAAAAACATTCACAGATAAATTTACACCTGTATCCATGTGGACAGGCTCTTAAAGCTACCATGCTAACAGCTAGCATGCTAACAGTCAGTAGGCTACGTTTACATGCACAGCTTAATCCAGCTGTGCTCAAAATTAGATTTTGGCGTCTAATCAGACTTCTGTCCTTGTCTCAATATACATGCAACTGAGAAAATGGAATAATAACTGAGGGAATGTGTTCCTCCTCCTCAACACCAGGTGGCGATATGCGTCGTTTCAGTGGGTAATAAGGAACCTTCTCCAGTTGACCTGTTAGCCAGACAGTAGACCGGCATTTTCCAACAACAGCCAGATGGTTAATCATACAGCAGCTTTGTTCATCTTGTACGTCATGTGTGCGTTACTTATTGTGCAGACGAGGTGCGCGCTATCTATCCCTCGTGGTCATGGTGATTTCTAGAGGCAGACAAGACAAGAACGCTGTAACGCTACAACAACAGCTTCTGCAGCCGGCTTTCTTACGCCAGTGTGGGGGGTGTGGAGCATGCACACGTGCGTTGACCAGTTACAGTGGGGAAAACAAGTAGCCTATTTGATACACTGCCGATTTTGCAGATATTCCCACTTACAAAGCATCAAAGTCTGTAATTTTTATCATAGGTAGGCCTACTCTGCAACTGTGAGGGACGGAATCTAAAACAAACATCCATAAGATCACATTGTATGATTTTTAAGTAGGCTAATTAATTTGCATTTCATTGCATGACATAAGTAGGCTATTTGATACATGAGAAAAACAGAACTTAGTATTTGGTACAGAAACCTTTGTTTGCAATTACAGAGACGTTTACTGAAGTTCTTGACCAGGTTTGCACACACTGCAGCAGGGATTTTGGCGCACTCCCCACTGTAAACTCAGATTAAGGCGTATACATGACGGAGAGAGTCGAATTCCAATCACATTATCTGGGTCTTAATCGGATAAGGAGAACTCAGTTGTCCAGTTAGAGTCGGATTAAGGCAATAACTGGGTTTTCTCCAGTGTCATGTAAACGTAGTGAGAGAGTGCTGAAGGAGCAGCTGCTGCAGGTCAATTACAACCTCTTGTCATGTTAAATGTGACAGTGGCTGCAGCTCCATGAGGCTTCCTGCTGAGAGGAGGAAGCTTTAACAAAGGAGCAGTCAGTCAGGTTACAGTAGATTACTGTAGGACTCAAACAGGAGCGAGTGGTTCATTAGTGAAGAAGATCCTGCAGAAGGAAACCTGCAGGTCTGCACTGCAAAAACTCAAACTCTTACCAAGAATATTCTTGGAAAGATTTTGAGTTTTTGCAGTGTGTGATGCTCTTAAACACAACGCTGGTTGGAGAGCTTGGAGGATGATCATCTCCTGGGAGTTTTCTTTTACTTAACATCTCTACAGTTTCTTATTTTACTGTTACAGTATTAGTTTACTATGTCAAGGACAATCCCAATTAATCAACTGTATCAATATCAGTACTGTAAAAAGGGCAGCTTTATAATATAATACAATATAAGCACCCTAAAAAAAAACAAAGAACAAAAACCAAAAACAATATGTTACAGCACACTGATTAAAAGGAGAGTGTTAGAACAGCTAGGAGACAAGATAAATCAATGAAGATAAGAGAGAACAGTGAAACATCAGTACAATCTTCTTCTCTTCTGCAGCCAAAATGTAAAAAAAATAATGTCAGAGGAAGAAAAACAAAAGTCTACAATCTTTGTATTTAAACATTTCAATAGTTGCAGCCAGTTTGAAGCAGGAACTGCTCCGTTGTGTGTTTGTGGTGCGTTCAGGTGCAGCTTTTGTTTTTTTTATACCAGTAAACAAACAACATTTTGACTGTTGCTTGTTTAGTTTTTTTCTGCCAGTTCACAGCTGAAACACCTGAAGGCACCGGCAGCAGCTGCTGCTCTGTATCTTATTTGATTATTGATTAAACTGATAAAATGAAGGGATGACACCTTGATTAAACAGCTGCTGGCTCTTTGTGCTCGACATGTTGTTGCAGGTGTGTGTGTGTGTGTGTGTGTGTGTGTATCTAAACTTTGCATTGGTAGAAAAGTGGAAACCTGAGTTAGAACAGGCAGCAGCAGGTTTCACTGCAAAAACTCTACATCTCACCAAGAATATTTGTCTCATTTCTAGTCAAAACAAATCTCATTCTACTAAAAATAAGACTCATCACATAAAAAGCAGCTTGTTTTTAGACACTTTTTACTTCTTTTAAGCAGATTTTCACTTGAAATAAGTAGAAAAAATCTGATAGTGGAGCAAGTTTTTCTTTCTTATTACAAGTACAAAAACTTGCTTTCACTGGCAGATTTTTCTACTTATTTCAAGTGAAAATTTGTTTTGAAACAAGTGAAAATGATCTAAAAACAAGTTCATTTTTAGGTGATGAGTCTTATTTTAAGTGGAAAGAGATTAGTTTTGACTAGAAATGAGACATTTTGACAAGAAATAAGACAAATATTCCTGGAAGGATTTTGATTTGTTTTTGCAGTGTTGTTGTTGACGACGAGCGCCGACACATGAGCAGCACAAATGTTGTTCTCACGCAGAACAAACTGATGATGTCCAGCGTCCTGGTGGTCCTTGTCCCTGCAGCTGCCCCCCTCTCTCCTCCCCCTCCCCCACCCCTTTTTACTGCAGCGTCGTCCGTCCACTCAGCTCCTCACCGTCGTCCTGCAGCTGTCAGGAGGTTTGGAGCTGAGGCCGGACTCACACTCTCATCACACTCTCACACCGAGGAGAGGCTGTAAAACACTGATTCCACTCAGAGCCTTTGATTCCCGTGCTGCGTTCAGGGACGGCGCGTTGGGGGCTGATGATGATGATGATTACAACATCCTCATCCTCGCCCCGATGTGAAAGCCTGATCCTTCACTTTAGCTAATAAAGCAGAGCTCTTTTACAGCTCGCTGCCGTCGGCTTTGACTTAATCTCTCTCAATTGATTATTCATGACAGAGTGAGGCGATGTGCTAATGGAGGGAAATCCACAAATCCACAGACCTGATGAGGCTCAGAGCTGAAACACAAGATTTCAGTTCTTTAATAGTACAACCTTCACCTTTAGTATATTATATTAGACTGATGTGTTCATTTATCTTCCAAAAAGGAATTAAACCAGCCAGAGAGCTGCTGGTGACTTCATGGGACAACATAGGTGGAGATCAGTGGTTCTCAAAGTTTTTTTGTTTTTTTTTACACCAAGGACCCCTAAATAGATACAAATTAGACCACAGACCCCCAATGGACAAAATTTTGCAGCAAACACCAGAAATACTAATAGTAATACTACTAATACCTCTACTCAAGACACACTTTTCTAGAAAAAATTGGTAAATTTCTCAAAAACAATTCTAGAAAGAAGTGGTAAAAAGTTTAACTTTTTTTTTAGAAAAAGTGGTAAAATATCTAGCCTGTCCTTCAGTAAAAATGGCACACAAAATAAAAAGAGGAGTAAAGCAATATATTAAGCGGAAATATATATATATATTTAAACATCAAAGATGTCCAATCAAACCCACATAGTTTGAAACAACGTTCAAAACACACACAGCTCACAGCATATAAAGCCCGCTAGCTTAATGCTAACGTGTAATGTAAAACACCATAGACGGGCTAACAGAAATTAGCATCGGCTATCGCCAATTCGCGGCAACCGAGCCACAGCAGTAAGCTGCTAAAAACTGTTTTAATTTAGGCTTTAGCGCTGTTAACACGTGGCTGGTTAAATTGTTTTTAGGAGATTAATGTTGATGAAATGTAACAACTGTGGTAGTGGCATTAGTTAGTTTGAATGAAAAGTGAGCAGGGCTGCCTCTAGGCTACGGACTGAAATCACCACATTTACCTAAATAAATAAATGTTTTACAATGAACCGATCAGTCTAATACATTTTATTTTGTTAAGTCAACATGGTTACTGTACATGGCAAAGATTATTACTACCACTTTATGACTTAGAATTGGTCTGTATTTCTATGGGGGAGTCCTCGCCACTCAATCGCTCTGGTCACAAGTCACCTTTTAATTCCTCGTTAACGGAAGCCCTGAGCGGACAAACATTCACACATTTCATCTATTATTTATTCATGTATTATTTCTCTGAGATCTCCAGAATGACAGATGGTCCTGAGGTTTCTGTCACGGTGTTCTGATCGCTATATCTCTGTCGTCACCCAGTATCCATGGTAACCATCCAGTATCCAACTCTATGTTTTAGCAGAGCAGAGCAGATTATAGCAAAATGATCCAGTTAAGTCATCTACGACCAACATGAACGTCTCAGTCTGTGATCCACTGATCAATCCTTTCCTCCTCTGATGTTGCTGCGGTGATTGATGCTTCCTTCATCTCTAATCAGTGATGCTGTTATCTCCTGAGAGAAGGGAGGAAGTAACATGAATGAATGAGTGAGTGAATGAATGATCTCTAGCCTGTCTGGAGGCTGAGGTCATGTCTGAACATTATACACGTCTTCCTGTCGGCGAGGGTCGATGTGTGGTGTCGTGTTTCTACAATGCAACAATGCATCAGTTTATTATCCGACGTGTTTCTGCAGCTTTGAGACGTGAAACTGGAGAATCTGTGTTTTTATTAAGGGGCCAAGACACTACAGGTGAATAGGGTAAAAAATGTTAACTAACAGATATCACCATGAAACTTACCAAGTTTATCACTCCCATTAAGACAAATATTTTTTGTATTACAAGTTTTGTTAAATTTAATGTTTAAATATGTAAATGAGGCAATATCTAATGAAATATGCGCTAATTTGCATACATTTCTAGAACAGAAATCTGAACAATGGATAAAGCCACTTTCAAAATTCTTGTTTTATTTTGTTGACATATTAGAGTCAGAAGTTTTTTACAGAGGAGGATTGTGGATATCTTTTTTTTTTTATCACTCTGTAAATGAGAAAATACTGTCACAAAAAATCAAATTTTGCCATGTTTTTAGGAATAAAATGTTGTATAAATGAGGCTGTGAATGATCTATCAACAATCCCCTCTGTAAAAACCTTCAGAATACAGACAGGAATAAAAAATAATAAAATAAAAACATAGTGACAATAGAGAAATCATGTGTTTATGCAGCTAAAACAACTGGCCAGGAAGGGGTTAAAAATGTTGAAACCCATGTCAAAAGTTATTTTCATGTTTAGTCAAGACCCAGCCTTATTATGTATCACAAATATTTTGGGAGTAACTGATGTCTAAATGTTGTCCAGAGGTCATGGATGTGGTAAAACATTGAGGGAGCATCTGAGGTCGTGCACTGCAAACACTTTCCAAGAATATTTGTCTTATTTCTTGTCAAAATGTCTCATTTCTAGTCAAAACTAATCTCTCTCACCTAAAAATTAACTTGTTTGTAGATCATTTTCACTTGTTTCAAACACATTTTCACTTGAAATAAGTAGAAAAATCTGCCAGTGAAAGCAAGTTTTTTGTGTTTGTAATAAGAAAGAAAAACTTGCTCCACTATCAGATTTTTTCTACTTATTTCAAGTGAAAATCTGCTTGAAAGAAGTAAAAAGTGTCTAAAAACAAGCTGCTTTTTAATGTGATGAGTCTTATTTAGAGTAGAATGAGATTTGTTTTGACTAGAAATGATGAAATAAGACAAATATTCTTGGTAAGATTTTGAGTTTTTGCAGTGTAATGCTGAGGTTGTGATGAGATGCGTTTGTGTTGATGGTGGTGTTGTTGTGGAGGCCACACCTCCTCCCCCCTGTCTCACTGCAAAAACTCAACATCTTACCAAGAATATTTGTCTTATTTCTAGTCAAAACAAATCTAATTCTACTTAAAATAAGACTCATCACATTAAAAAGCAGCTTGTTTTTAGACACTTTTTACTTCTTTCAAGCAAATTTTCACTTGAAATAAGTAGAAAAATCTGACAGTGGAGCAAGTTTTTCTTTCTTATTACAAACACAAAAAACTTGCTGCTTTCACTGGCAGATTTTTCTACTTATTTCAAGTGAAAATTTGCTTGAAAAAGTGAAAATGATCTAAAAACAAGCTACTTTTTAGCTGATGAGTCTTATTTTAAGTGAAAAGAGATTAGTTTTGACTAGAAATGAGACATTTTGACAAGAAATAAGACAGATATTCTTGGAAAGATTTTGAGTTTTTACAGTGCTCTGATGATATGATGGGGTGTTGACCAGTTGGAGGAGGAGGAGGAGGAGGAGGAGGAGGAGCAACTCTTTGTTTACTGTGTCTCGGAGCTGAGTGATGACTGTGTGACTTGAAGCATGCGCTGACTCAGTTTCCACCACCAGTGTGTGAGTGTGTCTGCTGCCTCTGACATGTCAGTGGGAAGCCACACCCCTTAACACACACACACACACACACACACACACACACACACACACACACACACACACACACACACACACACATAGAAACACACACACACACACCTTCTCCTCAGCTCTGCTCAGTCTGGACTCGTGTGTTTTAGGTGAAGCAGACAAAACCAGGTTGGACGGGGCACATGTAGGTAGAAGAACAGATCAGTGTGTGTGTGTGTGTGTGTGTGTCTGTGTGTGTGTGTGTGTGTGTGTGTGTGTGTGTGTGTGTGTGTGTGTGTGTGTGTGTGTGTGTGTGTGTGTGTCTGTGTGTGTGTGTGTGTGTGTGTTGCCGAGGGACAGATGGGACAGTGTTGTTGTTGTTGAGTCCTGACAGCTGATGATCTCCTTTCAGGAACGTCGGTGCGGAGCGACGGCCTCGGCCCAAGAGCATCGGACCTATGATGGGTGAGTAACGTTCTCTTTCCTTCTTCTTTAAAGGGATAGTTCAACATTTTGTCAAATTTTGCCCCATTGCCATAACCCCTATAGTCATAGCAGTAGCTTCGTTACCTTTAATTGTCGGTGCAAGCTGTTTTTAGAACGGCGGAGCAGAGCCGTGAGCTGCTCAGAGCTACGCTACAGAGGCTCATTAAGGGATTTCTCTGTTGGTTTCCCTCATCATCAAACTCATCAAATACACAATCCAACAACTCCACAACGCTCTGGTGGACAAGTTGTGAGCTGCACATTCACCACGCTATGAGATAATAACACAACGTTAACACACAGAGTTGTTTTAGAGGGAAATTCATGTAAAACCACTGATGCGCGTTGCCTTCAGGGACAGTTTTTCATCAACAGTCTCTGTATTTCCCTCTAAAACAACTCTGTCTGGTAACGTTGTGTTATTATCTCATAGCGTATGGCAATGGGCCAATTTGCCAAAATGTTGAACTATCCCTTTAAGACATTCAGTACTGTAGAAAAAGTGTGAGGCCCTTCACACACTTAGATTCTTCTCCGTTATATAATATATAATTCAGGGCTGTATGTTCCTAACATTTTAGGTCTAAAAGAAGGAATCTGAAGGTTTTCAGTGTAATTCACTGCACAGCTCCACTACTTCCTGAAATAAGCCAGCTCGTTTAATTCCTGTTTTACATTATTGGACCAACTGATTAATCCAGGTGTGTCTGACCACTGTGACTACTCAGACACACCTGGATTAATCAGTTGGTCCAATAATGTAAAACAGGAAATAGTTTAGTTTAATAAGAAGTAGTGTAGCTGTGCATAAAGTGAATGTCTCCTGTTTTGCGGTAGTTGTGTCTGTCTCCGCATCGCCACGGCAGCGATGAATGGGAGCGGATTGAAGTTCTGCTGCTTAGGCTGTTTCCATCCCTCAAAGCCACAGACAGCGTCAGATGGAGACTCAAACATGCAGCCAGAAGTTCATTTACTTCAAGCAAGTCCAGAGTTGATATTCCTGTGTTTCTGACACAAACGGGAGCTTCCCACTGCACCTGAACACACCGAGCGTCAACTTGGGTCTCGACTCCGCCAGACTTTGAATTAGATCTAGTTTTACAAAAATCTCGGCTTGTTGAAGTGAATAAACTTCTGGCTGCATGTTTGAGTCGCCATCTGACGCTGTCTGCACTGCAAAAACTCAATATCTAGTCTTTCCAAGAATATTTGTCTTATTTCTTGTCAAAATGTCTCATTTCTAGTCAAAACTAATCTCTTTCCACTTAAAATAAGACTCATCACCTAAAAATGAACTTGTTTTGAGATAATAATAATAATTTTCATTAGTTTCAAACTAATTTTCACTTGAAATAATTAGAAAAATCTGCCAGTGAAAGCAAGTTTTTTGTGCTTGTAATAAGAAAGAAAAACTTGCTCCACTATCAGATTTTTCTACTTATTTCAAGTGAAAATCTGCTTGAAAGAAGTAAAAAGAGTCTAAAAACAAGCTACTTTTTTAATGTGATGAGTCTTATTTTAAGTAGAATGAGATTTGTTTTGACTAGAAATGACATTTTTGACTTGAAATGAGACAAAATATTCTTGGTAAGATTTTGAGTTTTTGCAGTATGTGGCTTTGAGGGATGGAAACAGCCTAAGCACCAGAACTTCAATCCGCTCCCATTCATCGCTGCCGTGGCGACGCGGGGACAGACACAACTACCGCAAAACAGGAAACATTAAACTGAAAACCTTCAGATTCCTTCTTTTAGACCTAAAATGTTAGGAACATACAGTCCCCAGTTGAATTTGCCCGGAACTGTCCTTTAATCCATAAATAAAGAGCATTTTCTTCGCCTAAAGCTTTTGCACTGTGCTGTACAGTGTTTTGGGGCTTTTTCGTCTGCAGCTTTTGGACGTGAAACTGGAGAATCTGTGTTTTTATTAAGGGGAGACAGTACAGGTGAATAGGGTAAAAAAATTTAACTAACAGATATCACCATGAAACTTACCAAGTTTATCACTCCCATTAAGACAAATATTTTTTGTTTTACAAGTTTTGTTAAATTTTATGTTTAAATATGTAAATGAGGCAATATCTAATGAAATATGCGCTAATTTGCATACATTTCTAGAACAGAAATCTGAACAATGGATAAAAGCCACTTTCAAAATTCTTGTTTTATTTTGTTGACATATTAGAGTCAGAAGTTTGTACAGAGGAGGATTTTGGATATCTTTTTTTTTATCACTCTGTAAATGAGAAAATACTGTCACAAGCCCTAAAAAAAAAAATCTAATTTTGCCATGTTTTTAGGAATAAAATGTTGTATAAATGAGACATTAAACTGAAAACCTTCAGATTCTTTCTTTTAGACCTAGAATGTTAGGAACATACAGCCCCGAGTTGAATTTGCCCGGAACTGTCCTTTAATCCATAAATAAAGAGCATCTTCTTCGCCTAAAGCTTTTGCACTGTGCTGTACAGTGTTTTGGGGCTTTTTCGTGCTTTTATTGTGAAAGGACAGCGTGAGAGACAGGAAGTGAGGGGAGGCGAGCTGCTGCTGCTGCTGTTTCTCCTCCGTGTCGACTCATGAGTTATTTGCAGCAGCTTCACTCAGTCAGAGCCTCTGTGACTCTATGAATGACTGTGTGTGTCCGTAACCACACACACACACACACACACACACACACACACACACACACACACACACACACACACACACACACACACACACACACACACACACACACACACTACACCACAAGCCCTCCTTTTTTTTTTTTTTTTTTAATAGGTGTGTGTGTTCTTACACTTGTGTGTTTGTGTGAGGTGTTTTAATATTTCAGCTGTTGGAGGAAAACACTAATTTGACTCCCGTCTTGTAAACGTCCCATAATTTTCCCTCAGACGTTTCCTTGGTGACGCTCCAGACTCTGAGAGGAGGAGAGGAGAGAAAACACTCATTTATCTGAAAAATGATGAATCGGTTTCATTGTTTTGAAGGTTTTATGATGATTTCCAGAATTTAATTTATATTGAATAGCTTCTGAAATCTGATACTGGTAGGCTACTTTTTTAACTCGCAACTTATTCTCTGAGGGCTGTTTGAAGTTTTAATGTTGAAATGATGGAAAGTCATTCAAATAAATTAGGTGAAGCTGGAATCAATCAATATATTTTCTTTGTCATTCAGTGTCAATGAGCTTTATTTAAAAAATGATCTATGTGTTAGAGGATCTACTTTATGATATAACAATATATGATCTACAGCGGTGAAAATAAGTATTGAACGTGTCCATAGACTTGCATGGGGAGCAGCATAGAGGTCATGGAGGTTGAGTGCATTGCTCATTGTTTTTTTTTTTTAACTGCTAATTGCAGGTCTCTCTGCAGCTCTCTGTCATTTCCTTGGCTCTTGGACGACTCTTCTTAGTTTTCTTTTGACTCTGTCAGAAATCTAGTGAGGACCTGGTCGTGTCCAGTTTATAGTGAAATGTTCTTTTCAGTTCCAGATTAACGGCACTAACAGATAAAACGAATACTAAAGTGCCCCCCCCCCCCCCCCTAACTTTTCCAGTTTTTTTTTCTTAGACTACGTATGTATTATCATGTATTATTTAGCCTACTTTGTTTTGATGCTAATGCAGCATTACACTGCAAAAACTAAAGTATCTTAGCAAGAATATTTGTCTTATTTCTAGTCAAAATATTTCTAGTCAAAATGTCATTTCTAGTCAAAACAAATCTCATTATACTTAAAATAAGACTCATCATATTAAAGGTAGCTTGTTTTTAAACACTTTTTACTTCTTTCAAGCAGATTTTCACTTGAAATAAGTAGAAAAAATCTGATAGTGGAACAAGTTTTTCTTCTTTATTACAAGCACAAAAAACTTACTTTCACGGGCAGATTTTTCTACTTATTTCAAGTGAAAATTTGTTTGAAACAAGCGAAAATGATCTTTTAAAAAAAGTTAATTTTTAAGTTATGAGTCTTATTTTAAGTGGAAAGAGATTAGTTTTGACTAGAAATTAGACATTTGGACAAGAAATAAGACAAATATTCTTGGAAAGATGTTGAGTTTTTACAGTGTACTATGAGTATTAGTCAGGGTCTTATGCAGAATAAATCAGTCATACAAAGATTAGACTACTGGGGTTTTTTATGGGCCCCACTGGGCGCTGGGCCCCTAGAGTTATCATCACCTTTCTCCCCTATACGGCCCTGAACCGATGCATCAGGATGTTTTGCTGCATCATTGTCAGGTTGTCAATGTCAATGTATTTATATAGCACATTTCATACGGCGAGCATAAACTCAATGTGCTTCAGGATAAAAGCAAGATGGCGATACGTATGAGTAGCCTACATAGTATTACATAAAACAAAAGCTAACATCAGTTTCTGAAGGTCTGGATGAGACGCCTCTAGTGTGACACCTTGGTGATGAGAAACCTTTTTAGTTAGTTAGATACTTTAATAACCCTTCACAGGGAATGATGGTAGTTACAGCAGCAGCATTCACATGTCATTCATTGCATCAATAATAAAAAATAAGAAAGATAACAGCTCTATCTAGAGAATTGCAGACCTGAGTATAAAATTAAGCTAAGCTATAACTCCCAATAACCTAATAGCCTAACCTACAAGTATTATTCCCTGTGTCATTTCACTTTATTCCACATTAGCCTACTTAATTTATGGACATAAATGTTTGGATTTCTTTGTATGTGTGCATTAGTTGGGTTGTTGCGGACATCTGGTGAAAAATGTCATGTCAATAGCTCCATTAGAAATATATTTGACACGCTCATTAGCCTGCTTATTTTCCTGCTGCATATATAATATTATATAAATGTTTGTTTATGTTCTGTCCATTTACAAGAGTGAACTGGGTCTGGTGTTTTAATGTGGTTTTGAAAACAACAGTTTGTCATGTTGGGAAATGAATCACTAGCTTGTAACTCTGATGCCATGTCTGTGTTAGAGTGAGGACAGGGTTAGCTTAGCCTAGCCTAGCCTAGCCTAGCCTAGCATAGCCTAGCCTAGCCTAGCTTAGCTTAGCATAAAGTATCAAAGTATGAAAAGGAGACAGTTAGCCTGGCTCCATCCATTTTTTTTTTTACTCCAGCGGCCATCTTTGTTTTCAGGTCTCACTCGATATCTCAGTTACGCTTTGACAGAACTTCTTTTCATTTGACATCAACATTTATTAGGTCACAGTTATGGACTGGGTAGATTTTGGGGGGGTCATTATAGTTTTCAAAGTTATTGTTATAGTTTTACATTTTTCATTCGTTTTTATTTTTATTTAGTTTTTCAGTTTGCTTTTCTTTTTTCTTTTCTTTTTTTTTTTTATCTCAGTTTAGTTTTAGTGAGTTCAACAAATTATGAATCAGTTCAGTTTTTATTTTAGAGGAATTGACTAGTTTTTATTTAGTCTCAGTTGTAGTTTATATTTAGTTTTTATTTAGTCTTAGTCTTAGTTGTAGTTTTTCAGGTTTTAGGAGAAAGCGTCGTTTTTCGTTTAAAAATTGACTTGAAGCAGAAGTGAGTGATATATTTGTGTTAATATAAGTCTTAAATAGTTGTATCTTCCGACAGCAATCACTTCTATAGAGTGTTTGGACTGAAACACGGGTCTGTCAGTCACTCTGCTCTGCTCTGAGCCGAAGAGAAAACATTTATCGTATCCTACAGTTTTTATCCAATGAGGAGAGAGAACGGCATGCAGGGCTGTGTGTGCAGCCAAGGAACGCCGTGAATGTGGTGACGTAGGGACGAGGACTGTTATGGTGCGTTCAAGGCAGCCCGTAACTCGTGTTTTTCTGACCTGTGAAGTCGTACCAGTTCGATCTGGTACGAGTTCACGGGTCAGAAGTTACGAGTGGCCGTTATAGTGACTTTCACCGGTAAAACAGGTCGGAGAAACACGAGTGGGTTGCCTGGAACGCTACAAAGTTGTAAGTTGTGACTTGAAGCTGTAATTTACGATTTCAAAAGCCTGCCTGGAACGCAGCATTAGCCAAAACGACCGGATCACTCACTTCTGCTTTAATAAATTAAATTGACTTTAATTTCAGTTTACTAATATTTTTTTCACTGCAAGTTTTAGCTTTAGTTTTAGTTTTAATTCGCTAAATGCACCATCTCCATATATGAGCTTCTTCAAATGTGGAGAAAATGTTCTAGTGGACTCAAGTATAAAACAATCTGAGGTCAAACTTCACCATCTCTGTGACCTCATAAAACATTATTTTTTGTTCTTATGAAGACGAGTTCCTTCAGATTCGACACAAACGCTCACTTGGACTCAATGTCTAATAACTGATTACATAGATTCTGGGGGATCAAATATCAAAGGTCAAAGGTCACGTTGACCTCAGAGAAGAGCGCTTTTACCAGCGTCCCCGTACAGAAGACGTCAGTGATGGTCCTCACAAGTGCAGTCAGACATGTATGTGTGTTTATATATATGTGTGTGTGTGTGTGTGTGTGTGTGTGTGTGTGTGTTTATAGCGGTGCGTCACTCCTCTCTCTCCGTGTTGTTGTGTAACTCTTTTGCGCCGTCCCGCTGCAGCAGCGTTAACATCTCGGGCTCGGCTCCAGCATCCCGTCCACCTTCCTTCCACCTTCCACCTTCCACCTTCTGCTGCAGCTTTTTAATAACGTTTAATGTGCTGCAATTTTAACAGAACCGTCAGAAATCTGAAATCTGCCAAGTCGTCTTAATTACACCCCTACGGACCTGAACCCCCCCACCCCACCCCACCCCACCCCACCCCACCCCCTGCATACTGCAAAACCGATTGGCTTATTAAAGGAATAAAACCTGAACTATTGTCCAAATCCCTCCTGTATGGAAGTTTTTTTCTTTCTGGGAACGCTGCGGCCCGGAGAAGTTTGGCTCGGAGACTCTGGAAGTGTTTCAGCTGGATGAGAATATACTGTGGTGGTGCTGTGTGTGTGTGTGTGTGTGTGTGTGTGGACACGGCTCATATACATCCAGGTTTAATAGGGTTATAATGAGGCGATGGGGGGGTGTGTGTGTGTGTGTGTGTGTGTGTTGGGAATGGGATGGGGATCGGGTCAGGAGGAACGTCATCACATGTTGAGATGTTGTTGAGGTGTTTCAGCTCCGCTCCACATCCTGATGATTCCTCACTAAAACATGAATAGAAAACGAGATGTTTGCTTCACGAGGAATCCTGAAAATGCTGGTCTCCATGGCGACCGAGCAAACTCCAGATGTGTAAAAAAAAAAAAAAAATGTAATGAAAACTCAGATACACATGCTTTCACATTCACAACATAACTCACATAACCTGCTGCTTCAGGCGACTCCTCCTCCTTCAGTTTATGGGGGCGGCAGTGGCTCAGGTGGTAGAGCGGGTCGTCCAATGATCAGAGGGTTGGCGGTTCGAATCCCGCTCTGTCCCGGTTGCTGCCGTAGTGTCCTTGGGCAAGACACCTTACCCACCTTGCTCCTGATGGGTCGTGGTTCGCGCCTTGCATGGCAGCTTCCGCCGTCAGTGTGTGAATGTGTGTGTGAATGGGTGAATGTGATGTACTGTAAAGCGCTTTGGGTATCGTTACAGGTATAGTAAAGCGCTATATAAATACAGGCCATTTACCATTTACCATTTATTTGTTATTTCACTTTTTAGACCGAGGGCTTGTCTTCAATGATGTCACACAAGACAAACACAAATTAAAGTCAAAACAACAACAAACAAACAAACAAACAAACAAACAAGTGGTGTTGTGGAAAGACCGGTCTTGGTCTCACCCCCAAAAAAAGTGGTAACATTGGCAAGTAACAAGTAACGTTCTTCAGTCTCAGAACAAATATTTGTGTATTTCTGGTTTTTGCTTCAAAATGTTGTCCAATGGGGGTCCGTCGTCTAATTTGTGTCAGTTTAGGGGTCCTGTTACTTTTTTAGTTAATGTAAATTCAAATTAGGGCCAATGGCGTGAATTTTGGGAAAAAATGTAGAGAAACAAATAAGTTTTCTACAAAAAGTGGTAACATTTCTTAAAAAAAAAAAAATGTTGAAGATTTTCTAGAAAAAAGTGGTAAAAATTCTCAAAAACAAAGTTTTAAAGAAAAATTCTATAAAATCCAAACTTTGTTTACATTAAATATGGTTTAGATTTTACATCAAATCATCTTTTCTTTGTAGCTGAGGAGGAAAAATGTAAATATCAAGACACATGATAATTATGAGGACTGGGACTGGAGACAGTGATAGACTTGGAAATGGTCTTGGACTTTTTCTCGATCCCTCAAAGTCTTGGTCTCGGTCTTGACTCGGTCTCGGGTCAGTTGGTCTAAACTACAACACTACAAACAAACAGTTGCCTTCAAAGCAGAGTGACTATTCCATATTCAGTTTAAATAGTTTAATACACTGCAAAAACTCAAAATCTTTCCAAGAATATTTGTCTTATTTCTTGTCAAAATGTCTCATTTCTAGTCAAAACTAAACTCTTTCCACTTAAAATAAGACTCATCACCTAAAAATGAACTTGTTTTTAGATCATTTTCACTTGTTTCAAACTAATTTTCACTTGAAATAAGTAGAAAAATCTGCCAGTGAAAGCAAGTTTTTTGTGCTTTTTGTGATTTTTCTACTTATTTAAAGTGAAAATCTGCTTGGAAGAAGTAAAAAGTGTCTAAAAACAAGCTACTGTTTAATGTGATGAGTCTTACTTTAGGTAGAATGAGATTTGTTTTGACTAGAAATGAGACATTTTGACTAGAAATAAGACAAATATTCTTTGGAAGATTTTGAGTTTTTGCAGTGTAAAGTCTGAGATATGGTGATGTGTTGCCGTTGGAAAGGAAACCTGAAGGAGAAGTTTTGAGGAGTTGGTTACAGGTTCATTATCAGGTCAAAGGGTCAAATTAAATGTTGTTTGGTTGTTTTATTTTCAATAGTACGACACTGAACTGATCTCATCTCGTCTTTGTGTTTTATTTTGTGTACAGATTTCTCCTGTGATGAAACAGACAAAGGTCCACCGCTGCAGCTGCACAGCCTGCGAGAGTTTGAACAGGTAAGAGCTGCTGGGACATAACTACAGTGTGTGTGTGTGTGTGTGTGTGTGTGTGACGTTGGCGTAGCTCTGCGCTGCGTGTCCGCGCTCGTCTCTCTGCTCCGTCGTGGTCATGATGACTGGTCTGAGGTGTGTGTGTGTGTGTGTGTGTGTGTGTGTGTGTGTGTGTGTGTGTATGAGACGAAGCTGTGTGTGAGTCAGGGAGTTTCCACTGAGCTGTTTCTCTCTGTCTCACTGTCTCCACGGCGACGACAAAGATGCTGCAACTTCCTCTTGGTTTTTATTTCGACACTTCAGTCTGAGCGGCGGCCATCTTTGTTTTCAGGTCTCACTCGATGTCTCAGTTACACTTTGACAGAACTTCTTTACATTTGATGCCAACATTTAACATTTATTAGGTCACAGTTCTGGACTGGGCAGATTTTGGGGGGGTTTATTATAGTTTTAAAAGTTATTGTTAGAGTTTACATTTTTCATTAGTTTTTATTTTTGTGTAGTTTTTCAGTTTGCTTTTTATTCCAGTTTAGTTTTAGTGAGTTCAACAAGTGATGAATCAGTTTTAGTTTAGTTTTTATTTTAGAGGAATTGACTAGTTTTTATTTAGTCTTAGTTGTAGTTTTTATTCAGTCTTAGTCTTAGTTTTTATTTAGTCTTAGTCTTAGTTGTAGTTTTTCAGGTTTTAGGAGAAAGCCTCGGTCAGACCTCTGAAGATGAACTTGTTCCCTTTTAGTTTTAGTTTTAGTTTTAATTCGCTAAATGCACCATCTCCATATTTGAGTTTCTTCAAATGTGGAGAAAATGTTCTTGTGGACTCAAGTATAAAACAATCGGAAGTCAAACTTCACCATCTCTGTGAACTCATAAATCATATTTTTTGTTCTTATGAAGACGAGTTCCTTCAGATTCGACACAAACGCTCACTTGGACTTAATGTCTAATAACTGATTCGATTCTTGGGGATCAAATATCAAAGGTCAAAGGTCACGTTGACCTCAGAGAAGAGACCTTTGAGCCGAGTCGATCTAAAACACGACTTGTTTTTTTCCCGTGCGTGTGGTTGGTTGGTTTTGAACTGACGGGACCAGAAGAGACTTGATGAGAGTTTCCCTCTGGTTCTGGTTCTGTGCCAGTGTAATGGATTCTGGGAGCTTTGCCAGGTGCATTGTGGGTCTGATATAACTCTGGATGTGCTGGCTGCAATTACTCTGTTCCCTTTTTTTAGCGAAGGACAGAGTTATAGAGAGAGGGAGAGGAGGAGGAGGAGGAGGATGATGATGAAACGGGACGAAGGAGAATCCAGATCTGGACTCTGATGGATTCTGTGTCAGAAACACAACAGACTGTCTGAATAAAGCTGCATTATCACCTCATCAAGGGATAGTTCACCCAAAATTCAAATTTCAACTCATGATCTCCTCCCCCTCATGTGGACTAAGGGCTGGGAGAAGTTTCAGAGTCCTCCGTGGCTTCTCTGAGTTACAGGGGGTCTCGGCGTAGCAGTGCATGTCCATATAACGGTTGCAAATGGATACCAACTGTCTTCGTAACAAAAAGACACACCAAAAAACATCCAAATACCTCCATGCTGCTCATATGTAATGTCCCTCTTGGATTGAAGCCCAATACAATGTGAAATTGTCCCGCAAAAAAATTTAATAAGTCTATTATTCAAGCTTGTTTTGTAGCGGAAGCTTCTCTTCCCTGTTAAAAGGGTTTTCTATGGAGTTTTTCCTCAGTGGATGTGAGGGTCTAAGGACAGAGGATGTTGTTGTGATGCCATGTGAAGCCCTTTGAGACAAACTGTTGGTAAAAAACGGACTATACAAATAAAATTGCCTTGCCTTGCCAGTTCGTCCAAATTTGACGAACCGGGAAGAGGAGCTTCGAGAAGCTTCCGCTACAAAACAAGCTCGAAATATGGACTTATTTAATTTTTTTTGGAACAATTTCTCATGTTGGGGCTTCAATACAAGACGGACATTACATACGAGCAGCATGGAGGTATTTGGATGTTTTTTGGTGTGTCTTTTTGTTACGAAGACAGTTGGTATCCATTTGCAACCGTCATATGGACATGCACTGCTACGCCGAGACCCCCTGTAACTCAGAGAAGCCACGGAGGACTCTGAAACTTCTCCCAGCCCTTAGTCCACATGAGGGGGAGGAGATAATGAGTTGAAATTTGAATTTTGGGTGAACTACTGTATCCCTTTAACAGCTGACCTGGGATCAGAGTTGCTGCAGAGCCAGAGCCCGGTGGTTATGTAATGCTCAGTGTAGTAATCCGTAGCGCTGCTGCAGGTCCCAGGTCTCAGGTCTGACTGTCTCACAGAGGTTTATTCACCGTGGTGATGGATCGGGTGGTTTTCACCAGAGGAGGCTCTTTAAGTCCGTGTAACACCGACCGGCTGCCAGCAGCTCGGTTATATAACTCACGTCTCTTGGCCCAGAGAGGTGGAGGTGCAGGAAGACACGGAGGTGCAGTCTAATACCTGGAGAAAGTGTAAGATGCACTCAGGGATCTGGAGTGGAGACGCTCAGATATTTTAAAACTATGATGAAAGACATAAAGAGATATGATCCAGAGTGTTGCAAGGATGGTTGAAGGGATAGTTCAACATTTAGTCAAACTGGCCCATTGCCCAGTCATAGCAGTAGGTTCGTTACCTTTAATTGTCGGTGCAAGCTGTTTTTAGAACGGCGGAGCAGAGCCGTGAGCTGCTCAGAGCTACGCTACTGAGGCTCATTATGGGATTTCTTTTTGGTTTCCCTCATCATCAAACTCATCAAATACACAATCCAACAACTCCACAACGCTCTGGTGGACAAGTTGTGAGCTGCACATTCCCCACGCTATGAGATAATAACACAACGTTACCAGACAGAGTTGTTTTAGAGGGAAATACAGAGACTGTTGATGAAAAACTGTCCCTGAAGGCAACGCGTTTCAGTGGTTTTGCATGTATTTCCCTCTAAAACAACTCTGTGTGGTAACGTTGTGTTATTATCTCATAGCGTGGGGAATGTGCAGCTCACAACTTGTCCACCAGAGCGTTGTGGAGTTGTTGGATTGTGTATTTGATGAGTTTGATGATGAGGGAAACCAAAAAGAAATCCCATAATGAGCCTCCGTAGCGTAGCTCTGAGCAGCTCACGGCTCTGCTCCGCCGTTCTAAAAACAGCTTGCACCGACAATTAAAGGTAACGAACCTACTGCTATGACTATAGGGATTATGGTGATGGGACAATTTGACAAAATGATGAACTATCACTATAAAGAGGACCTATTCTGCTCGTTTCAGGGGTTTTTAATCTATTATTAGACCCCAGTGGGGCACTATAGAAAGTTTCTATCAATAAAAAACTCCACAACTATCACATTGAGTGGCTTGTTTACTATCTTAGTGTATTAAAAATGTGGATTTCATCTTCATCTTGGACCCAGACAAAGAAAACACGCAGTCTGAACCTCAGACTTTTACAAGACGTCTCTGAATTCCACCACATCTCATGATACGACACTTCCACCTCCTCTAGAACAAGCATCCAACATTTTAAACATACTGTATTATAAGAAGTCTGAAAAGCAGAACACATCCTCTTTAATGTGTTGCTGCAGTGTGACAGATACGGATCATGTGTGTGTGTGTGTGTGTGTGTGTGTGTGTGTGTGTGGAGGATAAACATGTGCAAACCTGCTGTGAGCCACATGTAACTCCATTTTATGTTGTGTATGTTTTTATTTCAACACCTGATTGGATTGGACTGGTTAGATTACCTGTGCAGGTGTGTGTGTGTGTGTGTGTGTGTGTGTGTGTGTGTGTGTGTGTGTGTGTGTGTGTGTGTGTGTGTGTGTGTGTGTGTGTGTGTGTCTTTTATTAAACGCTACATGACTATGTTACATGCAGCTCGTCGGTCGGTCGGTCGCTGCAGCTTCTCCACTCCACTGTTTTCTCTCTGAACTCTCGGCTCGCCGCTCTCAGCCTCCTTCACCGTATGCTGCAGCTTTTCTTTTTTTTTTTTCCCTTTGAAGTTTTTTCCCGTGGCTTTCCCAGCGAGGGGATGGGGGGATGAGGGGATGAGGGGATGAGTCATGCTATATGCAGCAGACATGCACAGACAGCAGCCTGGGAGGCAACCTAAACACTGGCTCAGACTGCTGCTGATGTTGATGGTGTGTGGATTATGAACTCTTTCTTTTGTTTCACCGCAAATCACATGTTTAAAACCTGGCGTGGTCTGCAGGTCTCAGGTGTTGGAAATGGAAAAAGGAGGCGTTCAGGGTCTCTTCTCAGGATCTTTTTTAGTCAATGTAAATTCAAATTAGGGCCAATGGCGTGAATTTTTGGAAAAATTGGAAACATTTCTAGAAAATTAGAAAAAAAAAATAGTTTTTTTTTTTTAATCTAGAAAAAGTGGTAAAATTAAAAAAAAAAAAAAAAAAAAATCTAGAAGAAACCAGTAAAATTTCTCAAATTCTTTAAATTTTTTTTTAAATCTACAAAAAGTTGTAAAATGTCTTATTATAAATTTCAAGAAAAAGTTATGGACCCACTTCAACTCTCTCAAAGACCCCCCACTTTGAGAGCCACTGTACTAAAGTATCTGCTTGTGTAACCATGGTAACAACTTGGTGTCACCATGACAACAGTGGGAGGAGACTTCAGCAGGTTCTGTGCTGTGGTTCTTCTGTTCAATACAAACTGTGTTTAGCCTACATCATTAAATATGGTTTAGATTTTACACCAAATCATCTTTTCTTCTTTGTAGCTGAGGAGGAAAAATGTAAATATCAAGACACATGATTATTATTATGAGGACTGGGACTGGACACAGTGATGGTCTTGGACTTGGACTTGGATTAGTTTGGAGGCGTTCAGGGTCTCTTCTCTTCTCAGGATGAGGAACCCTGAACAGGAATGAAGTCTCTGTTCTTGTTTGATTTGAATCAGACAGTCGATGTTGTGAAGCTCGTACAGTCGACTGTGTTTGTCGGACCTGGATGTCCAGTGATTATTGTGTCAATAATATGAATAGCCTACTGAAATCCACTTTCTGCAGGTATATAACTCTTGTTAACATTTCCATGTTTCCCACATTCTGTGTCACAAACTAGAAACTGTTATCCTGTCTGTAACAACATCTCTGTCCCGTCTGTCCGTCCTGGGTGATGATCCCTCCTCTGTTGCTCACCCTGATAGTCCAGGCAAAATAGCGTTTTACGACAGACTAATTGTCACAGAAGGTTTTTCACCATACATCATTTCTATGAGGTGTCTAGAACAACATACTAAAAGTCCTAAGAAATCCTAGTTGGGGAAATATGTTAAATTCGCATCATTATTTACTCTATAAAGTCTATGGTGCCGACAACAATACACCCCAATGGGCTATTTTTTTCCTTTACTCCTATCACAATGAAACTTTACACAATGAAAGTATCCATGAAATGTAACATTTTTTGTATTACAAGTTTCTTTGAAAATGAATTTGAATATGCAAATGAGCCTTACACTAATCAAATATTCCCAAAATACACCCGGATAGGCTTATTTTTTTCCTTTACTCCTACCACAATGAAACTTTACACAATGAAAGTAGACATTAAAAGTAACATTTTTTGTATTACAAGTTTCTTGGAAAATGAATTTGAATATGCAAATGAGCAATACACTAATGGAATATGCCCAAAATACACCCGAGTAGGCTTATTTTCTTCCTTTACTCCTACCACAATCACACTTCACACAGTAAAAGTATACATGAAAAGTAACATTTCTGTATTTCAAGTTTCTTGGAAAATTTATTTTAAATATGTAAATGAGCTCAACACTAATTGACTTATGGTCAAGAAGCCATAAAGCCACAAGCAGCAACAGGGACCAAATAACTAACACATTCATGTCCATTCAATAAGTTAACCTATGCACTGAGTGCTGACACTTGCCACACTTGACTTATGCATACACACATGTCACTTGCCACACTTAAAAGACTTATATTGACCTTAAGAATTAATTGCAGAGTCTTGTCTCCAGTTGCTTTCTAAATTCTTTTTTTTATTATTACCGAACAAGCCTTACTTAACGACTTTCCTCCCAGTTTGCAGAGAACATCAGAAGAAAGTCAGAATTCATCAAAGTCATTTCAACGACTATGTGTGATGTTATATATGCTGAACTATGTTCAACAAGATATGAGCGGGACTAAGAACTAAGTTATTCTGCCCCTGTTTTTGCTGCTTGTGGCTTTTGGCTTCTTGACCATAAGTCAATTAGTTTTGAGCTCATTTACATATTTAAAATACATTTTCCAAGAAACTTGAAATACAGAAATGTTACTTTTCATGTATACTTTTATTGTGTGAGTAAGTTTTATAAGTGTGATTGTGGTAGGAGTAAAGGAAGAAAATAAGCCTACTCGGGTGTATTTTGGGCATATTCCATTAGTGTATTGCTCATTTGCATATTCAAATTCATTTTCCAAGAAACTTGCAATACAAAAAATGTTACTTTTAATGTCTACTTTCATCGTGTAAAGTTTCATTGTGGTAGGAGTAAAGGAAAAAAAGAAGCCTATTTGGGTGTATTTTGGGCATATTTGATTAGTGTAAGGCTCATTTGCATATTCAAATTCATTTTCAAAGAAACTTGTAATACAAAAAATGTTACATTTCATGGATACTTTCATCATGTTAAGTTTCATTGTGATAGGAGTAAAGGGAAAAATAGCCCCATTGGGGTGTATTGTTGTCGGCACCATAGACTTTATATAGTAAATAATGATGCAAATTAAACATATTTCCCCAACTAGGATTTCTTAGGACTTTTAGTATGTTGTTCTAGACACCTCATAGAAATGATGTATGGTGAAAAACCTTCTGTGACAATTAGTTCTATTTTGGGGTCCAAAATGAGCTAAATTGCCTGGACTATGAGCTTTCTCCTGGTTTTCCCTGTTAAAAGGGGTTTCCATGGAGTTTTTCCTCAGTGGATGTGAGGGTCTAAGGACAGAGGATGTTGTTATGATGGGATGTAAAGCCCTTTGAGACAAACTGTTGGTAAAAACGGGCTATACAAATAAAATTGCCTTGCCTTGCCTTGCCTTATATTTACACAAAAATGAAAATAAATATGGAATGTGTGTGGAATAAAACTGGAACAGTGACAGGAAGGATCCAGAGAAAAAGATAGATTTAGGGTCACACGCGTTCACTCCAGAGCTGTTTGATTTCACTTTAACCAGACCAGAGTTGGTTTCCTCAGTCGGTCGGCTTTGTTTGTGCAGGTGTGAAAACTCGTCCCAATAACTCTGCAAAGTAACTCTGGTCCGCCTGAAAACGTGGATCTCAGTTTACTTGCTGTTCGTATGCAGCACTTCCTCCTAGTCCGTCATCCATCGTATTTTCCTCTGGTGAGGAACCTGGTGGTCATGTCGATCTCCTCGCTGAGCCAGATAATAAAAAGATCAAACCCAATCCCCGATACGGATGCTTACAGAGGTGACACAGCAGCTGAATTTGCTTTTAGCTCTTTGTTTTCCCGGGTCAGGAGAGAGGGAAGGACTAGACTATCTCTCATCTCTCTGTCTCTTTTTACTTTGTCCAGTCGACGAGCGCCGTCTTTCAACAGCGTCATGTTGTTCAGAAAGTTTGGTGCTTCAGAAAACACAGTGTGAAAGCTTTGGGTGCCATGACAAGTGTTGTGTAAATCCAAAGTATTATCATTAAGTGATAAATGCAACAATTAGGCATGTCACGATTACTTGTTTTCACAATTAACTGCAATATTAAACACCACAATTAATTAATTAATCAATCAATCATAAAGATTCCTAAATACCGTCACTTTCCAAAAAAGGTTATGGAACCATGTTGGCAGATCAACGCAACTCGCATGAATGAAAACAAAGTTACACGACAACCGCGTGACTAACTTTGTTTTCGATTCTTAAATTACATTGAAGTCAATTTACCTAATGTTACATTGAATTCGTAGGAAAGTGATTAAAATAAACTTTAACATTGGGTAGAGATGACAATAAATGACTTGAATACACTGCAAAAACTCAAAATCTTACCAAGAATATTTGTCTTATTTCTAGTTAAAGTGTCATTTCTAGTCAAAACTAATCTAATTATACTAAAAATAAGACTCATCACATAAGAAGCAGCTTGTTTTTAGACACTTTTTACTTTTTTCAAGCAGATTTTCACTTGAAATAAGTAGAAAAATCTGACAGTGGAGCAAGCTTTTCTTCCTTATTACAAGCACAAAAAAAAATTCTACTTATTTCAATTGAAAATTAGTTTGAAACAAGTGAAAACTGTCTAAAAACAAGTTAAAGAGATTGGTTTTAACTAAAACTGAGACATTTTGACAAGAAATAAGACAAATATTCTTGGAAAGATTTTGAATTTTTGCAGTGTATTTCTCCTGGGGGATTACAGTAATAATTGGTCCTATATTAATAAATACTAAAGATATTTTGTGTAGGTATATAACTAGTAATGTAATTATATTTTGACTATATTTGATTTTACACATTCATAGTGCTGTGAAATGAATTAACTGATAATTGTAACACGTCATAGTACCAAGAAAAATCCATACTAGTCGTCACATCCCGAGCAACGATGTTCCGACTCTCAGAGCGAGTCGTCCTGGTCCGGTGGGGAAAAAAAACAAAAAAACAAAAACATATTTCTCAGTGTCTCTGACTGGTGATGGACGACAAAGCAGAAAATTCATAAAACTGAGAAATCTGGCAAGAAACAATATAAAGCCTTTTTTTTTCTAAGGGGGGTCAGGGATGGAGAATGTGATTTATCGGATTTCCATCAGCGAGCTGGAATATTTACAGTTCAGACGGAAACAACTGATTTTCAATATGTATAGCAGAGACAAAACAGTCTGAAACGTTTCCACGTCCTGACGGAGCAGATTAAAGCTGCTTGACCTTTTCTTTTCCTTTCTTTTCCTTTCTTTTGGGTTTTTTTGCCACTGTAGTTTTACATTAAGTCTTTCTGACAGTGGCAGCGTTTTGTTGGTCCTCTCATCTTAATAGAGCAGTCGGGATTATTGAATCCAGGTTAGGTCTGAATCTATGTGTGTGTACAGTGTGTGTGTGTGTGTGTGTGTGTGTGTGTACAGTGTGTGTGTGTGTACAGTGTGTGTGTGTGTGTGTGTGTGTGTGTGTGTGTACAGTGTGTGTGTAGAGTGTGTGTGTACAGTGTGTGTCCTCCCTCCTCCACATTTGCGTCAGTTTAAAGGATCAATCTTCCCACCGGCTGCTGCTTTGGAAGAAACATGAACCTGCCAGAGCAGCGTTTGTAGCTGTCAAACATCCACGCTCTGTCTGTAGTCCTGAGGTTTCTGTAGAAAAGAAAAGACATGGAGGAAGGGGGGAGAAGGAGGGGTGAGGAGGAAGGGGGGAGAAAATAAAAACCATTGGCCAATCAAAATGCCCCTTTCTCAAATGGCCTTTATTAGTCCGCAGGAGAAATTGAAAGCACATGGCCGCCTATAAATGTGAATTCAAACCGACCACAGAGACACTTAGATTGATAGAAGAAGGAGGGGGGAGATGGGGGTGAGGGGGTGAGGAGAGGGGGGGGGGGCTGCGTATAATTTTGGCCCATTAAAACCTCAGGACAAATTAGGGTTGTTAATCTGTTATTTTGCCCTCGGTCCCGGCGCTCACGTCTAAGAAAAAGCCACACATGCCATGAAAAGGTCTGTCAGAGCTGGATTAGCATGTAGCAGAGTGGCAGTAATGGAGCAGCATCACACACACACACACACACACACACACACACACACACACACACACACACACACACACACACACACACACACACACACACACACACACACACACACACACACACACACACACACATGAAGACAGAAAGAAAGAAAGACTTTTGACTTTTCACCCAGCTTTTATGAATTACACTTCCTTATTGCATGTACTTTCTGTCAAAGAAAAAGAAAAAAAAAACCATAAAACCATCATTAATAATGGAAGGAAAGAAAGAAAGAAAGAAAGAAAGAAAGAAAGAAAGAAAGAAAGAAAGAAAGAAAGAAAGAGACAGAGAGAGAGAGGGGTAGAAAGAAAGAAAGAAATAAGGAAGGAAGTAAAAAGACAGAGAAAGGGGGTAGAAGGAAGGAAGGAAGGAAGGAAGAAAGAAAGAAAGAAAGAAAGAAAGAAAGAAAGAAAGAAAGAAAAAAAGAAGTAAAAAGACAGAGAAAGGGGGTAGAAGAAAGAAAGAAAAAGACAGAGGAGTAAAGAGAAAGAAAGAAAGAAAGAAAGAAAGAAAGAAAGAAAGAAAGAAAGAAAGAAAGAAAGAAAGAAAGAAAGAAGTAAAAAGAGAAAAAAGAGACAGAGAGAGGAGGATGATAGAAAGCGGTAGATAGATAGAGATAGAGAGGGGAAGAAAGAAAGAAAGAAAGAAAGAAAGAAAGAAAGAAGTCAGCTGCCATTTATTTATTTTCTTTTTTAAAAACCACACACAACATTTCTTTTAATTCCCTTCATCTCCTCCTCCTCTTCCTCCTCTTCTCTGCTCGTGTGTTGTGTTTTTTTGTGTGTGTGATGTTGTGGCGTTTTGAAAATAGGTCAGAATACTGTGGGTAGAGTGTGTGTGTGTGTGTGTGTGTGTGTGTGTGTGTGTGTGTGTGTGTGTGTGTGTGTGTGTGTGTGTGTGTGTGTGTGTGTGTGTGTGTGTGTGTGTGTGTGTGTGTGTGTGTGTGTGTGTGTGTTGCCCTGCAGCTGCTCTCTGCAGCTCTGCATGGAGACAAAGGCAGCTCGTACACCAACGTCGTCCTCACATAGCAACGATGCCATAATGCCACGACGACGACGATGATGATGATGCTGATGATGGAGGATTTTAGCAGCAAGAAGATGAAGAAGCTTCAGCTGCATCGTGTCATCGGAGCGGTGGCGGTGCTGTAGATAATAGATGTTCTGACTGGACGAAATAATGAGAATAATCAACTTGATCAGAGGAAAAAGCAGCAGCACCAGTTTAACTCTATAGCTACTCATGACAAACTGTTTCTAATCAACTTATTCTACTCTGATGATTTCTCAGTGGCGTTAAGAATGGACTTCTTATTTAGTCCTGGTAGATTATTATTCAGTTAGTTTATGCAAATTGTGTGAAACTAAAGATTGAACAATAGTTTATAGTAGCAGGTGGTTCCAAGCTGTGGCCAGAAATGGACATTTTGGAAAGTTCGCCTGAATATTTTGTAGTAAAATCTCAATAATTTTGTCCTGCTTCAATTAATCAGAATCAACCACTGCAGAGACAATGTTCACATGTTGTACAATGATTTTATAGAGAGTTTGAGCTTCATTAGCATTATTCTAAAGGGCACTCATCAAAAATATGATTTTTTTTTAGGCGAATATTAATTTTATTAATTTTTTTCTGTGTGTCATCTTCATTTACTCTTCACCAGTAACAGATATACTGAAATTTACACATCTCAGCAATTCCTCAATTTTTTCCCTTTACTATGACACCAAAAGTATTCATATAGACCTTGTGGTTGCAGAGATATACTCATTTTATTATGGATATGCAATTTTCACTGCTCAACCATCAACCCTCCAATCAGATTTTTCTTTTTCTTTTTTGTTTTTTATTCTTGTTTTGGTCGTCAGATCAGATTAGCTTATAGCTTCATTAGCTGCTTCAGTCAGTCTGAGAGTTTATAACCAGGAAGCTGCTGAACGACTATCTGAGAAATATGTTATATGTATGTATGTTATACTGTATGTATGTATGCCGTTGAACTTAATGACTGTTTCAGTTTATTATTGTACAGTAACGTTATCAAAACCCATGAAACCAGGATCAGCAGCTCAGCTTTTTGATTTTACAGATAAAAACACGGTACGATAAGGATATGATACAATATGATACAAATACAATACGATACAATGTGATACGATACGATAAAAATACAATACAATAGAACATAATGCGATAAAATACAATATGATATGATATGATAAGAATACAATACGATACAATAAGAACATTATACGATATGAATATGATACAATATCAGACTCAGACTTGTTTTATTGTGATTCATACCACGTTGGTAGGAAAGAAACACAGTTTCCCAGGCTCGGTGAGTTCCTACTAAAAGATAAGACAAGTAGATATATATAAATTAATGCCATAAATACTAAGATAAGAACAACAAGAAAGTACGATACGATATGATATGATATGATAAGCCTTCGTTTTCAAATTCTCCACAGCGGCACAGACAGAGAAGATCAAATATAAATTATAAATTTAACACCAGTAATCAACGACGACTGAGGGTTTTACAGGTCGGTGCATGAGGCCGTGTCTTAGCAGAGGTGGGAGAAAGTCCCTATGTTGCAAGTCCAAGTAGAGTCTCAAGTCTTTGCTCTCAAGTCCCAAGTCAAGTCCAAGTCCTAAGATTTTTGTTTCGAGTCCCAAACAAATCGATTATAATTAACGATACATAAAGATCCCCCACACACAAGCCGACTTTTGATCCAAACGGTCACGATTGTCGGGGCCGACGATCGTAAATATTGAACATGTTTAATATTTACGATTGTCAGCGCCGACCGTTTTACGAGCCGATTGTCGGGAGAATTTTAATCTTAAAACACCACAATCCAGAACCAGAATCTCATAAAATAATCTTAAGAGCCTTAGATAATCGGGCGATTTTTGTCTTTGGTCCGAAGGGGGAAAATAGGGGCAAAATCAGCCAGATTGTCTTTATGTGTGGTAGGCATTAGTGTGTTGGCATTAATTACACAGCCAAGACTGATAACAGGAGTGGGCTCTAGGGTTAAGTCCAAGTAGAGTCTCAAGTCCCGAGTCCAAGTCCAAGTCCACACCTCTGTGTCTTAGTGATGCATCTTCACATCCTGGCAGCTGCAGCGTGATTGGCCGCCTGTAGAAAATGAAGAAGCAGTTGAATATTATCATTATTATTATTATAATACCTCAGCCTCGACCTACAGATGAGCTGCAGCATCTCGTCGCTCCGTCTCGACTTCTCAGGAAACACAAAAACTAACCAAAAAAACACACAACTCTGCCCAAAGGCGCCTGAATGAAAGTCAAATAACACGAGTGTCCAGTTCATTTTGTGCGTTATTGTTGTTATCACTGAGGGAGCAGAGGACAGGAAATCAGATCGGAGCACCAACACACAACACACAACACCACATTTACACAATATCCGCCTCTCGAGTTTTCTCAAATCTCCCACTAAGAATAGATATTGATGCCAGCCTGTCTGTCTGTCTGTGTGTGTTGGTTTGTGTGTGTCTGTCTGTGTGTGTGCGTTTGCCCTTATTGACCTACACTGTAAAAAAAAAAAAAAAATCTGATCTGGAGTTAAATCAGATTTTTCCTCGTTGTTCATTTTAATTCCTTTGTCCGAGGTTTGAAGGAAGTTTACACTGCAAAAACTCAAAATCTTTCCAATAATATTTGTCTTATTTCTTGTCAAAATGTCTCATTTCTAGTCAAAACTAATCTCTTTCCACTTAAAATAAGACTCATCACCTAAAAATGAACTTGTTTTTAGATCATTTTCATTTATTTCAAACTAATTTTCACTTGAAATAAGTAGAAAAATCTGCCAGTGAAAGCAAGTTTTTTGTGCTTGTAATAAGAAAGAAAAACTTGCTCCACTATCAGATTTTTCTACTTATTTAAAGTGAAAATCTGCTTGAAAGAAGTAAAAATGTCTTAGAAACAAGCTGCTTTTTATGTGATGAGTCTTATTTTAAGAAGAATGAGGTTTGTTTTGACTAAAAATAAGACAAATATTCTTGGTAAGATTTTGAGTTTTTGCAGTGTAAAAGCATCTTGAATCCTGTAGATATGATGAAGATGAAGATGTTGATGATGATGATGAGCGTTAATGGAGCCGCTGACATCACCAGGGTCAGTTTACACCACAGCAGCACTCAGACACACACACACACACACTGCAGATCAATACACAGCCAGCACACATACACACACACTGAACTGTCCTCAATGCCTCCAGGTTTAACACTGAGCTGAAGGACAGGATGTTAACGACTGTTTTACATCACATTGACTCTAAAATCTCTGGTATGTGCAGCATCTCTCTTTCTCTAACACACACACATGCATGCACACATTCACACACACACACATGCATGCACACACACAATGCCCTTTTGTCATACATCACATGATGCACGCCACATTTTTGTCATTTCTAACCGTCTCCAACCTGCAGGACGGCGCCTGGAATCAAATCTAATCAATGAAACATGTAAAAGTCTGCAAAATGTACAGATGACACCTTTACATTTTAATAATGAACAATGAACAATGTCCCAGTTCCCCCTAAATAACCCTAAACCTCTTATATGGACAGTCACAATAACTTATTTAGTAGTATTTTGAATAGATCTTTATTCTTTTCTATGCTTATCTTTTGCACTAGAATATTTTCATTCATTTTATTTCATTTTATTTTATTTAAATTATTAATTCTATTTTTATCCCTCACTTTAAACTATTTTTGGTACCTTTATGTTTGCACCTGACACCAAGACAAGTTCCTCGTGCTGTAAACCGACCTTTACTGCTCTGGGCAATAAAAACACTTCTGATTCTGATTCTGATTTAAACTATATATATATACGTATATATTTATAATTTATTTCCATCTTTTCCATGTTCAAACTGCCAGAAAAGGAAAAGGCTCAAGTCTCCTGGGTTTCCCGTTCTTTTGCTGCTGCTGCTGCTGCTGCTTTGTTTCCCTTTTTCACTCTGAAACTGTAGAAAACTAAAATAAAACACTGGTATTGATTACTGACTGTAATTTCCCAGCTTGGGATCAATAAAGTCTATCTATCTATCTATCTATCTATCTATCTATCTATCTATCTATCTATCTATCTATCTATCTATCTATCTATCTATCTATCTATCTATCTAAAATATTGCATAAAAAGAGTGTTTCACGTTTAACTTTATGTCTTTTGGAGATCATTTCATCTTCCACTGGATGAACTGTTAAACACATTAACACACATTTTATTTTACTTTTGCATGATGCCACAAATACTAAATATGAGACGTTATATTATAGTTTTCCTAATAGGGGACGATCTTATGTTATGTTCTGCAGAGCTGTAGTTGATATCTTGATATGTGAAACATGACGACTTGATGAACTCTTGACTGAAAACGCTCCGATCGCAGGTTTGATCCCCACATTCCTGCAGCAAAACCTCAAGGATTCTTGTGGTTTTGGATTAAAAACATAGAGACGATCATCTTCAGTGGCCTGCATGTTGAGCTGTGCACTAGCGCCACCACCTGGACAAGGAGAAACCACACACACAGACACACACACGGAGTTGTTCGCTGGTAGTCGGAGCTCGACTCGGAGCTAATTGGTCCCAGGCGTGAGCGGTAAACGGGCGCTGCTCTCCTCCAGCGGGTCACAGACGACATATTGACTTGATCAGGGCGTCAGTCATGGATGATAATTGTTGAGTTAACGTGTTCAGATGATCTGCTGCTCTGCTCCCATGCAGCTCTGCAAACACCTGACTGACAGGCAGTGTGTCAGTGTGTCGGAGGAGGAGGAGGAGGAGGAGGAGGAGGAGGAGGAGGAGGAGGGAGGAGTATGGAGCTACATTTGTGTCTTTATTATTCAATCCAAAAAAAGTTGAAAAGCTTTTTTCAATCAAAACAAACTTCACTTCAATCAAAAGCAAAACATTTCAATCAAAGAAAAAAAAGGGTTTGAATGCAAAAAAAATAAAAAATTGAGACCCAAAAAATTGCATTCTGTCTTTCTTGATTTGATTGAAAATATTTTTGGGGGGATTTTTTGTATTTAGGCCTATTCAATCAAAAAAAAGTTGATTAAACAAAAAAAAAGCTATTTTCAATCAAATAATAACTCACTTCAATCAAATACAGATGCTAATTAGCTTAGCAACATTAGCTTAAAGCTCTAATCTGGTACAGTGCATCAAATGGCAACATGTATGTTTGAACTGTAGCTACACTGTCCCTTTTAAATAAATTAAATTGAAATTGAAAAAAAACTTTTTTATTCAAAGAAAAAAAAGGGTTCAAATGCGGAGGAGGAGGAGGAGGAGGAGGAGGAAGGAGCTTCACACCTCTCATGACGCACTCTCTCTCTGTGTGTGTTTATACATGCATGTTTGCTCTATGAGGTTTGAACACAAACATCCATTGTGTGTTGTTCTGTCCTTCAGACTGTATTTATGTATCTCACCCCCTCCCCCTCCCTCCCTCCTCCGCTCAAAGCCACAGATCATATGGAAACAGTTACAAACAAAAAAGAAGAAGTAGAATAAGAAGAGAAAAGAGAAAAAAGAAAGAAGTATTTTTATGAATCAGTCTTGTAGTTAGTGGCGGCCTGGACCCTGCAATTATACCCTGACAGCGGAGTGAGCCTTTAATGCCGGGGTCACGGCAGCCACGGCAACCAACCAACCACCGCCGTAGCAACAGACAGCGAACGCCACAATGTAACGTTCATGTTCATGTTCATGTGATGTGACCCCCCCCCCCCCATGAGAAAAAAACATGCAAACGATTAGAGAGCAGAGAGAAACAATCACGTCCATCAGGTTTAAAGCTCCGTCAGTTACAATAACACTTTAATCAGACCTCAGATCTGCAGGGCAGGAAATACATAACATTAAAATAAACCACAGTTTATATATATAGCTACACTGTAAAAACTCAACATCTTTCCAAGAATATTTGTCTTATTTCTTGTCAAAATGTCTTTAATTTTAGTCAAAACTAATCTCTTTCCACTTAAAATAAGACTCATCACCTAAAAAATGTACTTGTTTTTAGACCGTTTTCACTTTTTTCAAGCAAATTTTCAATTGACCCACATTATTCTGACCTATTTTCAATTGAACTCAAAATCTTACCAAGAATATTTGTCTTATTTCTAGTTAAAATGTCGTTTCTAGTCAAAACAAATCTCATTTTACTAAAAATAAGACTCATCACATAAAAAGTAGCTTGTTTTTTAGACACTTTTTTACTTCTTTCAAGCAGATTTTTACTTGAAATAAGTAGAAAAATCTGCCAGTGAAAGCAGGTTTTTTGTGTTTGTACATAATAAGAAAGAAACATTTGCTCCATTATCAGATTTTTATTATTTCAAGTGAAAATCTGCTTGAAAGAAGTAAAAAGTGTCTAAAAACAAGCTGCTTTTTAATGTGATGAGTCTTACTTTTAGTAGAATGAGATTTGTTTTGACTACAAATAAGACAAATATTCTTGGTAAGATTTTGAGTTTTTGCAGTGTGGGCCTATACCACTTATATACAGTATATATATATATATATATATATATATATATATATATATATATATATATATATATATATATATATATATATATATATATATATATATATATATATATATATATAGTCACAGTGTTGTGTGTCACTCATCAATCTTTATTCATCAGTTATTTCCAGTTGCTTCTGTGTTAAAGCACCAACAACAAAATGTGGCACTTCCTGTTCATGTTACAAATTAAAAGCCTGCCAGGAATTAAATGGGCGGGGCTTCTCATGTTTTTAGTGTTTAAACGCTGTTAATGTGAAAAATCTGTTTAGAAAGTGTTGGGTCTCATTAAAGTGGGATTAAATCAGAGGGTGACAACAGCAGCCTGTGGTGGATGTATATACTGTATGTACACACACACAGTCTATTGAATTAAACAGGTTACGATGGAGGAGGGCTGAGCAGCAAATTAAAAAGAGCAGCAGGTCATAAAACAGGAAATAAGACATAAAATTAAATAAATTAAAGCAACTGTTTTAGGTTATTTATATTTTAAAACCACAGAGAAACATTGTACAGAAGTTTTAAATAGGTTCAGTTCAGAAAAATATACACTGCAAAAACTCAAAATCTTTCCAAGAATATTTGTCTTATTTCTTGTCAAAATGTCTCATTTCTAGTCAAAACTAATCTCTTTCCACTTAAAATAAGACTCATTGGCTAAAAATGAACTTGTTTTTAGATCATTTTCACTTGTTTGAAACAAAATTTCACTTAAAATAAGTAGAAAAATCTGCCAGTGAAAGCAAGTTTTTTTGTGCTTGTAATAAGAAAGAAAAACTTGCTCCACTATCAGATTTTTCTACTTATTCCAAGTGAAAATCTGCTTGAAAGAAGTAAAAAGTGTCTAAAAACAAGCTACGTACTTTTAATATAAAGAGTCTTATTTTATGTAGAATGAGATTTGTTTTGACTAGAAATGACATTTTGACTAGAAATAAGACAAATATTCTTGCTAAGATACCTGAGTTTTTGCAGTGTAATGCTGCATTAGCATCAAAACAAAGAAGGCTAAATAAAAAACGATAATACATACGTAGTCTAAGAAAAAAAAAAGGGAAAGTTAGGGGGAGGGGCCCACTTTAGTATTCTTTAAGGGGGCCCAGAATTCCTAGCAACGGCCCTGAGAATAGTAGTAAGAAAGAAGAGCGGCATGTGGAAATATATTCTGAAATAAACCTATATAAAACATCACAAATCGATGGGAAAAGTGAAGCGCTCGTTCATTCACGTAGTAACGACGGCGGTGATGATGATGATGATAATAGTTTGCAGGGAGCAGCATCGTGTCGTTCTGTGTGAGTCAATAATAAATTGAAGACAGACTGAGTTTAGTCTGTTGGTGGAGAATGTGCTGGACGTGTTCTGTCTCCCACGGAGAGACGAGTCCAGCGCTCGCACACAGTTTCCACATCTACAACACTGAAGTCTCTGTCTGCAGGAGGTTGGATTCGTTTTCTCTGTTCGACAGGAGGAGGAAAAAAAAAAAAGTTTAAATCAACGATGTGTGAAAGTTCCTGGCAGTAAAACATGTTCTAAGTGTTTGTTTATAGTTTCTTCACTTTTATCTCCAACACGCTGAGCTCTGACGCTCAGTTAAAGGAGAATTAAGCGATATTTTTGTGTTAATATAAGTCTTAAATAGCAGCAATCGACAGCAATCACTTCTATAGAGTGTTTGGTCTGAAACACGGGTCTGTCAGTCACTCTGCTCTGCTCTGAGCCCAGGAGAAAACTTTCCTTGTATCCTACAACCTTTATCCAATGAGGAGAGAGAACGGCATAAAGGGGCAGTCCTCTCTGTGTGTGCAGCCAAGGGATGCGCCTGAATGTGGTGACGTAGGGACGAGGACCAATAGATCCATGACCAGTGGCGGACTGGGACAGAAAATAGGCCCTGGCATTTTTGACAGAGAGAGGCCACACATTATATATATATATATATATATATATATATATATATATATATATATATATATATATATATATATATTGCTTGAAATAACAGCAATATGAATGGAAAGCATAAGGAACATCCAGATCTGGACGTTTCTAATGCTTTCCATTCATGGTATTACAAAAGCAGCCTCGTTTGGTGATAAGAAGAACAGGTTTTTTAGTGTAGGAACATGAGGAGAAAAAACATGCAGGTTATAACTAAGACTGCGCCACCCCCCCTCCCCCTCTCATCTCCCTCCCCAGGCTGAATGAACAGGCGATTGGGGAAAAAAAAAACAAAAAAAACAATTGCTAGTCGAAGCGTAAAAGCGTTAAAAGCATTTCGCGTTAACGGGTTAACTTTGACAGAGTGATCATAATGATGGGGAAAGAAAATGCATTATTCAAACTCAGAGGGTTATGGAGGGATTCGATCCCACACAGGAGCAAGAGTTTCGATTACAAGGTTAGGTGCTTTACCAGTTAAGCTACACTTCACACTCCTCACTGTCAATGGCTGAGTGATGAATGAGCTTGGGCATCTATGGGCCTGCCGGCGTGTTGTTGCCACCTATTGGTCTGGACATGGAACAACAGTAGATGATAAGCAAGAGAAAAAAAAAACTGTGACGGCTGCACAGCGGCCGGCGGCGGCCGTCCTGCCGTACCGGCCGTTCTGGTATTCTCCAGAACGTACAGATGGCCAGTCCGCCCCTGTCCATGACGAGGGCGGGGACTGCTAACTCCATCGGCTGACAAGACGTTATGGTGCGTTCAAGGAAACTCGTAACTCGTGTTTTTCCGACCTGTGAAGTCGTACCAGTTCGATCTGGTACGAGTTCACGGGTCAGAAGTTACGAGTGGCCGTTATAGTGACTTTCACAGATAAAACAGGTCGGAGAAACACGAGTGTGTTGCCTGGAACGCTACAAAGTCGTAAGTCGTGACTTGAAGCTGTAATTTACGGTTTCAAAAGCCTGCCTGGAACGCAGCATTAGCCAAAACCACCGGATCGCTTACTTCTGCTTTAAAACCCTCCTGTTGTCCTTCTGACCCAATCTGTTCCCTTCCTTCATCCTTCTTTCTTTCCTTCCTTTCTCCCACCCTTCTTTCCACAATCATTTTTCCCTTCCTTCCTTCCTTCCTTCCTTCCTTCCTTCCTTCCTTCCTTCCTTCCTTCCTTCCTTCCTTCCTTCCTTCCTTCCTTCCTTCCTTCCTTCCTTCCTTCCTTCCCTCCTTCCTTCCCTTCGTCCTTACTTCTTCTTCCTTCCTCTTTTGATCCAATTGACCTGATCTGTTCCCTATCCTTCCACCTTTCTTTCCTTCCCTTTTCTCCTCTTCCTTCCTTCTTCTTCCTTCCTTGAACGAATCTTTCCCTTCCTTTTTCCACAATCCTTTTCCCCTTCCTTCCTTCCTTCCTTCCTTCCTTCCTTCCTTCCTTCCTTCCTTCCTTCCTTCCTTCCTTCCTTCCTTCCTTCTTTCTTCCTTCTTCTTCCTTCCTTGAACAAATCTGTTCTCTCCCTCCATCTTCCCTTCCTTCCTTCCTTTCTTCCCTTCGTCCTTACTTCTTCCTTCCTTTTTGACCCAATCGACCCAATCTGTTCCCTCCCTCCTTCTATCTTTCCTTCCTTTTGGTTTTACCAGAACTAGAGACAAGGGACACATGGAGCTGAGTTAAAGGGATAGTTCAACATTTTTGACAAATTGGCCCATTGCCATAACCCCTATAGTCATAGCAGTAGGTTTGTTACCTTTAATTGTCAGTGCAAGCTGTTTTTAGAACGGCGGAGCAGAGAAGGAGCAGTAAATTCATGCAAAACCACTGATGCACGTTACCTTCAGGGACAGTTTTTCATCAACAGTCTCTGTATTTCCCTCTAAAACAACTCTGTCTGGTAACGTTGTGTTATTATCTCATAGCGTGGTGAATGTGCAGCTCACAACTTGTCCACCAGAGCGTTGTGGAGTTGTTGGATTGTGTATTTGATGAGTTTTAATGGGGGAAACCAAGAAATCCCATGAGGTCCAGTGGAGTTTTCACACCTGTAAATTTGTTTCGGATCAAATGAAAAAGTCCGTAAGTCTGGACCAAACGAGGTCTGTGTGAAAGGAAAGTAGTCTTCCCCTTCTTCTCCTTCAGGAATCACTTAAAGTTACTGAAATCTTTGCACAAAAAGTCTTTAGAGATAAAAGTGAGAAAAAAAACTTAATGGCTGAGTTTATGGTGATAAAACACAAGGAGCTGATTTTACATCTCACTCCCTTCAGCTGAGGGAGAAATTAAAACCTTAAATGTCACACTTTTAGGTGGAAAACTGCAGGCGCTGCTGCACGGCTTTGTGAAACTCTGCTCGCCATGTGGACGAGAGAGGCCAAAGACATAAACCGTCCAATTTGCTAAATGTTGAGTATTAGTGTGGACAAGGCTCAAATAAACCTCAGAAAGCTTTTTGGACACAACGCTCAAAGAATTAAAAAAAAAAGAAAAAGAAACGTGTCTGTTGGGCCAAGAAACACGGAGGATATAAAACTCAAATATGGATGCATCGGCGCGACGGGACAGATGTGACAGATGTGATGGGAGCGGGCTGGATCAGAAACACCTATTCATTATAGCAGGAAATTGAATATGGATCTTTTACAAGGTTCCTTTTGTATCTTTTGCGAGTGTGTTGGTGGGTGTGTTTCCCATCAGCCGCCCGCTTGTTGCAGCTTATTACTGATGGACTGACTGATGGTCTCCATTTGTTATTGTTTTATAGACTCTCTCTCAGGGCTGGTAATGGCCAGATCTGGGTGTAATCAAAGCCATCTCTTCATCTGCTGCTCTTTCCTCCCTTTCTCTCTCTCCTTCTCTCTCTTTCTGATACATTCTGCAGATTCTCGCTTTGTCTCTCCCTCTTCCTTCTCTTCTTTTCTCTCTTTCTCTCTGTTGGGATAACTTATAAAAGGTTGTGAAAGAGCGACATGTGCAGAGCAGACCTCCTCCTCCTCCTCCTCCTTCTCCTTCTCACATACCAGAGAAAACTCACCCACTTGCCAGAGAGAGAGAAAAAGGGGAGGAAAAAATGTATGTTTGAAAAAGAAAAAGAAAATCCCAGCAGCTTGGAAACTGGTGCGTAGTATAATACCAACGAATGAACCAACCAACCAGCAAAGCAACCAGAGAAGCCATGTGTCATCATTTATTTCCAGCGCAGTGGTTCCTGGAATCAGCGCATTAGAGCCGGGTGGAGACAGGTGACTTAAAGGGATAGTTCAACATTTTGGCAATTTGGCCCATTGCCATAATCCCTATAGTCATAGCAGTATAGGTTTGTTACCTTTAATTGTCGGTGCAAGCTAATTATAGAGCGGCGGATGAAGTCCACATTTTCAATATGCTAAAATACAGTAGTAAACAAGTCACTTTATGTGATAGTTTTGGAGTTTTTTATTGATAGAAACTTTCTATAGTGCCCCACTGGGGTATAATAATAAATTAAAAACCCCTGAAACGAGCAGAATAGGTCCTCTTTAAAGGGATAGTTCAACATTTTAGCAAATTGGCCCATTGCCATAATCCCTATCTTTAATTGTCGGTGCAAGCTGTTTTTAGAACGGCGGAGCAGAGCCGTGAGCTGCTCAGAGCTACGCTACGGAGGCTCATTATGGGATTTCTTGGTTTCCCTCATCATCAAACTCATCAAATACACAATCCAACAACTCCACAACGCTCTGGTGGACAAGTTGTGAGCTGCACATTCACCACGCTATGAGATAATAACACAACGTTACCACACAGAGTTGTTTTAGAGGGAAATTCATGCAAAACAGTTGATGCACGTTGCCTTCAGGTTTTTCAGCAAGCAGTCTCTGCATTTCCCTCTAAAACAACTCTGCCTGGTAACGTTGTGTTATTATCTCATAGCGTGTTGAAATGTGCAGGTCACAACTTGTCCACCAGAGCGTTGTGGAGTTGTTGGATTGTGTTTTTCATGAGTTTGATGAGGGAAACCAAGAAATCCGCTCACTTTCAACACCCGGCTCAATTTGCCAAAATGTTGAATTATCCCTTTAACAGCCTTTAAATGGAATAATCAACCTCTTTTCTCTCTCTCTTTGCTCTTATTCTGTCCATCACCACTGAACCGATCATTCAACATGTTTTCAAACCTGATTAGATCCTCAACAGTCGTCAGAGGACAACTACCGATCCAGTGTGTTTTGATTCACACACACACATCACAATAGCTGATTGCTAATTCGATAATTGAAGTGTTTGATATTTAATTTTGGATAGGCTTTTTAGGCTATTGTTCACGTTGAGACTTTCTGAGGCTTATTGTTTCAAGAGGCGTTCAAGCGTCTCGGAGCCATTAGCCACACGTCGTTACAAGTCGTTAGTGGAAACCAAAACTGTTAAATCAGTAAATAAAACAAAAGTCAGGATTTATTCTCACTAGAACTGAACCATCACATTCAGAATGAACATTCAGCCTCCGTTACACAAACGAACAATTCTTTGATTCATGTGCTGATGTGAAAAGGTCAAGCTAACTGCCAGGCTAACTGCTAGGCTAACGGTTAGCTGCCAGCTCACTGTAGATAAATCAGTTCAGGAATTGATGTTGTGGCGTTTAAACCAAACTATAAAAGGAAAGAATAAGAATATTTATTTTAAACAGATTGATCCTCTCACCCAACAAGCATAAACTCATTCAAGCACCAAATGTGGATTAATCCGCCGCTGAAAATAGTTCCAAAGAAGTGATTTCTTCCTGTTTCAATGCTAAAAACTACAGTGTCCATCTGTTTTAAAATATTACTAGGCTACACCTTAAACAAAAGTAGGCTATAGCATGTAGCCTGTGCCACAGTTTCATTCCCCAATGCTAACAGGCTAACAGCTAGGCTAACCGTTAGCTGTTAGCCCACTAGATAAACATTGATTTTAGGATCAATGTGGTTATAAACAAAGAATTATAAGAATCTGAACACTTTGCTAAACATTTCCCCTCCTCATGCACAAATGTAATCCGCCGCTGAAAACAGTTCCAGAGAAATTTATGATTTCTTCCTGTTTCGATGACGTTTGCTAAAAACTACAGTGACCAGCTGTTTTAAGAAAGATTACTAGACCTTTTAAACAAAATTATAGCTGTATGTGTGTTCATTAGTTGCTGTTCCATTCCTCGAAGCTAACAGGCTAACAGTTAGCTCCCAGGCTAACTGTTAGCTGCTAGCCTACTGTAAACATCCCGAAGGCTGATTTCAGGAATCAATGTGGTGATTGAAAAACTATATCTAAACATTTCAAATATGTTTATAATTTCCACTGCATGCGCAAATATTAACTCGGAATCAACAGATCGAAATTAGCCTGGGGCTATATCTACATTCAGATGTTCATACGCATTCTCCCTTTTTTCTTAAATAGCCTAGATAAATTGAAAAAAAAAAAGCGGATTCTTCTGCCACTGAAAATAGCTAGTTCCCCAAAAAAGCACAAGTTCCTCCTCTTTAGTTAACGTTTGCTCAAAGCTACAGTGACTGTTTTAAGGAATAGGCTATTATAGCTAACTGCCTTAATCAATCCACCGCTGAAAATAGTTACAAATAAATATAGCCTATTTTACGTTTAGCTAAACTACACTGCACGACATCGTGGTCCATGCTGCTCCTATCGATCTCACAGAGGATCTGCAGCCGTGTTCATGTCAGGAAGCAGCTTCCTGATGTTTTCCAGCCGACTCAGAGTAAAGTGGTTGAAACAGGAATAACAATTAGTTTTTTGTTCTTTTATTTTTCTTTTCTTTTCTTTTTTTTTGTGCGTGATAAAAATCCCCTGTGAGTCCATGAATGGGGCCGAATAATCCTGGTGTTTTAAAACAGATCAGGAGTTTGTTCTGGTTCCCTGTTTAACAGCTCTCTCTCCCTCTCTCCGCCCAGTCAAAATATTTTCTCTCGCCAGTGAAACATTAGAATTGAACCATCAAACCCTGAGCTGAAGAGCCTGCTGTGTTCGCCCCCGCTGCGGGCGAGGCCGAGGCCGAGTGGAGCTGCTGCTGCTGCTCTCCAGAAAAACCTTGTAGCCTATCTCTCCGACAAGTAACGCAACCTCTGTCCAAACACATGTTAACCTCCTGAACGCTGATTCTTCCCTGTGAACGTCTGCAACAACACACAGTCCATTCATCATCATCACAAAAAAAAAACACATCCAGACTTCACTGAACTGTCCACACACAGCACCGCACTGCAAAAACTCAAAATCTTACCAAGAATAGGCTATTTGTCTTATTTCTAGTCAAAATGTCATTTCTAGTCAAAACAAATCTCTTTATACCTAAAATAAGACTAGTCACATTAAAAAGCAGCTTGTTTTTAGACACTTTTTTACTTTTTTCAAGCAAATTTTCAATTGAAATAAATAGAAAAATCTGCCAGTGAAAACAGGTTTTTTGTGCTGGTAATAAGAAAGAAAAACTTGCTCCACTATCAGATTTTTCTACTTATTTCAAGTGAAAATCTGCTTGAAAGAAGTAAAAAGTGTCTAAAAACAAGCTGCTTTTTAATGTGATGAGTCTTATTAAGTAGAATTAGGTTAGTTTTGACTAGAAATAAGACATTTTAACTAGAAATAAGACAAATATTCTTAGTAAGATTTTGATTTTTAAGTTTTTGCAATGTAGGCCTATACACCACTTATATACTTAAACTCAAAATCTTACCAAGAATATTTGTCTTATTTCTAGTCAAAATGTCGTTTCTAGTCAAAACAAATCTCATTATACCTAAAATAAGACTCATCACATTAAAAAGCAGCTTGTTTTTAGACACTTTTTACTTCTTTCAAGCTGATTTTTCCTTGAAGTAAGTAGAAAAATCTGATAATAGAGCAAGTTTTTCTTTCTTATTACAAGCACAGAAAACTTGCTTTCACTGGCAGATTTTTCTACTTAGTTTAAGTTTTTTAAGATTAAGTTTAATTTATTTATATAGCACCTTTAAAAGCAAAGAGCATTTGCACCAAAGTGCTTCACAGTCAACAGGTCAACATGATACACTTCAATTAATCAAAGGAAGAGATACAAATTATTAAATCCCAGCATTATATAAAAAACAGATTAAGTGCTAGTTAAAAGCCAAAAAATGCCAAAAAGCCAAAATACTTAGCCTATTTCAAGTGAAAATTAGTTTGAAACAAGTGAAATTATCTAAAAACGAGTGGATTTTTAGGTGATGAGTCTTATTTTAAGTGGAAAGAGATTAGTTTTGACTAGAAATGAGACATTTTGACAAGAAATAAGAAAAATATTCTTGGAAAATTCTTGGAGTTTTTGCAGTGCGTGATCCAGAGCGTAGCCTGGTTCCGTTATGGTGATTGCATTATTGCAACCGTTGTGATTACGGTGGTGGTGGTGGATTATTCCCGGAGCGCTGTTTGGCCTTGTTTACACATGTCTGGCACAATTGAAGCAGCTGCAACATGTTCATGTGAAGCAGTAATAAAAGTAAAGACATGTGGGGCGATGATGCTGTTACTGTTTCCAATGACATGGCCACTGATTCTGTCCGATCCATAACTCTGCTCCGTCCCGCGTCGAGACCCGAAGGATTCATCACGTTGTCATCACAGGCCCATCTGCGTTTTTCTTTTCTTTTTTGTGTGTGTTATTAGGCTAATGCACATTTCAGAATTCATGTTTCACACGTCTAAAATGTGGACCATGAGGCGCCGGTGATGTGAGATTAATCGATTTTGACACTTTGCCCCGTTTTTTATTCAGTTTTTTTTAAATATGCTTTTAGAAACTGCAGTCACAAGAACAACCTGCAGATCTGGCTCGTCGTCAAAACGCCTCGGGGTGAAACCTCAGTCATGGAGTCTTTTTTTTTTTTTTTTTGTAGATGCAAATGATTTTCCAAGAAGGGAAATATTTTAGGTTAATATGCAGCAGCAGTAATTAATTGGTTCACAGGGAGTATCAGAGCAGCAGAGAGAAGGAGAAAGTCGGTTTCCAAAAGTGGAGGCGCTGTGGAAAATACGAGTTTCACTGTTGAAACAAGAAGTTTTCCTTCTTCTTCTAACTTCTTCTTAGATCCTTCATCCTGACATGTTTGGTGTCTTTGGAAACATAAGTTACATTAGAATAAATATTAGTAAGGGTCAGCAGGGTTTGGTCGATCCGTGTTCGTTCGTCTTATTGCAGAAAGTTCAAGTGTCTGAATCGTGTGTGAAAGTGGTGAGAAGTTACTAACGCAGCTTTCTGCATGTATGCATTACAGCAGGGCAGCAGGGCGGCGGCGGTGGCGGAGATTGGCAGCGAACTAACAAACCCAGAAGGGTTCTTGAACGCAGCCTGGCTCGGCTCAGACCGGGCCAGCGTTGAGTAATGCTGTTAGTAAATACCAGGCCAATTACCGCTAACGAGGGCCTAATTGGAACCAGATGAACATTTATTGAATTTGTCAGAGAAAGGTAGAGTGGAGAGATAGCTAATGAAGTGCAGCCGCAGCGCCGAGCCGGGGCCGAGGCCGGGGGGGGAGGAGGAGGGGGCAAGGACTCACCTGGCAGCACCACAATGTTTTCCCATGTTTGTGGTTTTAGACTCATTTAAAACATAAATATATATATAAAGCAACTCTGAAGGGGAAAAGAGACAGAGGGAGACGGACACTGCAAAAACTCAAAATCTTGTCGTATTTTCTCGTCAAAATGTCTCATTTCTAATCAAAACTAATCCGTTTCCACTTAAAATAAGACTCATCGCCTAAAAATGAACTTGTTTTTAGATAATTTCACTTGTTTCAAACAAATTTTCACTTGAAATAAATAGAAAAATCTGCCAGTGAAAGCAAAACTTGCTCCACTATCAGATTTTTCTACTTATTTCAAGTAAAAATCAGCTTGAAAGAAGTAAAAAGTGTCTAAAAACAAGCTGCTTTTTTAATGTGATGAGTCTTATTTTCAGTATAATGAGATTAGTTTTGACTAGAAATGACATTTTGACTAGAAATAAGACAAATATTCTTGGTAAGATTTTGGGTTTTTACAGTGTAGACGGAGGACGATCACAGAGCGATGACACCTGAACCTGTTCTGAACTCTTTAGTGTAAAATTATTATTATTATAATTAAATAATAACTGTAACTTTCTGAGACATAAACAAAACAAAACAGTTAACGTAATGTGTTTCTATTGCGATCGGTTTTACCATCAGTCATATTTAATCGTGTTCAACGGCTCTGGCTCATTAACAGACACACGGAGGTTTGATCTGTGGCCGTTTGGCTGCTCGCTGAGGAACTCAGACAAACTCTGTCTCCAACTATAATCACTTTCATTTACATGCTTTTCCAAAATAAAGATGCAGATTATGATTTTAAAAAAACAAAAAGAGTCAAGTTAAGTTGATGTCCTGAGGTCTGTCCTCAGAATAACTGACATGGTCGGTCAGTTATATAATGTGGGAAATAAAAGCACTGACTTAACCCCAGATATACTGTACCATACTGTACTATAATGCAGCGGTTCTCCACTAGTGTCACTCTGGGCTCCACATCTTCTCATGGTCATTAAGTCACGACCCACTTTTATAGAATTCAAACCAAGATTTATATATTTTTTTAAGCCTTTAAAAACTGATTTAGCTCTTTATTGAGCAAAGTGCATTTCAGAGCACATGAATGAAACTGAGGAGTTACCATGACAACTGCATGTACGGAAGTGAATAAAATAATATCAAACTGCACAAAATGGAGACCGACAAAACGATATATTTGACTTCTATTGCATCTCTGCATTCAGAGCATGTTCACTAAAGTGAATAAATATCAAACTGCACAAAATAAAGACCCACAAAACAAAACCAGATTCGCTGCATCAGGCCACATTAATAAGAAACTGAGATCTTTGCATTCAGAGCAAATAATAAGAAAGTGAGGAGGAGCATTAGGCTACAACTGCATGTGTTCATGTGTCTCCTGCCTTTCAAAATAAGTTATTTTTCAAAATAAAAGACATGTCCAACATCAGATGTGCATTAAATATTATTTACTTTTTTGACCAGCTGTCCATGACCCATCCAGAACGGGTCTAGACCCACTTTTGGGTCCCGACCCACCAGTTGAGAACCACTGCTATAATGTAATATAATGTAGTATAATGTAATATAATGTAGGCTACTGTAGAGTGATTTGAAACAGACTGTTTCTCTGGACCAAAACAAACTGTTCTAGTCTAATAAATCCAAAGTGACTTCAGTCTAATCCTGTATTTCATCTAAAATCAGTTTAGAAAAGAAAACAAGTTTATTTTTCATTTGTTTTATTCCCACGTGAATTCCAAAAGAAGAAAAATATTTCACTCTCGGTTCAGTCGACTTCAATATCTGCCGTTTTATTCCACTACATTAATCAAAAATAAAACACATCATCGGTTTATAGAACATGATGCAAACTGTCACTCAGTGTGTAAAGTGTTAAAGTAGCTCACATAAAACATTACACATCAAAACACTGCAATGTATCCAATAATATCTGTAAATTATAATATTTCTAAACATTCTTCATCTTTAGTTTAGACATTTTTCTACATTTTCTTGTTGTATAATATATTTATATTCCATCTTGAAATGATTTTATAGAAGTTCTCCTTCATGCATTATTGATACATTTTTGTTTAATTTCTCACTATATGAAATGTAATAATCATTTTAACTCTTTACTTATATTCAGGTTGTCACAAGTAATAACACGTGTGCTTCAGCTGCAGTGCTTTTATTAACATATGTACTGATAAAGGATCACATATATTATACATCATATTATATAAACATTTTTCCCATAATAACTTCATAACATAATTAGGACAAAGTGGCTCTTTGTCGTTTCTGCTGCTTACAAACCAAAAGAAAATATAGATTTCAAGTGCAGATTTCTACCAAAAAAGTAGCTACACATCAACACACACTGACTGACATTTGGCATCAATTAAAATAAAATAAAATAATAATATAATAGGTGGTCGCAGCAGGAAATAAGGCACTCAGAGTTTTAAAATGATGTAAAATTCAGTATGTCACCTCCTATATAAAGGGAAGAGTCACATGATTCATCTGGGCGGGCCGTAGTCAAAACACTACTTGCAGTGTTTACCAGTAGATTGTTGTATACATCCAGATTTAAGAGAGAGAGAACATTTCAAACACTGTAGAAGTCATCACGTTAGATAATAAGAGGTTTTTATCATTCCAGAGCTGAAGGACGACACATAAAGGCCCAGAGAACTGGATCCCATCTATAGGTCAAATAATCACATTTATAACATGTTACCAAACACATTGAAATGAAAATTTCATAAAACAAAAGGTGAACATGTGACTTACTTTGCAACATGTCGCTGCATCTGTGGCGAGGGTTTTCTCTCTGTCTCTGCTCCACTTTTCCTTTTCCTCTGTCTCTCCATTTCTCTCCACTACGACTGTAGAGTGACGACAGCGGAGATAATTGATTGTTGTGTGACGCCGACAGGTCGCCGAGCGGCGTCGTTACATAACTAGATGGATTGATTTGATTGGCCCGGGGCGTCCGCTAACTCTTTACTTTACTTTACTTTATTTGTTTATTTGACTGGGACAGCGCACATCAATGTACATATAAGAAACATGTAAATGTGCCGGATTGTAGCATCGATGCTAATTTCCATCCGGAGTCCCAGAACATAAAAACAATACAGTAACAGGGGAACACAGTTATATACACGACATGACGAAGCAGACAACAAGGTAAAAAACAGGTCAGATAATCAGGCCAGCAATGGAACCTGGACAGTTTGGGAAATAAAGTGCAAAGTGCAAAGTGCTGGGCCAAAGTGACAGGTGCTAAAGTGCAGGAGTACATGGGTACCAAGTTGTATTGCACGGACTCCAACTCCACTCCGTCCAGTGACTGTTCACGTCAGGCCAGGATGAAGCGTCCCAGTGCTCTCGATGGTTATAACCGACCCTAACAACACAAATGTGTTCATTTTAACCAGAGCATTTTAGAAGTAACTCTCTGAGTTACAGGGGGTCTTGGCGTAGCAGTGTATGTCCATATAACGGTTGCAAATGGATACCAACTGTCTTCATAACAAAAAGACACACCAAAAAACATCCAAATACCTCCATGCTGCTCGTATGTAATGTCCCTCTTGTATTGAAGCCCCGACATGAGAAATTGTTCCGAAAAAAATTAAATAAGTCTATATTTCAAGCTTGTTTGTAGCGGAAGCTTCTCGAAGCTCCTCTTCCCGGTTCGTCCAAATCTTGCAAGATTTGCGCACTGACGCCGGAAAGACGGACATTACATACGAGCAGCATGGAGGTATCTGGATGTTTTTTGGTGTGTCTTTTTGTTACGAAGACAGTTGGTATCCATTTGCAACCGTCATATGGACATGCACTGCTACGCCGAGACCCCCTGTAACTCAGAGAAGCCACGGAGGACTCTGAAACTTCTCCCAGCCCTTAGTCCACATGAGGGGGAGGAGATAATGAGTTCAGAAATTTCAATTTTGGGTGAACTATCCCTTTAAACTGTCAGTCACTTTCAGCCAGACAAGATCAGCCTGCGTTTAGTCTGGTCATGGTGTTTTGATTAAAATTAAATTAAAATAATACGATAATAATAATAATGGATTGAGAAATCTTCCACCAGATGAACTCGTGATGGTTGAACTGAATAAAGAGACGAGATGGAACAGTAACCAGGACAACGCTGAGGGCAAATACCGATCCATCAACTCACCCCCCCCTCCCCTCCTCCTCCTCCTCCTCCTCCCTCTCCTCCTCTTCCTCCCTCTCTCTCCTCCTCCTCCTCCTCCTCCTCTTTCCCCTCCCCCCCCCCCCCCCCCCCCCCCCCCCCCCCCCCCCCCCCCCCCCCCAGAGGAAACCGACCTGGTTTCACTTGAGGTTGATGTGACCTCTGATCTCTCTCAGTCCTGTATCTCCTGTTGTTGTTGTTTTTTGTTGATGTTGTTGCTCCATCCTCGTCTTCCTCACATCCTCTTTCATCACCCCCCCCCTCCTCCTCCTCCTCCTCTTCCTCCTCTGTCTCATTACCCCCCCCCCCCCTCCTCCTCTTCCCCCTCCTCTTCCTGCCAGCTGATGGTTGAGTGCAGCGGCGGCCTCGGGCTCAACGCTCTGTCCCTTTGATTTCCATCCACACACAACAGACAAACCAGGACACACACACACACACACACACACACACACACACACACACACACACACACAGACACGTATGTGCAACCGTACATGCTACACTGTACCATCTACACACACACAGACACACACGCATTCGGCCTGTGTGTGGCGTGGTGTTTGTGCTGCATGAGGTCGTGGTGCGTTCAGATGATGCTCGGTCATGTGGACGTCGTCGCACTAGTGTTCACATTCCTGCAGTGCACACACATCTTGTTTCTACACAGCTGCATGCATGTGTGTGTGTATAAGTGTGTGTGTGTGTGTGTGTGTGTGTGTGTGTGTGTGTGTGTGTGTGCAGCTTCTATTGGATCGCATGCAGCCTTAAAACCTTGAGGAATAAAGAAAAACATTCCAGCGGCTAATTAGCAGCCATATGTTTTTGACATCACAGGCGGACAGTGAACACACGCATACACACACACACACACATACACACACACACACACACACACACATGCACACACACACACATGTTCACGTGTGGACTGTACCTGTAGCCGAACTCGCCAACATGACGCCGGTGAAACGAGGTCTGAGTTACAAACTGTTTTGTCCTCGTGTAGCTGGTTTTTGATAGATTGATTGATTGACACACACACACACACACACACACACACACACACACACACACACACACACACACACACACACACACACACACACTTATGGACAGTTCATAGACCTCTTTGTGCAAGTATATGTAAGTTATTGAGGCTGAATTTGCCTTAAAGGGATAGTTCAACATTTTGTCAAATTGTCCCCTCACCATAATCCCTATAGTCATAGCAGTAGGTTCGTTACCTTTAATTGTCGGTGCAAGCTGTTTTTAGAACGGCGGAGCAGAGCCGTGAGCTGCTCAGAGCTACACTACGGAGGCTCATTATGGGATTTCTTGGTTTCCCTCATCATCAAACTCATCAAATACACAATCCAACAACTCCACAACGCTCTGGTGGACAAGTTGTGAGCTGCACATTCACCACGCTATGAGATAATAACACAACGTTACCACACAGAGTTGTTTTAGAGGGAAATTCATGCAAAACATCTCACAGAGGACAAACTCATCAGACTCAGGTGGTCAAACATCAAACGTCAAAGTCATGGCGACCCCAGAAAACACTTTTTTTTAAGTAGTAGTAGTTTAATCGATCTTTTACACAAAATTATTTGGAGTTGAGCATCAATCACAGTCAGTCAACCTTCCATAAAACCATCATTCGTTCAACTAGTTCATAAATACTGTAGATGGAAAAGGTGCAGCCTGAAGCTCTCTAACTTATAGATGCCTACTACCCTTTAATTCAATTTTCCATTATGTCCATTAGAGCTCTTCATGAATTCAGAGTCATAGAAAGAAATAATTATCCAGTAATTAACAAGTGTAGCCACCTTCACTCAGGAATTGTGACATAATTTGACAAAGTTAATACTTTGCGTGACTGAAACCGATTCTCTTCTTCCTCCTACGTGAAAAACAAATCATGAATCTAGAAATAAAAATGAAATAAAAAGTGAACAGGAGCTTAGACTTCCAGGATAAAACTGATTATTGTTGCTTATTTTCTCTTCCTGTGTCTCTGCGTGTCTCCGAGGCGACGTGTTGACAGGTCTGACAGATTCACATGCTGCAGAAATGAAGAACAGTTTCCTCCAGAGGAAACGCAGCAGTGGATCATTTTAATTTCCCTGTGGCCGTCCGTCAGTGTGTCCCGACTGAGCCACCTTTTGGCAAGGAGGTTTATCTGTGGATAAACTCTGGATGTCCCGAGTTTCTGAATGAAAGTCCATTTTTTGGACCCGTAATGCATTTTACAGTAACAACATCCATGACCCTTCACCTCCGCCTATGGGTTTTTTAATGTATTTTAAGGTAAAAAATTTTAACCAACAGATATCACCATGAAACTTCCCAAGTTTATCACTCACATTAAGACAAATATTTTTTGTATTACAAGTTTTATCAAATTTTATGTTTAAATGTGTAAATGGGCCAATATCTAATGAAATATCCGCTAATTTGCATACATTTCCAGAACCGAAATCTGAACAATTTTCTTTGTTCAGATTTCAAAATTCAAAAATGTTTTATTTTGTTGACATGTTAGAGTCAGAAGTTTTTACAGAGGGGGGATTTAGGATATCTCTTTTTATCACTCTGTAAATGAGAAAATAGGCCTACTGTCACCAGCCCTAAAAAATAAAAATCAAATTTCGCTTTTTTTTGTTTTTTGGAATAAAATATTGTATGAATAGACAGATAGATAGATAGATAGATAGATAGATAGATAGATAGATAGATAGATAGATAGATAGATAGATAGATAGATAGATAGATAGATAGATAGATAGATACTTTATTGATCCCAAGCTGGGAAATGACAGTGCAGCAGCAGCGCAGACACACAGTGACGATACAGTGACGATAACAACATATAGTATAAGAATATAAAGAATAAGAATATAAAGAACAACACATACATAATAAAAAAGCAAATTAAATAAAATGTAATGTACAAAAGTATATACAAAAGTATATGCAGAGTTTTTTAGCTGTTATTATACAGTGTGATGGATGGTATGTGGCAGGAAAGATTTCCTGTATCTGTCCCTTCGATGAATGATCTATCAACAATCCCCTCTGTAACAACCTTCAGAATATAAACAGGAATAAAAAATAATAAAATAAAAACATATAGTATAGTCACTGAGAATAGAGAAATCATGTGTTTTTGCAGCTAAAACAACTGGTCAGGAAGGGGTTAAACATGTCGAAACCTATGTCGAAAGTGAATCTCATGTTTAGTCAAGACCCAGCCTTATTATTATGTATTACAAATATTTTGAGGGAGCGTCTGCACCATGGATGTATTATGGTCTGCACGCCGGCCGGTCTCTCCTCTGTAACGTCGCCATCTGCTGGACAAACTCTGTAAAGACGCAGCGCCACTGATTATACTGGTGATTATGGAAACATGGCAGATGTATGATTGACCTGCGACTCCCTGTCATTATACTGCTGACTGTTCATGTGTGTGTGTGTGTGTGTGTAGGTGTGTGTAGGTGTGTTTTTACTGTAAAAGGCTGCATAAGTCGAGGCACAGACACACACATGCACAAATGCACACATGCACGCACATCCTGAGCTCTTTACAGCTGGGCTTCATTCACAAAACGTGGCTGTGCCGGCAGCATTTCCTCTGCTTTCTATTTGGGGAAGAAACTAAAAAAAAAAAAGACTAAAAGACTGCAAAAAAAAAAAAAGAAAAAAGAAAAGGAGCACTAACTTTGTTCTGAAGGTCTGTGTTTGTTTTCTCAGATCTGTCTGCTCTCTCTCCGCGTACAGCCAGATGAATCCAAGCGGAGCGCCAGAGACTCAGGGATGGATTGGGTTTCACTGCTTCCCAGAGACGAGAGCAGCCGCGGCCCCGTATGGGAGCGAGCGTCGGCCATGACAGTTGGCAGTTGGGTCGGTCGGGTTTTTTTGGGAGGGGGCGAACTCGATACCATAATTTAGATCTGCAGTAAACACAGAGAAATGAGACGCAGGCCTCGCTGCTGCATGATGCACGCCGCTCTGCTCCCTCTGAGACACAACCATGGGAAAAACCGGAGCGTTGTTCTGGCTGCAAACGAATGCCGCCGCGCCACCACGCTCGCTCGTATTGTCTGATTAGATGTAACATGTTTATCGTTGCTACATACACAAACTGATGGAAAGTATTCGGCCCCCATGTCGGCCATGTTGGGAGCACGTGTTGTGTTGCCGTCGGCGGAGTGGCGAGGAGAAGCTTCATCGCCGAGTCGATGTGAATGAACTGTACACTGCAAAAACTCAACATCTTTCCAAGAATATTTGTCTTATTTCTTGTCAAAATGTCTCATTTCTAGTCAAAACTAAACTCTTTTTGCTTAAAATAAGACTCATCACCTAAAAATTAACTTGTTTTTAGATCATTTTTATTTGTTTCAAACAAAAAAAACCTTCACTTGAAATAAGTAGAAAAATCTGCCAGTGAAAGCAAGTTTTTTTTGTGCTTGTAATAAGGAAGAAAAACTTTTTTCTACTTATTTCAAGTGAAAATCTGCTTGTAAGAAGTAAAAAGTGTCTAAAAACAAGCTGCTTTTTAATGTGATGAGTCTTATTTTAAGTAGAATGAGATTTGTTTTGACTAGAAATTACATTTTTGACTAGAAATAAGACAAATATTCTTGGTAAGATTTTGAGTTTTTGCAGTGTAGTGACCCATGTGTGTGTGTGTGTGTGTGTGTGTGTGTGTGTGTGTGTGTGTGTGTGTGTGTGTGTGTGTGTGTGTGTGTGTGTGTGTGTGTGTGTGTGTGTGTGTGCATGTGTGTGTTGACATCTCCTGATTAGCTCTGGCACCGCCGCTGGATTAGCTTCGCGGGAAGGTTTCCTGTCAGACCTGTACAAATCAAGGCTTTCCGGTCGCCGCGCCAACAGTCGGCAAACAAACACACACACACACACACACACACACACCCACACACACACACACACGGAGATGTTTGATAAAAACTCCCCAGAAAGTCTGTTGTTGGTGTCGAGCAGCGAGCGAACGCCAAGCGGTGAGGTCAGAGGTCGACCTGAGACGATCGATCTGTCACCAAAGATCCTCGACTGTGGCGAGATGTCTCACTACTCCAATGATATGAGATGGTTCAGCTTCACTTCCTGCCTCCTAAAGTGGGCGTGGTCACCGTCGCCGCCACCTCGTGTTGTGTGGATTTGTAGTTGTTGTTGTCGATTTGAAGTTGACGTAGAGGAAAGTGAGATATTTGTATTTTCTTATACTTATGATACTTACATTAAATATGTACACAGCTAACAGTCGTATTTAACATTACGAACATTAGTTAGCGTGGGCGTTCGGGAACGTGAGTTGACATAGGAGATCTATTGGTATTAGATATTGGTTAAAGGCCCCATGGCATGAAAAATGTGATTTTGGTTATTTTTTGGTGCTTGGGGAGGTCTCTGGGCCACGTATATGCTGCCACATGCATCAAACTGGTCATAAACGGAGAAACACACACCGCCCATTTGTAGGAACTGTCTCTTTAAGACGAGCACTTCCTCCTTTCTGTGATGTCACACACAAGGTAACTCCGCCCACCGTGACCAGTTGTTTTTTTTATCCATTCTTATGAATGCAGCTTAGGTTTCAGTTACTTGCCTGTGATTGGCCCGACCACATGCCACTCAAAAACAGTCAGCCAATCAGAGGAGAGGTTCTCATTCTCTCTTCTGATTGGCCAAATGACCTGTGCCTGCTAGAGCTCCAGAAAGAGGCAACAGAAAGGGGCAGTAGAAACCATATTAAGCAGCTCACAGGTACTGAAAACCAATGATACGTCTTGTTAGGGAAATAAACCCAGAGAAAAGTGCACAGCATGAGGCCTTTAAAATTAAAGATAAAGTTAAAACCAAAATATGATAAACAAGGATACATGCATTATTACTTATGAGTAATGATGCACTGACTTGTGTAATAAACTTCTGCGATAGATAATCCAGTCCAGCACTATCTACAGTAAGACTCTTCCTTATAATTATTGCTCTAATTGTAGTTGAAAAACAACATTTAAATTGTGTTATCTCATTAGGTACGGCGGAGCATTAGGGCCACATTGACAAATAAAAAAATCACAAACTTCGAGAACAAAGTCGTAAATTTACAACTTTGTTCTCGTAATGTTATGACTTTTTTCTCGTAGAAAATGTACGACTTTATTCTAGTAAATTTATGACTTTATTCTCAAAGTCTGTGTTTTTTTTTTGGTTTTTTTTCTCAATGTGGCCATAATTCTCCGTCGTACATCAGGTTAGGTCTCATAAAAGGTTTTAAAATAAAATAAAAAAAAAGGATGATAATAATAATAACAAGTGAAAAGAAACTTTAAAAATTCTAGAAAAAAGTGTTAAAAATTTCATCATCGTCATCGTCATCCAAGCAGGAAACATCCAGTGACATCCGGAGCTAAAAATATGTTTCTGCTGAAGTTGGAAGTTGGATCTCATCAAACATTCAGCACTTTAAACTCGTTCCCACTCTGACTGCAGGTCAGCGAACGCAACGCAGCACCTGAGACGGTGACGAAGCGTTTTTATTTTAAATCTGCTGCAGCAGCGGCGCTGACTCACACACGCGATGTCAGCAGCCGAGGCTCATGGGTAATGATGATGAAGTATCACCACAGTGTAGCCTCAAAATCTTACCAAGAATATGTATCTTATTTCTAGTCAAAACAAGTCTCATTCTACTTAAAATAAGACTCATCACATAAAAAGCAGCTTGTTTTTAGACACTTTTTACTTCTTTCAAGCAGATTTTCACTTGAAATAAGTAGAAAAATCTGATAGTGGAGCAAGTTTTTCTTCTTATTACAAGCACAAAAAATCTTGCTTTCACTGGCAGATTTTTCTACTTATTTCAAGTGAAAATTAGTTTGAAACAAGTGAAAATGATCTAAAAAACAAGTTGATTTTTAGGTGATGAGTCTTAGTTTAAGAGTAAAGAGCTTAGTTTTGACTAGAAATGAGACATTTTGACAAGAAATAAGACAAATATTCTTGGGAAGATTTTGAGTTTTTGCAGTGTGTATCAGGAAAAGAGCCGGATATTTAAACACAGCAGGTGGAAGAAGGAGATTATTTAATAATCAACTCAGCTGTTGTTTCTTATTTATTTTGAGTTGAGAAGTGAAGAAGGTTTATTTGCTCTGATGAGACTCGGTTTATAATTCTCTCCAACAGAAAACAACAGAGAGAGTTTGTGTTTGTTTTCAGTGAGTTAATGCTTCGTTGATTTTCTGTCGTTAAACTTGTCGACTAATTAACCAACTGCACAGAAACATTTGTATTTACATGATCTGCACTTTGGCCCCAGGCTGCCATGCTCTCCACACACACACACACACACACACTGCTGTTTTATCTTTGTGTGGATGGATGAGGTCATTTCCTGTCTGGCTGCCTCGCGGTGCTCACATCTCTGAATGAGGAGGAGGAGGAGGAGGAGGAGGAGGAGGAGGAGGAGGAGGAGGAGGAGGCGTCAGATCTGTGTCCAGGAAAAACAGTTTGTTGGCTTGGACTTGTCGTTTTTCAGCCTCTCGCCTTCGTCCTGGCAAAACACACACACATGCAAATAGCCTAATACACACAGGGCCGAGGTGTCAGTGCATCTGCAAGCTGTGTGTGTGTGTGTGATGGTTAATCGGTCCAACTTCCCAGTTTGATTCGATTACTATTATTGAGGTCTCGGTTCGATTACCAACAGATTTTTGATCATTGATTTCCCATTTGACACTAACACAATAACTAAAACACACCACAAACTGACTGCACCATTAAAGCAGCTGACTAACTTCTCTTTTATCCTTCAATTTGTGTAGTAGTCATTCAAATTAATATTTTTTAAATTTTGTTTTAGATGTAGCCTAGTCTTTCACAGTCAAAAACAAAACAAAAACAAACGTCCACACTTGCAACTAAATGTTCAAAGTTTGAGTTTTTTTCCTACAGAACCAAAATTTGACACAATAAAATCATCATTCATCAACATAAGTCACACGTCATCGGTCCTGAATCTAAAGCTGACAGGACGTTATGGAGGAAGAAAAACTCATAGTGGAGGTGGAAACATTTTATGATACAACACATCATCAAGCAGCCGTTAAATCCTGCCTGACAGTCACCGCATTCAATTTAATAATCGATCCATAATCGACTCATCAATAATCGCGATTAATCAATAATCGACTTTTTTCACCGCCACCCCTCTTTGGCATCATCATCATCCTCATCCTCCTCCTCATCCTCAGCAGGAGCAGCATCTGTGTTTTCCGCCCCTGAGTCCAGGTCTTTCTCCCCCCTTTCTCCCCCCTCTCTCCCCTCTTCTCCTCTCTGGGAGTATCGTGCTGCATCATCAGCTCCAGGTTCATCAGTCACAGCCTTCGCTCTCTTCCCGGGGGGGGGGGGGGTCAGGTATCTGAGTCAGCCTGGCTGGACCCGGTGCTGCATAGCAACATCTGCTGCTGTCTCTGTCTCAGTCTCAGCCTCTTAAAGCCACCGGAGCGTTAACAACCGGACCGGTCCAGAGGTCCAGCTGCCGTTCTGCCCGGCGGAGTGGAGGACGGAGCAGAGTGGAGATGAAACACCAGCTGGGCAGTTGTTGGTGTTGATCTGCCCCCAAAGGCCTTTCAGTCCAGCAGCAGGGCAACGATGACCACAGCAGCAGCAGCAGCAGCAGCAGCAGCAGCAGCAGCAGCAGCTCCATCACATCCACTGGTTCTGACTCTGTGTTCCCAAAACACACATGACATCAGTGGTGGTTCCAACAGAAATAGACCGTTCACACACACACACACACACACACACACACACACACACACACACACACACCGTGGCAGCAGCACCGTTCGGTCCAGAATAGAAAACAGTGGTTTGGTCTGCAGCGGCCAAACCGAGGCTCCGTCGTCTGAACCGTTCACTCGTCTCCATGATGACCGGTCTCTGTGAACCAGAACCAGAAGTAAATACAGAGATTGTTTTGCATGAATTTCCCTCTAAAACAACTCTGTGTGGTAACGTTGTGTTATTATCTCATAGCGTGGTGAATGTGCAGCTCACAACTTGTCCACCAGAGCGTTGTGGAGTTGTTGGATTGTGTATTTGATGAGTTTGATGATGAGGGAAACCAAGAAATCCCATAATGAGCCTCCGTAGCGTAGCTCTGAGCAGCTCACGGCTCTGCTCCGCCGTTCTAAAAACAGCTTGCACCGACAATTAAAGGTAACGAACCTACTGCTATGACTATAGGGATTATGGCAATGGGCCAATTTGCCAAAATGTTGAACTATCTCTTTAACCTTGTATAGGCTACAAACACTGGAAAAGTTTAACACTGGAGATCAGGATGAAGCTACAGTATTGTCACGACACAAACCTGATTTTCCAAATAAAGATTTAATTCAAAGGTAGACAAAAAGAGAAATAACAAAAAGAAGAGAGGATGCCATGTTGGTTGAAGAAGAGGACGAGTGTCTGACAGGTTTCATCTCATTCGATCCAAAGCAGAAACTGGTTCTGGTTCTGGTTCCTTCAGGTCACGTGACTGGCAACAGAACCAAAAACCAAACCGCACACTGCCAAAACTCAAAATATTACCAAGAATACTTGTCTTATTTCTAGTCAAAATGTAATTTCTAGTCAAAACAAATCTTATTATACCTAAAATAAGACTCATCACATAAAAAGTAGATTGTTTTTGACATTTTTTACTTCTTTCAAGCAGATTTTCACTTGAAATAAGTGGAAAAATCTGATAGTGGAGCAAGTTTTTTCTTTCTTATTACAAGCACAAAAAAACTTGCTTTCACTGGCAGATTTTTCTACTTGTTTTAATTTGTTTGAAACAAGTGAAAATGATCTAAAAACAAGTTAATTTTTTGGGTGATGAGTCTTATTTTAAGTGGAAAGAGATTACTGTAGTTTTGACTAGAAATTAGACAATATTCTTGGAAAGATTTTGAGTTTTTGCAGTGCATTCAGGTTCACGAGTCCTGAACGCTTCTCTTCACTCTGCACTGCAAAAACTCTTATTTCTTGTCAAAATGTCTAATTTCTAGTCAAAACTAAGATAAGACTCATCACCTGAAAATTGTTTTTAGATCATTTTCACTTGTTTCAAACTAATTTTCACTTGAAATAAGTAGAAAAATCTGCCAGTGAAAGCAAGTTTTTGTGCTTGCTCCACTATCAGATTATTCTACTTATTTCAAGTGAAAATCTGCTTGAAAGACGTAAAAAAAAAAGTGTCTAAAAACAAGCTACTTTTTATATGATGAGTCTTATTTTAAGTAGAATGAGATTTGTTTGGACTAGAAATGACATTTTGACTAGAAATAAGACAAATATTCTTGGAAAGATTTTGAGTTTTTGCAGTGCATTCAGGTTCACGAGCCCTGAACTCTTCTCTTCTCTTCACTCTGCTCTTATTTATGTCGGCCTCCTCCTCCAGCCTCTAATGTGATTTCATTCAGAACTCGGTGTCGGCCCGGGTCGGGTCAGGATGATTTGCCGGCGGTTTCTGGTTTCATATAAATGAGGAGCGCTGTGTTTGATCCTGTGTTAGCTATAAAGTGGACTTGGCCGAGCGGCAGCAGCAGCAGCAGCAGCAGCAGCAGAGGTGAATAATCCTCTTCCAGCTCCTCTGGACTCAGTGAGTTCTGTTCTGTTAAAGAGATTCAGATCCTGTTGTTGCTTCATGCCTCTGGTTCTTCTGGCATCATTAAAGCAAAACAATGGCGCTCGCAGTAAATAGCCATGGAAACGCAGACAGGGCTGTAGCTAAACACTGAGGCCGGCCAGGGTTCCTCTGACCCCCCCTCTACACCCACCACCACCACCACCCACCTCCACCCAAACCAAACCAAACCAAACCGCCGCCGCCACCACAGGCTGCGTGCAACACACTCATCACGACCCGCTGCTGACACGCAACACACACTGCAAAAACTCAACATCTTTCCAAGAATATTTGTCTTATTTCTCGTCAAAATGTCTCATTTCTGGTCAAAACTATAAACTCTTTCCACTTAAAATAAGACTCATCATTTAAAAATTCACTTGTTGTTTCAAACAAATTTTCATTTTAAATAAGTAGAAAAATCTGCCAGTGAAAGCAAGTTTTTTGTGTTTGTAATGAGAAAGAAAAACTTGCTCCACTATCAGATGATTTCAAGTTAATATACAGTAGCCTACATATGCTTGAAAGAAGTAAAAAGTGTCAAAAACAAGCAACTTTTTAATGTGATGAGTCTTATTTTAAAGGGACAACGAGGAGTTTCTATTTGGTTATTAAAAAGTTTAATATTAATGTGGATGAATCTCCGTCACCACTTGTTAATGGTCCATTTTAGATAAATATATGGTTTTGTCTCTATGGTTATTTTGTTATTATTAGTGGTGGTGGAAATGCTGGGCGAGCCGACCAGCGTTTCTTTACTTTCGGTTTCGTGGCGAGTCATGAGAATAACGCCGCCGAATCTCCGTTTATGGTGGGAACTACGACGGTATGTGATCGTCTTCCAACCTCTGACTTTAATTGTTGATGAATGAAAACATTCTTGGCAAGACGTCCGTTTTGCGCCGGTCAAAGAATTTCACGGTGCGCGGAGGCTCATGGTAAATGTAGTATGAAAACACTTCGCTTTCCAAATCTCCTCGTTGTCCCTTTAAGTACTATATTGAGATTTGTTTTGACTAGAAATGACATTTTGACAAGAAATAGGATAAATATTCTTGGTAAGATTTTGAGTTTTTGCAGTGCACTCACAGTCCTGCTCGCCGCCGTCGTGGTCGTCGTGGTGCACGTTGTTGATCAAAGACGGTTGGAAAAAACCCAGTGAATGCATTTGAACTTGAGGTGTCAGAGTCTGGATGCGATGCGTTCATGAACACTCGGTTCTGTGTGTTGTGTTTGTTTTTGTCTTCAGCAGCACGGAGCTGGAGCTGCAGCAGCTGGCTGCGGCTCTGGAAAACCTGTTGACAACAAACCCTCCATCCATCGGTGCCGTTTCATCCCAAAACACCCCCCAACCCCCCCTAAACCCCCCCGACAAGAGGCTGGCACCGAGCTGCACCGACCCACCACTGCTGCTGCTGCCACCTCCACACACACACACACACACACATAGCTGCTGCTGCTGCTGCCACCACATCTGGAAATGATTCTATGAAAACCAAAGAGTGGAGGAAAGTGAGAGCGGAGGGAGATGAAGGCTTCAGATGCCCCGGCCTACACCAGCAACTCTTTAAAACTTCCAACTAAACAGTTTATAAATAAAAACTAAACAGAGTGAAGAGTAAATAAAATCAACTTTAGGAAACTGTGATCATGTAGAAGTTCACATTTACATTCTCCAGGTTTTTGATGATGTGAGACAGGTTTTTAAAGGTTGAGTCTGGAGTTTTATGTGCCCAAAAATAAACATTAGACTCTATACAAATTAAATCCATCTTAATCGTCACCTATGGACTTCTAGTCCTGAGTGGTGGTGACTGTGTCTGCAATGACGGAGCTCAGGTGAAGCTACGTGCAGCAGAGTAGTAGCTCAGGGCTGCTAGCTGCACTAGCTGTCTCTGATGCTAACGAGTGCTAGCAGCTAGCACGTCTCTCTCTCTCAGCAGCAGCAGCAGTTGTCATGACAACAAAGTAAAAGAAATCCAGTCTGAGTGAAGCGCTGGAGCCGCGGACCGATTCCCCACCGTCACCGACAGCTAAAGCCTCCACTGGTAACAAGTATGAAGACCGTTGTGGTGAGCTAGCTCAATGCTAACTTCGACTAGCGTTAGCGGTTAGCATCCGCCGCTAACACCGTCTTCCCAGCTCACCACAACGGCATCTACCTTTAAACTAGTAAATGATGCTGCTCTGGATCCGACTCTTTCCTTCTGCACTGCAAAAACTCAAAATCTTACCAAGAATATTTGTCTTCTTTCTTGTCAAAATGTCTCTTTTCTAGTCAAAACTAATCTCTTTCCGCTTAAAATAAGACTCATCACCTAAAAATGAACTTGTTTTTAGATCATTTTCACTTGTTTCAAACTAATTTTCACTTGAAATAAGTAGAAAAATCTGCCAGTGAAAGCAAGTTTTTTGTGCTTGTACTAAGAAAGAAAAACTTGCTCCACTATCAGATTTTTCTACTTATTTCAAGTGAAAATCTGCTTGAAAGAAGTAAAAAGTGTCTAAAAACAAGCTGCTTTTTAATGTGATGAGTCTTATATTTAGTATAGGCTAATTGGATTTGTTTTGACTAGAAAAGACATTTTAACTAGAAATAAGACAAATATTCTTGGTAAGATTTTGAGTTTTTGCAGTGTACAACACCGGAAGTTAGAAGTTCGGACTGACAGTGAACTCGCCACACGCTGAGCTCAATGAGGGCATAGCAGGTGGCATGATGGTGCAGTGTAACCAAGGAGGGTCTGGGTTCGATTCCCAGGGCCTGTTTGAGTGTTTCTGGGTGTGAGGTTGTTAATGATTTTTTTTTGAATGAGCTTTATTTCCGTTCACACGAGACAGAAACACCAGGACGATCCCTCACACTCAGATTTTTTATTTGCTCTCGTCGGTCTTTATTTATGTCTTTTGTCTCGTTAGAGCGTCGACTCGCAGGCGAAGCTGCAGATCAGCGAGCGTGACTGTTGGACGGCAAAAAATATTTATGGGAGTTTTGCATCAAAGAAATGAAGTGACGTGACGTTTTCAGCCGGAGAATCTCACATCTGGTTGTTTTATCTGTAACTGGCCCCTGAGGAACTTTAGTTTTGGTCATGAGGACGGAGCATCACGGTCTCTGCAGGAGGAAGAGGAAGAGGAGGAGGAGGAGGAGGAGGAGGAGGTGATGTTGGATCACCAGGAACTCTACTGTGTTTCCCACATGTTTGTCCAACATCTACTTTAGTGGCACTGGTCCTGTTTTAAAGGTACAGTCTGTAGGATTTCCCTTAAAAAATAAATAAATATAGACTTCCTGCTTCATCAGTCATCACCTATCGGGCTTCTGCTCATTAGTCAATGGGCTGGACCAGATTTTGGTTCCACTCAAGTTGGCAAAATCTAGTAACATTTTTTGAAAAGGTAGGCTACATGTCCATAGATGATATATTGGTATGATAACCCATCCTAAGTGGTAGCTTTATGACATAAAGTTATCCACCTGCAATAAATAGGCCTCTAAACGCAGGGGGCATATCCTGTTTTGTGCTCATTTTCAGACCTTTACTCAAATGTCACGAGTGCATGTTTGGTAGCATTTTAAAGTGTACAATCCTAGCTTTCATTTAGACCTAGTTTTGGACCTATCTAAAAAATACAAAGGTCACATGGTCATCATGATCTTAAGGTCAAGACAGAGCTGATCAGACACATGATCATCTTTCACTGAGCACTGATACGGAGGAGCTGTGATCACATGAAGTTACCTGTGTGTGTGTGTGTGTGTGTGTGTTTATAAACATGTTAATGAGCTACAGGTGGATTGTTTATAAAGTTAACGAGCTCTGGCCTGAGGATCAGAGGTTACCATGGCAACTTGAGGTGGTTGCCAATGACGATAGAGGCCCCCCAGGCTGAGGCAGACAGAAACGTGGAGAAAAAGAGCAATTTTCTGCCTCTGCACTGGTCTCACATTTAGGCTTAGCATGACAAAACGGTAACTCCTAACAGAAAAAAACACAGACCATCATCGCTGTAAGGACTTCCTGAACGATTTGGTGTGATTCTGGTGTTTCTACAGTAAATATTTTGGAGACACTTGTGAGTTTAAAACACTGGTCCCTTCTGCTTCTCCCGGAAAATCTTTGTGTTGGAGTCAATGAGGAGCAGAGACAGACGTGGCCGCACTTAGAGGCTGATAATTCAAATTCTGTAAGTCGCTCTGATATTTTGAGCACATTGTGAGAGACAGAACAAGTTTGTCTACAAATTTGGAAAAAAAATCATGTGTGTAGAGTGTAATTTGTGGCCGGGAGGAGAGTGGAAAGAGAAAAGTTTCAGACGATTTCAGACAACTTCTCCCACTGAGCGATGATGTCACCCACTCTGACATTGAACATTCCGTGCAATACACACCCATTATAATCTCATAATTTCTCCAAATATGGTCATGGTCATTGAACAGGGATTGATCAAAAACTATATGACCTATCGAAACATGGAACACCAATACACAAGGCTGCAAACGAAAGTAAAACCTACGGACTCTGACTTTAACACACACACACACACACACACACAGTTGTAGGAACATGCAGTGTGCATGTCTGGGTGCTGTGGGCTGCAGAGGTCACCCCTCCCTCGTCATTAGTGAGCCACATTCACTCTGACCACACACACACACACACACACACACACACACACTCCAAGTCCATATAATTGAGGTTCACTGCAAATGTTCATAATAAAATTACACTCAGTGCAACAGATTTCATTACAGCCTTCGCCCCTTTAAATAGATTAACAAGGCCGAGTGAGGCCACGTGCTACTGTTCTCACACCGTTAACAAAAACTCAAGTTAAATACATCAAGAAACTCTTTTAACGAGCGTGTAAAAATAAAAAAAAATGTAGGCCCATTTATTTTTTTTATTTCTCAGATGGAACTATGTTTATTTAATTTTTTCTTTTCCAGTGAATAATAATTTCAGCTCAAACCACAGGACTCATAACGATGTACAAAACAGTCGGGCCGGCGTTCAGGGGAGAAAAAAAAACAGCCTCACGATTTCAGATTTATTTATTAGGAAAGTTTATCAAGCAGAAAATTTAAAGACTGGCTGTCTGCTGCAGACTGAGGTGATGTAATCAGCTGCAGGATGACATCACTCAGGACAAGTTAAAAAATACAGTCTGAATGATTAATACAATATGTTTACAGTGAGGGTGGAAAATGTAGCTTTAATTAAAGATTTTCTTCGTCTTCTGTCTTTTATTTTGAAGGGCTGATCCATGAGAAGATCTAAAAAAACGATCTCAGTGTAGTTTTCCATCTGCAGCTCTAGTAACAACAGGTCGGTGTCAGCCAATCAGAGGACAGGAGGCTCTGAGCCTCTCTTCTGATTGGCTGACTGTTTTCTAAAGTGATCCAATAAAAAAAAGTAGAGCATATTTCAGAATAAAACACTCAGAGAAATCAAATCTTGCAAAGTTGTTGGATGGTGGATCCAGGTGGTGAGAGGGCGGGGCTTAGTTGTGACATCACAAAGTGACAGGAAGTCAACTTCGTCTTTAAAAGCCTGTGTGTTGGGAGTGCCGCAGGGCTCCATCTTAGGACCGCTGCTGTTTAGCACATACGTTAATGACCTTCCATCTGTGTGTGATGAAGCAGGGACCCTGATGTATGCGGACGATACGGTCCTGTACACTGCTGGGAAAGATCCCGAAGAAGTAGCTGTGAAGCTGTCAATGGCAATGGAAAAAGTTACTCTCGTCTTACACTTAATACTAATAAAACGGTAACCATGTATTTCTCAAGTAAACAACGAAATACTGTTTTCCCAAATATATATGTTAATGGAGAAATAATAAAAAAGGTCAATGAGTTCAAATACCTAGGTGTGATACTAGATTCCATGTCAAGAAAATGAGCCACACGCTGAAATATAACTTGTTAAATTTTAGAAACATCAGGAACTCATTAACAGTTGCCGCGAAAACTTATTTCAATGCCATGATTTTGTCACATTATAATGACTGTTGTAATGTCCTGTTGGTCTCAGGCAAGTCCATCTGTCCTGAAACCCATCAGGTCACTACACAAACAAGCTCTGAAAATATTAGACAGAAAGTCATGACAGTATCATCACTGTGAAATACTAAACAAATAAAAAAAATGCTTAGCTTTGATAATCTAATGATGTATTCTGATGTCCGTTTAGTGTACAAAATAATTCATAATGTTGCCCCTCCCCCACTGAAAACCTTCGTTAAACTCTGCTCTGAGCTTTAAGATCTGTCTCAAGTGGAGATTGTAACATCCCTAAGCGTAGCTCTGCCATTGCTCAATCTGCCTTTTCTTTTAAATCTGTCAAATCATGGAACAATCTTCCAACTAATCTGAAACTCTGTACAGACTTCAATGTTTTCTCCCGGGAAGTCAAACAATGGATCCTAATAAATCAGTCACGTCAGCATTAATCATTAATCATGAGCCTAAATTATTTTTTAAGCTTGGCAAAGTGTGAAGTATTTTAATAACTGTATGTTTCTTTCTGATATGAAATATGTCCTGAGTGTTTGTGATGTGTGAGAGGGTGTATTATGGGGTGTATTATGCACATGTGTATGGATGTTTAGAACGCTATGTAATTGATAATTCTTACCTTTCTATTGTTTTTACTTACCTGCCCAGGGACGACGGATGGAAAGTAGCTAGTGAGCTAAATCCGCTACAAGGCATCTCTTCTCATAGAGACTAATGTTATTTTGTACATTGTCCCTGACACAAATAAACTTATTAAACTAAACTAAACTAATCTACCTTTTTTACTGTATGGAGCTTTAATGTTTGATGCCTGGTATTATGGGCTGGGACCCTGTTTGTACTGTTGATGACGTTTGGTGCTGTTCTGAGCATTATGTGTGGCTGTGAGCAGCTGTTTGATCGGTGGACAGTGGATCAATAGACTAGTGCGCTGTTTGTTATGGTGCGGCCATTGCTAACGTTGCTACAGCTAGAGAAGCTAGCGGTTAGCCTCTTCCTCCTTCTACCACCTGCCCCTTTTCTTTTCTCTCCTCCTCCTCCTTTTCCTCCTCCTCCTCCTCCTCCTCCTCCTCATCTCATTTCACTCCTTCCCCTCTTCCTCCTTCTACCACCTGCCCCTTTTCTTTTCTCTCCTCCTCTTCCTTTTCCTCCTCTCTCCTTCTCCTCCTCCACCTCTCACTCCTTCCCCTCTTCTCTCCTCCTCCTCCACCTCTTCCTCCTCCTTTCTCCAGTTCCTCCCTTTCCTCCTCCTCCTCCTCTTCCTCCTTCTACCACCTGCCCCGTTTCTTTTCTCTCCTCCTCCTCCTTTTCCTCCTCTCTCCTTCTCCTCCTCCTCCTCTCCTCCTTCCTCCTCCTCTCACTCCTCCTCCTTCTCTCACTCCTTCCCCTCCCCTCTCCTCCTCCTCCTTCTCCTCATCTCTTTTCCTCCTCCTCCTCCTCCTCCTCCTCCTCCTCCTCCTCCTCCTCCTCCTCCTCTCCATGACTTTAATTAGCTCCTGGGGATATTTTTAGTGGCTCTCTTGATGATTTAATTAGGTTTACAAATTATATCCCTCCTCACCCCCCCCCCCCCCAGACGGCATTAGGGGGTTTGGCTCTCCCTCGCTGCCAGAGAGCGAGAGCTGGAAAATGTCTAGTGAGCTGGCATCAAGGAGCTCCTGTTACCGGGAAGAGAAGAGAGGGAGAGAAGGAGAAAAGGAAAACTCCCCGAGCTCTGCCAGCCGCTGACACACACACACACACACACACACACACTAACACACACACACACACACACACACACACACACACACACTAACACACACACACACACACACACACACACACACACACACACACACACACACACACACACACACACGCTCACATGCAAACGTCCAATTACGCTCCTATTCCCGTAGAGTTGGTTTTTAAACCTTCCTTGACACGAAGGAGGAGGAGGAGGAGGAAGAGGAGGAGGAGGAGGGAGAGGAGGAAGAGGAGGAGGAGGAGGAGGACTAAGAAGAAGAAGAGGAGGAGGAAGAAGAGGAAGATGAAGAGGAGGAGGAGAGGAGGAGGAAGAAGAAGAGGAGAAGGAGGAGGAGGAAGAGGAGGAGGAGAGAGGAGGAGGAAGAGGAAGGATGAAGGAGGAGGAGGAGGAAGATGAGAGAGGAGGAGGAGAGAGGAGGAGGAGGAGGAAGAAGAGGAGGAAGAGGAGGAGGAGAGAGGATGAGGAGGAAGAGGAGGAGGAGAGAGGAGGAAGGATGAAGGAGGAGGAGGAGGAGGAGGAAGAGGAGAGAGGAGAAGGAGGAGGAAGAGAAGGAGGGAGAGGAGAAGGAGGAGAAGAAGAAGGAGGAGGAGGAGGAAGAGAAGAAGGAGGAGGAGGAGGAGGAGGAAGAGAAGAAGGAGGAGGAGGAGGAGGAGGAAGAGAAGGAGGAGGAGGAGGAAGAGAAGAGGAGGAGAGAGGAGGAGGAGGAAGAGGAGGAGGAGGAGGAGAGAGGAAGAGGAGGAGGAGGAGGAGAGAGGAAGAGGAGGAGGAGGAAGAAGGAGGAGGAGGAGGAGAAGAAGAAGGAGGAGGAGGAGGAGGAGGAAGAGAAGAAGGAGGAGGAGGAGAGAGGAGGAGGAGGAAGAGGAGGAGGAGGAGGAGAGAGGAAGAGGAGGAGGAGGAAGAAGGAGGAGAAGGAGGAGGAGGAGCCGAGGCCTCGTAAACTGTCATGGCCGCCTCCCACCGCGCTGCCATGGCAACAAAACATCAGTCAGTCAGTTGCCGGTCGCTGCCGTGGCAACAGCAACAGGGACAGTGGTGGAAACTGTTTTACTGTAACGCATCGATGATGATGGGATGGAGACACAGAGCCTCCTCCTCCTCTTCTTCTTCCTCCTCCTCTTTCTCCTCCTCCTCTTCCTCCTCCTCTTTCTCCTCCTCCTCCTCTTCTTCTTCCTCCTCTCCTCCTCCTCCTCCTCCTCTTCTTCTTCCTCCTCCTCTTTCTCCTCCTTCTCCTCTTCTTCTTCCTCCTCCTCTTCCTCCTCCTCCTCCTCTCCTCCTCCTCCCCCTCTTCCTCCTCCTTCTCCTCTTCTTCTTCCTCCTCCTCTTTCTCCTCCTCCTCCTCTTCTTCTTCCTCCTCTCCTCCTCCTCCTCTTCTTCTTCCTCCTCCTCTTCATCCTCCTCTTCTTCTTTCTCCTCTTCTTCCCCCTCTCCTCCTCTTCCTCCTCTTCTTCTCCTTTTCTCCCTCCTTCTTACTTCCTCCTCCTCCTTGTCCTCTTCTTCTTCCTCCTCCTCCTCCTCCTCCTCCTCCTCCAGACTGAGGATGATGTCATCTTTCGTGACCTCTGTTTGAGCTGTTGCGGTCGTTTCAAGTTTTAGTGAAGGTGATGCTCTGGTGTGTGTGTGTGTGTGTGTGTGTGTGTGTGTGTGTGTGTGTGTGTGTGTGTGTGCGTGTGTTAGTGTGTGTGTGTGTGTGTTTTGATCTTAACGAGCTGTCGTCACTAATCGACTCCTGATTATTGGCTCGTTATCGATACTTCTCCGCTCCACTCAGTCTCTCCTATTGAGTATTACCTATTGACACGTCGCCATGGGGACGATGCGTTCAGGTGTCAGTCGGTCCTTGGAGAGCTGAGGTCACAGCTCTTTTATATTTCATAATAAAATCAATAATATCTTGAAATGTGGAGCAGCTGCTGAGACAAACACATGATTTATTTCCTTTTTTACTTATTTTTTTTCATGTTTTGTCGCAGCGTCGCCTCGTAAATCTGAAGAATTCATGTCAAATGAAAACACGTCGTAACTCACTGAAGAGAGACGAGGCGGTCGGTAAATTATCTGTAAAACGAGAGCAGGAAATGAAGAAACACTCAGATAAATAATAAACATATTTGCAATTCTCAGACTCCTTAGATTTACGTAATAAAGAGTTTTTAAATTCCTCATTTAAAGTCGTCTGGTTGTAAATTCTCACAGATTTCATCGTCTCATAAATTACAGACAATGATGAGGATGAAAACAACAAACATGAATCATTTGGATTCTCCAAACTCAAACAAGTGTTCGTTTTTTATTTAACTTCAGAATTTTATTTTGTTTTATTTTATTTTATAATTGGATTTCAGTGCTGATGTTTCACACGTTTAGTAGCTGGTTGAACATTGCACATTTTTCCCATATTTAAATTTTATATTTTACTGTAATATCTTTTCACCACTAAGACTATAATCCACTAGATAGATAGATAGATAGATAGATAGATAGATAGATAGATAGATAGATAGATAGATAGATAGATAGATAGATAGATAGATAGATAGATAGATAGATAGATAGATAGATAGATAGATAGATAGATAGATAGGGAAAGAAAGAAAGAAAGACAAAAAGAGAAAGAAAGACAGAAAGAAAGAAAGAAAGAAAGAAAGAAAGAAAGAAAGAAAGAAAGAAAGAAAGAAAGAAAGAAAGAAAGAAAGAAAGAAAGAAAAATACAGATGAAGGGGTAGAAGAAAGAAAGAAGAAAAAGAGACAGAGGGTTTGAAAGAAAGACATAGATAGATAGATAGATAGATAGATAGATAGATAGATAGATAGATAGATAGATAGATAGATAGATAGATAGATAGATAGATAGATAGATAGATAGATAGATAGATAGATAGATAGGGAAAGAAAGAAAGAAAGAAAGACAAAAAGAGAAAGAAAGACAGACAGAAAGAAAGAAAGAAAGAAAGAAAGAAAGAAAGAAAGAAAGAAAGAAAGAAAGAAAGAAAGAAAGAAAGAAAGAAAGAAGTTAAAATACAGATGAAGGGAGAAAGAAAGAAGAAAAAGAGAGAAAAAAGAGACAGAGGGTTTGAAAGAAAGACAGATAGATAGATAGATAGATAGATAGATAGATAGATAGATAGATAGATAGATAGATAGATAGATAGATAGATGGATGGATGGATGGATGGATGGATGGATGGATGGATGGATGGATGGATGGATGGATGGATGGATGGATGGATGGATGGATGGATGGATGGATGGATGGATGGATGGATAGATAGATAGATAGATAGATAGATAGATAGATAGATAGATAGATAGATAGATAGATAGATAGATAGATAGATAGATAGATAGATAGATAGATAGATAGATAGAGATTTTTAAACACTGATGTTTCATAACATTTTGTCTCTGACCTTTAACCTCCTCAGGTCTCTTTTTTGCTGTTGTTTTTTAGACTTTTCTTACAGTAGGTAAATGCACCGTTTGAAGGTCCTCGAACGCAACACGACAGAGTTTAACATCAGAATATTTACTCCAGAGTGGAGGAGAAGTGAGATTCTTCACACTCCTCCACTCTGGTCTCAGTCTGTGGACACTTCAGCGCGTTGTGATCGGCAGCATTCCTCAGTGACAGCCGCAGCTACAGCTTCTTTAAATAGACACACACACACACACACACACACACACACACACACACACACACACACACACACACACACACACACACACACACACACACACACACACACACACACACACACACACCGGGTCGTTCTCTGGGCTCAGGTGGAGCGTGAGCGCCTCCCTGTGGTCGGACGCCGTCAGAACTTGTGAGATGTTCAGAACATGAATAAATCATGTTTTTCGTTGCAAGTCAGAAAACACTTGATCAACTCAACTTTTTTTTTACCCTTGTTGGACTATGGAACCTGCCTTTTATGAACGCACCTGATCAGTTTTTACAATGGTAAATGGTCTTGTATTTATATAGCGCTTTTCCATCTCAACGATACCCAAAGTTTTAAAGAAACTGGATACTGTTTATCACTGTGCTTTGCATTTTATTACTGGTTGCAGCTATCGTGTACATCACTGTTCCTTATATGCCGTCGCACATCGTCCATCTTTGTATGTCCGTAGACGGGTCATTATCAAAATACGGTGAAAAACATGTCCCTGCACTTTCCAGACACACAAATGCTTGAAAATTTAAAAAGATCATCCACATTAAACCAAAATTATGTAATTTAAAACCATTTTAAATGATGATGATAATTTCAGTTTATATATTTACTGTTTTATTTTATTTTTTTCAGTTTTAATTTCCCTTGTACCTAAAAAAACACTTGTCCCACTGCCATGGTTCAACGCTATTGGACAGTGTAAAAATATTTCCTGTGGTCAATAATGGGCAAACACTGGGCTTAATATATGAATAAAATTAAATCTAAATTGGCTATTTAATAATAAAAATATTTTTAAAAGAATATCTGTCCTTCGATTTGGTGTCATTGGTGTTACTGGTATCACATACCGTTATTTTGAAAGGTTAAGAATATGTAAGAGAACTCCCAAGGTCAGAAAGAAGAAGAAGAAAAAGAGCCATTTAAGACAATACATTGTGAGTGTCTCTTTCATGAGTAAAAAGTAAGATATTTCCAATTAAAATGACATTTTTCAATGTGGTTCTTTTTTTGTGTCATTGGTGTTACTTTGATTTGCGCTATAATGAAATATTTTTATGGAAAAAAAAACAGTTTAATAAGTATAATTTATAGATTTTAAGGTGCTGACTCATGCTGGCTTTGAACTAGCTTGGACAATATTTTGTGTAATTAGCCTTTTATAGATATTTGTCATTGGTGTTACTGTCATTGGTGCAGAAAACTAAATACGTTTGATAGATGAAAAAAAAAGAAAAATATTATAGTTGTCCATTATAGTTGGTAACATGGTCAACATGCTAATAAATAGTTCCCACTAAATTAAATTTGTGAAAACTGAATTAAAATGTTTTACTTTTTTGACTCGGAAAATCACCGTATTTTGATAATGACCCATTGGCTGACTTTTATTTATAAATCTGTTCTTGGACTTTTGCCTACATATTTGTGCGTATACATGTGTAGAAACCTCAGCCGATACGGCCTCAGCGTTCTCAGGACATTATACAGATGAAGGTCCAGAGAGTGAGAACTGAACTGGGCAAAAAGGCTTTTAAATGTTTTAACCCCGTCGACCTGGAACGATGTGCAGATAGAAGGATTTGAAACTGACACATCTTGTAACTCTGGGTGAATTCAGGTCAATTATAAAATAGACAGAGAACTGAGCTCAATGGGACTGTGTGTGATTGCGTTGTTTAATCATGTTTTCCTGAAATGTGTGATTGTATGTTATTTGAGTCTTATGTGATGTGAAACTGAGCTGTTTGTGTGCTGCCGTCTTGGCCAGGTCACTCTTGGAAAAGAGGTTTTTAAATCTTTTTACCTGGTTAAATAAAGGATATTGATTGATTGATTGATTGATTGATTGATTGATTGATTGATTGATTGATTGAGAAACATCAGAGTCAGAACGTGTGGATTTAGAGCAAAACGTCTTTTTTTTTGCCTCAGTCGGTGAAAATCTCCTGCAGCCGTTGGTTTTTCTGAAGTTTCTATAAATCTTGTGGATCTTGTGGATCTAAGATGTGGATCAGTTTTAAACCCGGTGGTGCGTTCAGGTGCGTTCAGGTGCGTTCAGGTGCTCTGACTGCTGCTTCTTCCATCAGGTTCACACAGACGTTTCAGGTCTGAGGTGAAAGTTACAAAACTAAACATGAAAAATACTGGAAAAAAAAAAAAATCACTGTGACATAAAGAGTCATGTGTCTCATTATGGGATGTTGTTGTTGTTGTTTTCACACCTCCACTGCAAAAACTCAAAATCTTTCCAAGAATATTTGTCTTATTTCTTGTCAAAATGTCTCATTTCTAGTCAAAACTAATCTCTTTCCACTTAAAATAAGACTCATCACCTAAAAATTAACTTGTTTTTAGATCATTTTCACTTGTTTCAAACTAATTTTCACTTGAAATAAGTAGAAAAATCTGCCAGTGAAAGCAAGTTTTTTGTGTTTGTAATAAGAAAGAAAAACTTGCTCCACTGTCAGATTTTTCTACTTATTTAAAGTGGAAATCTGCTTGAAAGAAGTAAAAATGTCTTAGAAACAAGCTACTTTTTATGTGATGAGTCTTATTTTAAGTAGAATGAGATTAGTTTTGACTGAAAATAAGAGAAATATTCTTGGTAAGATTTTGAGTTTTTGCAGTGCAAGTATTAACATGAAGTGAATAAAACCAATCACAGGTGACTTTTACCAAAACCTGTGCAGCTTGTTGAGCTCTGTGGGCCACCGTACAAACCCCAGGATTAAACAAAGGTTATACACACACACACACACACACACACACACACACACACACACACACACACACACACACACACACATACAGTACAGATCAAGTCTCACACACATTCATGTGTCTGCAGTAGCTCAGCACTTGTGCCTGTTATCAACACACACTCACACTCACTCACACACACATACACACACACACTCTCTCTCTCCTGTCTCAGATTCCTGGCATGACTTCCTCATGGTAAAAAAGGAAACTTCTCCCCCCCTCCTCCCCCCTCCCTCTCCCCTCCCTCCCAGCTCCCATAATCCCCCTGGTGCCTGTTGCCATCTCCGACCCCCCGAACTAATCCTGAGTGAAGAGCAGCTCAGGTCCACTTGGTGTTTAGACCACCAGCAGTTCACACAGAGAGACAGAGACAGAGACCATTCTTCTTTCTTTCTTGTATTTTACCGTGTTTAACGTGTATGTCAGACGTGTAGCTAGATGTGGATGCGGGGGCTGTGAATGCCCCCCCCTCCCACCCCCCAGCGAGGTGATGATGATGATGTCTAACCCCGCTCTCCGTGGCTGTCGCACCATCTCCCAGCACCTCAACGACCTGAAGAAGGAGAACTTCAGCCTGAAGCTGCGCATCTACTTCCTGGAGGAGAAGATCCAGCAGAAGTTCGAGGAGAGCAGCGACGATGTGCACAGGAGGGTGAGTCAGTCGCTCGCACACAGACACACACACACATAGACACACACTGGGACTCTGGTCTGCAGCTGCAGGTTCTTCTGCAGGTTGCTCCACGCTGAGGTTTAACGTTGTTGAAGTTCATCAGATGTTTTCTTTCTACTGTTTCTAAAATAAGAAACTTTAATAACACCTCTAGTGCATTTTGTCTAAACACACACTGCAAAAACTAAAATCTTACCAAGAATATTTGTCTTATTTCTAGTCAAAATGTCATTTCTAATCAAAAGAAATCTCATTATACTTAAAATAAGACTTATCACATTTAAAAAGTAGCTTGTTTTTAGTCACTTTTTACTTCTTTCAAGCACATATTAACTTGAAATCATCTGATAGTGGAGCAAGTTTTTCTTTCTTTCTTATTACAAGCACAAAAAACTTGCTGCTTTCACTGGCAGATTTTTCTACTTATTTCAAGGGGGCAAATCAAAAATTAGTTTGAAACAAGTGAAAATGATCTAAAAACAAGTTCATTTTTAGGTGATGAGTCTTATTTTAAGTGAAAAGAGATTAGTTTTGACTAGAAATAACACAAATATTCTTGGTAAGATTTGGAGTTTTTTTGCAGTGCACTGTTTGTTCCAAGTGTCCAAATGGAGAATCGGTCCTAAAACCTTTATAAAGTCTAAACACTTTTGTGATTTTCTCATCTAGAAACCTTTATCATCATCATCATCATCGTACTGGTGAAACAACACAACAACATTTTGTCTGGCAACAATCCACAGCAGCATATTAGAGGGATTAAAAATGACCTTAAAGCAGTCAGGGTGAATAAATAAATGAATAAATAGTTGTTATCTTCAAAAAGCATTGGTGCAAAGATACATATTGGACTGAATATTGAGAACATAGCGCTGCTTGTTTCATAGCTCTGTAGCTCTGTAGAGAGTTGAAGCTGAGAAAAAAAAACAGTTTCTCAGTCTCGGGTGCAGTTGTAGCCGAGGAGCAGCTGATGCATTCAGTGGCGTCTCTATACATAGAGTCACTGCTCCACTGTGTGTAAAACAGACCATAAAGTTTTCTCCTCCGAGGTCTGGACTCTCCACTCACACCAGGACAACATTGCCACAAAAAATGGGATAATTGCAATACAAGACGTCCAGCTGCAGCTAATGGTCAGTCTTTGTCCCTGGTCAGGCTTTAGAATAGGATCAAATATACTGAATACAATAAATGCAATGATACAAATACAGTGGATAGATAGGTAACATGAATACATAAACACAGCTGCAAATTTCAGATTAAAACACAAGTTAAATTTAGCATCAAACATTAGTAAAGTGCTGTGTTAGAAAGCTGCAGACTCTGTGTGTTGTAGAAAGTCTCTGTGGCTTCATGACCTCTGACCTTTCAGCTCCACATGCACCGAGCGGTTTGCACCTGCAGCTCCTCGTCCACACGCCACCTGTCTGACCTGCTTTAGCTTCGTAGCTGCTTTCTATTCACCCGGTTGGTGGAGCACAAAGCTTTATTTATTAATATGGAGCGTCCCCTTTTTATCAAACCCACAAGACACCAAGTAAAGGCTGCACTGCAAAAACTCAAAATCTTTCCAAGAATATTTGTCTTATTTCTTGTCAAAATGTCTCATTTCCAGTCAAAACTAATCTCTTTCCACTTAAAATAAGACTCATCACCTAAAAATTAACTTGTTTTTAGATAATTTTCACTTGTTTCAAACAAATTTTCACTTGAAATAAGTAGAAAAGGTGCTTTGTGTTTGTAATAAGGAAGAAAAACTTGTTCCACTATCAGATTTTTCTACTTATTTCAAGTGAAAATCTGCTTGAAAGAAGTAAAAAGTGTCTAGAAACAAGCTACTTTTTATGTGATGAGTCTTATTTTAAGTAGAATGAGATTTGTTTTGACTAGAAATGAGACAAATATTCTTGGTAAGATGTAGAGTTTTTGCAGTGTGAGGTTTCTACCAGCAGCATCAGTGTAGCAGAGACTTCTCTGACATGAGAATATATATGTGATGTGTTTACAGACTGAACTTATGGTGGGAAAAAAAACAAGAATTTAAAATGTTAAACAGCAGAAAAACTGATTTAATAAGATGTTTTATCTCCTGGTTCATGATGAGAACATGAAGCAGTGACAGTTTGTCCTGTTTTCCATCGACCTCCATGTCGACCTGATGACCCACATTGTGCGAGAGCTTCAGTTCTGGTTGCATGCAATGTGTGTGTGCACGTGTACAGAATGTGTTGCATGCACACACACACACTGACACACACACACACACACACACACACACACACACACCTGTGCAGTGTGTCAGTGTGTCAGAAACCCGACCTGCTGCTGCAGCCGAGTCCAGAAAAACAAATACAGTTTTTTACGACCGCTATGATGACCCATTTATTTATTTTGAACCTCTCTTCATTTTTCATTAGTTGGGCATGAAGTTTGTTTCTTTTTTTTGTAACACTCAGTACAAAAAGTGAACGACCCATCTCAGAGCAGCTTTGCAGAATGTAAAGTTTATGAAAAAGACAGTAAATGACAGGATTCGGCACTTTAATTGCACTGATCAATGAGCTCTTTGTGATATCCTATGAACTTGAATACTCTGCACTTTATGTAAAACCCCTGCACTTGATTAATTGCCATGTTTGTCCCAATCGTTTGTTTGTCAAAATCCTTGTTATATTTATTGAAGTACCCCATGTTACCCCATCTATCTCCCCGCTAAATCTGGTGCAGCCATCTTTTTATTTTTCTCAATAATTAATGTCACTGCACACTGTCATTTTTAAATAAATACATAAATACATTTGCAGTAAATAGTTTACTGTATCACAGTATTTGCAAATGAAATTACTTATTACTTATGAATTACTCAGAGTAAAGAGGAAAAAAGTCAGAGAGGCAGAAGTTTAAACCAAATTTGGTAACACTTTACTTGAATAGGTATTCATAAGATTGACATAACACTGTCATAACCATGACATAACACTGTTATAAACATCAATGAATACTTCTGACAGCTGTGGTTAAGTGTCATTCGGTAAGTTATGTCACTTTTGATGCAAAGTTGACATTATTTGAGATGTTTTTGTTCTGACAACTTGACATAAAGACAATTTAAACTGTCATAGCAGACCTACACTGCAAAAACTCAAAGTCTTTCCAAGAATATTTGTCTTATTTCTTGTCAAAATGTCTCATTTCTAGTCAAAACTAATCTCATTCCACTTAAAATAAGACTCATCACCTACAAATGAACTTGTTTTTAGATCATTTTCACATGAAATAAGTAGAAAAATCTGCCAGTGAAAGCAAGTTTTTTGTGCTTGTAAGAAAAACTTGCTCCACTATCAGATTATTTCAAGTGAAAATCTGCTTGAAAGAAGTAAAAAGTGTCTAAAAACAAACTACTTTTAATGTGATGAGTCTTATTTTAAGTAGAATGAGATTTGTTTTGACTAGAAATAAGACAAATATTCTTGATAAGATATTAGATTTTTTTGCAGTGTAATTGCCAAACTTTGAAAATGATGTCAAGTTCTCATAACAAAAACATCTCAAACAATGTCAACTTTGCATCAAAAGTGACATAACTTACCAAATGACACTTAACGACAGCTGTCATAAGTATTCATTGATGTTTATGACAGCTGTTATGTCAATCTTACTATATGAATACCTATTCAAGTAAAGTGTTACCAAAAAGTTTAAATGTGTTAATTGTCTGTATTTGTGTCAGAGGGACAAGAAAGTGGGTCACAGCGATCGTAAAATACAAATAAATAAATCAGAGGAGGGGGGGAAACTAAACGTGAGGCTGTGGAGCTGGTTCAGTCCGGTTCAGTTCAGTCTGATGCTGCTGCTGCTGCTGCTGCTGCTGCCGAAGCCAAGAGTTAAAAGTGTTGGTGGTGTTGCCGGGTGCAGGAGGTGAGGGAGGTGAGGAGGAGGAGGTGCAGGAGGAGGTGCAGACAGATTCAGCAGGTGTTCAGATCCCTGGCTGCTATTTATAAACCAGCTGAGATACGAGCGGCACGTGAACCCAGAGAGACGATGCTGCGTTCAGGTTCCTCTGAGGATTCATTACTGTTTATTATTATTATCATATATAGGCCTACTGTACAGTCTGTTTATACCTGCACTGTAACTGTGTGTAACCTGAGTCTGTGTGTGTGTGTGTGTGTGTGTGTGTGTGTGTGTGTGTGTGTGTGTGTGTGTGTGTGTGTGTGTGTGTGTGTGTGTGTGTGTGTGTGTGTGTGTGTGTGTGTACAGAACATCGAGCTGAAGGTGGAGGTGGAGAGTTTGAAGAAGGAGCTCGAGGACAAACAGGAGCTTCTGGACAAAGCTCTGTGAGTATCTGAACATGAGGCAGAATACACTAACAGAAACAGCTGTTTTAAAGCCCCAGTCTGTAACTTATTTGTCTTTTTATTATCAAAAATCAAACCTGTCTTTCATAAATCTGTATTTGACTGAAGGTGAATCACAGCTGCATACAAATGATTAGAAAGCTTTCTGGTTCCTTAGAATGAGTTGTTACAAGTCGTTACAAATACATAAGTGGGCGACGCACCGAACCGAGGCGGCCATGTTGCATCGTGACCGTAGGTAACCATGGAAACTCAGCGATATGCAACCGCACCGCTAGATGGGGGGAATTCCTACATACTGGGGCTTTAAATTCTGCACAACCTGATCTTTAAAATGATGACTAAGAGAGAAGAGATATTATTATTTATCCAACTTGTTCCAGCAGCAAAAGTAAAGAATAAAATAAAAATAAAAAGACACAAAAATAGAATCAAAAATACATTTTTATGTCAAAAATGTTTTGTTTTGTTCCACAATGACAGAACTGACCGACTCTGAAACAAGAATAATATAATGAACTGAAATAAAAAGTAAAGAATAGAAAGAGAAAAAAGTCAAATAAACAGTTCAGTTCAGTTGTATTTATATCCCGAGGGAAATTTGATTTGCAGCAAGCATTACAAACACAAGACATCGACATGTCGCTAGCCACGACATACACTGCAAAAACTCAAAATCTTACCAAGAATATTTGTCTTATTTCCAGTCAAAATTAATGCAAAGTTGACATTGTTTGAGATGTCCTTGTTATGAGAACTTGACATAATTTTCAAAGTTTGGCAATTACACTGCAAAAAATCAAATATCTTATCAAGAATATTTGTCTTATTTCTAGTCAAAACAAATCTCATTCTACTTAAAATCAGACTCATCACATTAAAAAGCAGCTGGTTTTTAGACACTTTTTACTTCTTTCAAGCAGATTTTCACTTGAAGTAGAAAAATCTGATAGAGGAGCAAGTTTTTCTTTCTTATTACAAACACAAAAAACTTGCTTTCACTGGCAGATTTTTCTACTTATTTCAAGTGAAAATTAGTTTGAAACAAGTGAAAATGATCTAAAAACAAGTTCATTTTTAGGTGATGAGTCTTATTTTAAGAGGAAAGAGATTAGTTTTGACTAGAAATGAGACATTTTGACAAGAAATAAGACAAATATTCTTGGAAAGATGTTGAGTTTTTACAGTGTAGTGCAGTAATACACAAAAAAGACAGTACGAATAGTAAAAAAAATACTACTACTACTAATAAATTACTATTGATAATAATAATAATAATACATAATGCTCTGCGCATAGTAAGAATGTAAACAGTCTACACACAATGCATTAAAGTGCATAGTGCTGCAAGAATTGAAAAAAAATAACTTGATACCCAAGTGCATTTAAGTGCAGAGGCCTGAGAGTATAGGCGCCTCGTCTATGGCAGCAGGGACAAAACATTTCAGGAATCTTTATCTCTAAACCTCCAAACACAGACCTCAGATCAGATCATGGTTCTTGACTCTTGACACCTTCAGAGTAAAAGCACCACTTCAAAATAAGAGCTCAACTCAACTGTAAAGTCAAACAGCTGCAGTCAGAGTTGAAGTTCTGCACAACCTGAACTTTAAAAATGCTGAATAAGAGAGAAGAGACTTTTTATTTCTCCTAAATTCACTCGTTCCAGCAGCAAAAATAAAGAATAAAATATTTAAAAAAGACACAAAAATAGAATCAAAAAGTAGATTTTTATGTCAAAACATAGAAAAGAAAAAAGCATAAACAGGACAAAACATTTCAGGAATCTCAGATCTCTCGGATCAGATCAGATCAAGGTTCTTCTGTCTCATCTCCATTAGGACTCTTGAACCCTTCAGAGTAAAAGCACAAGCACCACTTCAAAATAAAAGCTCAACTCAACCGTAAAGTCAGATGGATGTGCAGATGTTCTGGTAAAACATCACGGTGGGAAGACAGAGGTTTGTTGTGAAGGAGGAGGGAGGGGAGGGGCTGTTAGAGGATCTGGGGGGGGGGGGGGGGGGGGGGGGGTGATAGTAAAAGGCCAGAGTCCCCCCCCCCCCTCCTGCTGCTGAGTCGGAGCTTCTCTGAGCTGTAGCACCTGTCTGTCTGAGCAGCAGCTGCTCCTGGATCAGATTCTCCAGCTCGTCCTCCACGATGCGTTCACTGACCACCACCGCCACCACGGCCTCAGAGTGGGTCTGCTGCTCCATTCAATAACTTCAGATTACAACTGTGAACGTCCTGACCTCTGACCTTTACCTCTCTGTCGCTCCGATTGGTTTAAAGGGATAGTTCAAAGCCCAAAATTGAAATTTCCCTCATTATTATCTCCTCCCCCTCATGTGGACTAAGGGCTGGGAGAAGTTTCAGAGTCCTCCGTGGCTTCTCTGAGTTACAGGGGGTCTCGGCGTAGCAGTGCATGTCCATATGACGGTTGCAAATGGATACCAACTGTCTTCGTAACAAAAAGACACACCAAAAAACATCCAGATACCTCCATGCTGCTTGTATGTAATGTCCCTCTTGTATTGAAGCCCCGACATGAGAAATTGTCCCGAAAAGAATTAAATAAGTCTATATTTCAAGCTTGTTTTGTAGTGGAAGCTTCTCAAAGCTCCTCTTTTTTTTGCCGACATTACATACGAGCAGAATGGAGGAATTATATTTGGATGTTTTTTGGAGAGAAATGAAAGGAGGAAGAGAGTGTGGGATCTCTCATCAGATCAGTGAACAAGTTTAAACTGTTCACTTCATTTATTGATTTTATTTCGCTTTTTATTTGAGATTTTACAAAATAAAACGACAAACGCTTTACATCAGCTGCCTGTTTTTATATCAAAAGACTGTTTATTATAAGGTGAGAAGCTATAAACCATATTTCCTGTCGTCATGTGGACTCCTCCTCTTTATTATTTGTCCTTAACTGTCTCATATTCAAACTTTGATCGACACAAAGACAAAAAATGCATTAACGAAGAGTAGAAAAAACAAAAACTAACAAATCCTATTATGGAGTAAGAGAAAATAATAAATCTATAGAGGATAAAGGGAATGATTGTGAAAATAAAAGCAGGAAAAAAAGAGGGAACAAGTAAAAAAAAAAAAAAAGTGGAACTTAAAGCAATACTTACCGATCTGGCATTTCACTCAGCACAGCACAAACATTTGAAAATCAACAGCTCCACCTCCCTCACAAGTCCCACCCACCTCTCCCTCCTGCGCAGCTCCACGAGCCCCCTCCCTCCCTGCTTCATGCGTTGGCATGGCAACGGTAAACAGAACAGGAACGCGAGTGAAACGGGAACAACACAAACAAACACAACACCGGAGTTTTAAACCGTATAAACGGACTCAGTGATGATGACTGATGAGTTTTATAATAAACTGTTGTTAGCCTACTGCTACTGGAGACGCAGGGGAAGTGATTGTTACAGATTACAGTTCTCAACGAGCCGGGCTGGCGGCCGGACCAGCGCCACCTGATGCGCTGGTTCAGGCCGAAAATAAATCCAGACCGAGCCGAGTCGAGCCGCGCCGGTCCGGAGTTCAACCGGGTCCGGACCGCTGAGAACTCACAGAGCTAACAGTAGCCTAGCCGTTAGCACAGAGCTAACAGTAGCCTAGCCCCCTAGCAGTTAGCACAGAGCTAACAGTAGCCTAGCCGTTAGCACAGAGCTAACAGTAGCCTAGCCGTTAGCACAGAGCTAACAGTAGCCTAGCCGTTAGCACAGAGCTAACAGTAGCCTAGCCCCCTAGCAGTTAGCACTGGATGCTTTATAGACACATGTGACTTCCTGTGTTTACGTATCACTCGGGGCTGATCACTATCAACGTTACAATATCAGACATGAAACTCCGCGACCAGCTGCGGCTGCAGTTATTGGTCTTTTAAAAAACTATTTATTTCCAAAAACCTTCTTTCTAGTGTGTTGTGACTCTAGTCTCCTCTGCTCTCTGTGTCCTGCTACTGCTCTGTCAATAAGCGTTCTTCCTGGTCGGGAGGGGGGAGAGGAGGAGAGGGGTGCGCAAAGTGATTACATATTAAGTAGGTTCGGTCGCTCGTCAAATCTTATTAATCGGACCGAATAATATTATTGGTCAGACTTTTCTCAGAATTATATGAGAATGAAAAAATGATGAGTTTTTAACCCTGTTGGGTTTCTCTTACATTTTAATGTATCATCAGATTATTAATAGCATTTTAACTTAGACAAAGAAATGTGCAAAAGTTCCAGAAAGGTAAGTATTGCTTTAAGAGACAAATAAATAAATAAATAAAAGCATTTTCCCCCACTGCATTTTTTCAAAACTTTATCAAACAATATTTTTTCTTGTGATCAATATTTTTATTGAATTTTTCTATATAAATGTGCAGAAATAATCAAAGTGTAATAAAAGTAGCAAAAAGAAAACAATAATAATACTATAGATATTATTATCTTCGTTCCACTTCCTGTCTAACCTGCGTGTCCTCCTCGCGCTGCGCTCCCATAGGCTGACGGCGGACAGCCTGTCCAATCAGAATGAGGCGGAGCTGCAGCGCCGGCTGTCGGAGCGACAGGAGGAGATCAGCCACATGCAGGAGATCCTGCAGACCAAAGTCCAGCTGCTGCAGGAGGTGAGAGGAGATCAGATCAACTTTCATTTTTATTATTATTGAAATTTGTCTTGGGCAAAAGTGCACATACGTAGAGCCGTATAGCAACAATACGATAAGTACAGTGACAGACATGCAAGCAATAGACCTACAGACACAGTGACAGCAATAGACATAGCTTGTATTCTGTGTATTTTACTACTTGTATGTTATGTGTAGGGACTACAGATGGAAATGAACTGGGAGCTAAATCTGGTGCAACCATCTTTTCATTTTTTCCTTTAAATGATTAATGTAAATGCACATTGTCCCTTATTAAACCAATAAACTAAACTAAACTAAACTAGGAGGCCGAGCTGGCCCGAGCCGAGGCCGAGCAGATGGCCTCGCTGGCCGACTCGGAGTCTCAGCGCTGTCTGGCTCTGGAGAGGGAGATGGTGGAGAGGATGGAGATGGAGGAGAGCGGAGGAGGAGCAGGAGGAGCAGGAGGCTCCGCCCACAAGGACAGGTGAGTCAGCTGCTCTGAGTCTAAAAAAGTTTAAAGAAAAATCTAGAAAAAGTAGTAAAAATTTCTAAAATAAAAAATAAAAAAGTGGCAACATTTCTCAAAAGTATATAAAAAAATTCTAGAAGAAACTGGTAAAATTTCTCAAAAAAAATGTTTCTAAAGAAAAATCTAGAAAAAGTGGTAAAATTTCAAAAAAAAAAAAAAAAGTGGTAACATTTCTAAAAAAAAACAAAAAAAAACAAGAAGAGGTAAAATTTCTCAAAAGTATAAGAAAAAAATTCTAGAAGAAACTGGTAAAATTTCTCAAAAAAAAAAAAATTCTAAAGAAAAATCTAGAAAAAGTGGTAAAATTTCTAAAAAATGAAATTAAGTATTAAAAAAGGGCCCTCAAGGCCACCGTACCGACCTCGATGGGAACAAACAGGTTTAGTTTTGAAGAGAAAAAAAATGTAATTTCTGTTTTGTATGTATAACATTGCCAACCTTTTTATTTTATATTCATGAAGCCAAAATGTCAAAAGCAAACCCATCACTCATCATTTTTAATTTAATTGAAAAATCATTTTGAGTCTAAAATATAAAGAAAATAACAGCAGAAGTTTATTGGCTCCAGTTTCATTCAGAAAATCTTAAAATGACATGATCTGCCACGTTACATATTAGTCTGCTGTTAAACATGAATAAAGAGACAGAGCTCTGATCTACGTACTGTCACTGAACACAACACTCTCTCTCTCTCTCTCTCCCTGTGCCTCTCAGGGCGATCGAGGAGCTGACTCAGCAGAAAGTCTCTCTGGGTCTCCGGGTCGAGGAGCTGGAGGTCAAAGTTCACGACCTCTCGTCCTCTCTGCAGAGGAGAGAGCAGACGGCCGAGGTGAGTTCTAACAGCCTCTCCCTCTGGGTTCATCCTCCTGCAGCTCACACAGCTGTAACACACACACACACACACACACACACACACACACACACACACACACACACACACACACACACACACACACACACACACACACACACACACACACACACACACACAGATTGGAGCCAAATATTCAGATTAGAATCATTTCAGAGTCCAAACCGAATGAAAATGCTCCAGTAAATAGGTGGAATAAACCTTTTCTTAAACCGATCCAAAGTAAAATGACATCATGTAAAGAGTGAAACTGAATGTTGTTTGGTTTCGTTCTTTCTGCTCCGTGTCGACGTTTCTTCACTTGCAAATGTTTAAATGAAAGAGTCAAAACAACTGAACAACTGCTGAGCTGATCAGACAATAGATCTGATCTGGGATCAGTCAAAGGATGTTTGGATTTCTAGAGTTCTCAACGGGCCTGAACATTAAAGAGTTAAAGCAGCAAGTAAGTGATATTTTTGTGTTAATATAGGCTAAGTCTTAAATAGTTGTATCTTCCGACAGCAATCACTTCTATAGAGTGTTTGGACTGAAACACGGGTCTGTCAGTCACTCTGCTCTGCTCTGAGCCCAGGAGAAAACTTTCCTTGTATCCTACAGTTTTTATCCAATGAGGAGAGAGAACGGCATGCAGGGCTGTGTGTGCAGCCAAGGAACGCCGTGAATGTGGCGACGTAGGGACGAGGACTGTTATGGTGCGTTCAAGGCAGCTCGTAACTCGTATTTTTCCGACCGTGAAGTGGTACCAGTTCGATCTGGTACGAGTTCACGGGTCAGAAGTTACGAGTGGCCGTTATAGTGACTTTCACAGGTAAAACAGGTCGGAGAAACACGAGTGGGTTGCCTGGAACGCTACAAAGTCGTAAGTCGTGACTTGAAGCTGTAATTTACGGTTTCAAAAGCCTGCCTGGAACGCAGCATTAGCCAAAACCACCGGATCGCTTACTTCTGCTTTAAGTTTGCTGCATCATAACTGCATAGACGTTCATAAAAAATCAAACCGTTTTGAAATCGGACATCGGTCGTTATAGCAGAACATGCACCAGAGGCTTAATGCTCTGAGGGAGAGAGTTGACCTTACCAAGATGGCCGCCGTGTGGCTACGCCGTGGCATTGGGCAGCAGCGGCGGATGAGTCATCTAGTCTTCTTATATACAGTAGGTTATATCTATGGTTCTGGCTCAGAGCCCAGACTGAGGTATCGGCCTGTTTTTACCTCCACATGTGGGTCAGTGGAACTTTGGCAGAGTCGCACACACACACACACACACACACACACACATACAGGAAATACCAGAGTGTGTGTGTCAGTGTGCGTCCAGCAGATCGTTTACTGTTGGTTTTAATTAAGACTGTGAAGCATCAGCTGATTCTGAGTCTGTTTGTCTCCACAGAGTCTGGACCAGCGCAGACACACACACATGCAGGTAGGACCACCGCTCTGTGTGTGTGTGTGTGTGTGTGTGTGTGTGTGTGTGTGTGTGTGTGTGTGTGTGTGTGTGTGTGTGTGTGTGTCTGTGTGTGTGTGTGTGTGTGTGTGTGACCCTGACACTCACACACAGAGACGTAGCGCCACCCGGTGTCAGCTCACCTGAACTACACACACACACACTGATCCATCCGCTCCCACAGGATGTTACATGACAACAAACACCGAGTTATTTTTTCTCATTTTGTCTTTTTAGTTTCTGTTGCTTTTATTTTATTTTCCTTCATTTCTCTTTTTTCTTCGGTCGCTACTCGCTACTCTTTCTTTTGTTTCTTCCTGCTGTTCTTTACTTTTTTGAGCGTTCGATTCTCCTCTGGCCTTATAGTCCATCTGTGTGTGTGTGTGTGTGAAAAGAAACAAGAATTTAACAGTGCAGTTAAAAGAAATAAAAGTCCTGACTGGACATGAAAATAAAAGAAAAAACTTAAAAAGAAAAGGAAAATATGTTAAGAAAATAAAAAACACAGGAAAGTCAATAAATAAATAAAAAATACTTTTCATTACGGCAGAGTATTAGGGCCACATTGAGAAAAAAAAACACAGACTTCAAGAATAAAGTCGTAATTTTCAGGAATAAAGTCATACATTTCCTACGAGAAAAAAGTCATAACATTACGAGAATAAAGTCATAAATTTACGAGAATAAAGTCGTACATTTACGAGAATAAAGTCGTACATTTATGAGAATAAAGTCGTACATTTATGAGAATAAAGTCGTAAATTTATGAGAATAAAGTCGTACATTTCCTACGAGAAAAAAGTCATGACATTACAAGAATAAAGTCGTACATTTCCTACGAGAATAAAGTCGTACATAGACAAGAATAAAGTTGTACATTTCATACGAGAAAAAAGTCATGACATTACAAGAATAAAGTCGTACATAGAAAAAAACATCGTAAATTTACGACTTTATTCTCAAAGTCATGTGATTTTTTTATTTGTCAGTGTGGCCCTAATACTCTGTCGTATTTCATAGACCATATATTTAATTTCTTGAAGCATCGTTGTCAAACTGCAGACTCAGACTCTGGTGCTTCAGCTCCTCTTAAAATAAAGTCTCATCATCTAATAAAGTCATTTTTAACCTCTGAAGTGAAACCAGAGTCTCTCTCTCTCCGTCTGGACCTGAAGACACTGACTCACAACATCTTTATTTTTATTCTTTGTTTGACCTTTATAGAACTTTATTTATTACAAATCTCTTTCAGAGTTCATCCTCACTGAAAACACAGCAGACACAAATAAACACAGAAGGAAACTGATTCACAAGGCGCTGAAAAGCTGCTAATGATCTACAGTGTTCCCAAACACATGAGATTCCCCCTTAAAGGGATAGTTCAACATTTTCTCAAATTGGCCCATTGCCATAATCCCTATAGTCATAGCAGTAGGTTCGTTACCTTTAATTGTCGGTGTAGCTATTTTTAGAACGGCGGAGCAGAGCCGTGAGCTGCTCAGAGCTACGCTACGGAGGCTCATTATGGGATTTCTTGGTTTCCCTTCATCAAACTCATGAAATACACAATCCAACAACTCCACAACGCTCTGGTGGACAAGTTGTGAGCTGCACATTCACCACGCTATGAGATAATAACACACCATTGTTTTAGAGGGAAATACAGAGTCTGCTTGATGAAAAACTGTCCCTGAAGGCAACGTGCATCAGTGGTTTTGCATGAATTTCCCTCTAAAACAACTCTGTGTGGTAACGTTGTGTTATTATCTCATAGCGTGGTGAATGTGCAGCTCACAACTTGTCCACCAGAGCGTTGTGGAGTTGTTGGATTGTGTATTTGATGAGTTTGATGAGGGAAACCAAGAAATCCCATAATGAGCCTCCGTAGCGTAGCTCTGAGCAGCTCACGGCTCTGCTCCGCTGTTCTAAAAATAGCTTGCACCGACAATTAAAGGTAACGAACCTACTGCTATTACTATTGTTTTTGAGAAATTTTACCAATTTCTTCTAGAAAATTTTTTCCTTTTTTTTTTTTTTTTTTTTAAATTTAACCACTTTTTCTAGATTTTTCTGTAAACTTTTTTTTTTTTTGAAATTTTACCAGTTTCTTCTAGAAAATGTTTTCCTTTTTTTTTTTCTTTTTTTTTTAATTTAACCACTTTTTCTAGATTTTTCTGTAAACTTTTTTTTTTTTTTTAATTTTACCAGTTTCTTCTAGAAAATGTTTTCCTTTTTTTTTTTTAATTTAACCACTTTTTCTAGATTTTTCTGTAAACTTTTTTTTTTTTTTTAATTTTACCAGTTTCTTCTAGAATTCTTTTTAAAAACTTTTTGAAAATTTTGCAACTTTTTTCAGAAATTTTTGTGAAAATATTTTACTTTTTTTTTTTTTTTTTTTAGAATTCTTACCACTTTTTTCTAGAACTTTTTATTATTTTTTTTATCACTTTCTCTTAAAAAAGTCTTTTTCCCAGAATTTTCTCAACAATATTTCCACACATTCACGCCATTGGCCCTAATTTCAACATATACATTAACTAAAAAAGTAATGTTCTTCAGTCTCAGAACAAATATTTGTGTGGCGGTGTCGCCATGGAGACGAGAGCTGGGACACCGGGTCAGAGGCTCTGATCTTACGAGGTTGGTTTTCAGCCAAGAGATGCTCCATTCTCCCTGGAACTAGTTACAACTCATTGATTTAACCAGAACTAGAGACAAGGGACACATGGAGCTGAAATCCTGTTTAAATCGTACACGGCAAAAACTCAAAATCTTTCCAAGAATATTTGTCTTATTTCTTGTCAAAATGTCTAATTTCTAGTCAAAACTAAACTCTTTCCACTTAAAATAAGACTCATCACCTAAAAATTAACTTGTTCTTAGATCATTTTCACTTGTTTCAAACTAATTTTCACTTGAAATAAGTAGAAAAATCTGCCAGTGAAAGCAAGTTTTTTTTGTGCTTGTAATAAGAAAAACTTGCTCCACTATCAGATTTTTCTACTTATTTCAAGTGAAAATATGTTTGAAAAAAGTAAAAAATGTCTTAAAAACAAGCTACTTTTAATGTGATGAGTCTGATTTTAGGTAGAATGAGATTTGTTTTGACTAGAAATAAGACAAATATTTTTGGTAAGATATTTGAGTTTTTGCAGTGTATCTCCCATCATCCTTTGCAGCAGCAGCAGCAGCGGTCGTCCTCGTCCCCCTTGGTGCTGCTCTCTCTGATATTAGAGATCTCAGTTACCCTCAGCACCCCCCCCCCCCCCCCCCCCCCCCCCCCCCCCCCTCTGTTTCTGCCACTCTGGGGGAGTAAACAGCGGGCGCCGTCCGTCTGTCAGCAGCAGCAGCAGCTCGTTCCTTCACTTATCTCTGATTAGGATTAATTGAGTTTTGATTGCGAGCCTCATTCCGGCCGATCGGTGTTTTGGTGTCGTGTCTCCAGAGTCTTGTAGCGGGAAGACGGATGTGGACACGAGTCAGGGGCCAGAAAGGTGGTTCTCACACACACACACACACACACACACACACACACACACACACACACACACACACACACACACACACACACACACACACACACACACACACACACACACACACACACACAGGCCTCTCTCATGTCAACAACACATCCAGTGATGAAAGACGGCGGGTGAAGAGCCGATCGAGGATCTGTGGGAAACAGTGTCTGAGCTTCATCATCAAACTCTCGTGTGTAGTAGTAACTCATGTTGGAAAGAAAGAGAAAAAAAAAGAAAAGAAAAGACGAAAAAATAAAATAAAATAAAATAAAATACAAACAGAAGTTCAGGTTACATAAATCGTCGTCCACTGCAGCAGAAACCACAAGGTTCACAAACACAGAGTCAGTTTGACTTCCTGCAGCTCATCAGTCAGAGTCACAGAGTGTTTAAAGAACTGATGAGGAGTAAGTGCATTTAAAACTAAATACCACATGAGGACCAATAGAAAAAGAGGAGTGTGTGTGTGTGTGGTTGTGTGGTTGTGTGTGTGCGTGTGTTTCCTTCAATTATTTAAAAACAATCACAAAGATAAGATTCACACTTTATCATCAGAAAAACATCCTGTAGCTACAGTATCATCACACTTCTGTCCTCCCCCTGTTTGCCATGAATCAATATCAATACAAACGCACAGAGACATATGCAAACATATTTATATACATATACATACATGTACATATACTGTATACAGTACATCTATATAGTAAATCAGTGGTTCTCAACTGGTGGGTCGGGACCCAAAAGTGGGTCGTGGACCTGTTCTGGATGGGTCGCGGACAGCTGGTCAAAAAAGTAAATAATATTTAATGCACATCTGATGTTGGACATGTCTTTTATTTTGAAAAATAACTTATATTGAAAGGCACGAGACACGTGAACACATGCAGTTGTAATGCTCCTCCTCACTTTCTTATTATTTGCTCCATTTGCTCTGAATGCAAAGATATCAGTTTCTTATTAATGTGGCCTGATGCAGTGAATCTGGTTTTGTTTTGTGGGTCTTTATTTTGTGCAGTTTGATATTTATTCACTTTAGTGAACATGCTCTGAATGCAGAGATGCATTAGAAGTCAAATATATATTGTTTTGTCGGTCTCCATTTTGTGCAGTTTGATATTATTTTATTCACTTCCGTACATGCAGTTGTCATGGTAACTCCTCAGTTTCATTCATGTGCTCTGAAATGCACTTTGCTCAATAAAGAGAAAAATGAGTTTTTAAAGGCTTTAAAAAAAAATCTTGGTTTGAATTCTATAAAAGTGGGTCGTGACTTAATGACCACGGGAACATGTGGAGCCCAGAGTGAGACTAGTTGAGAACCCCTGTAGTAAATATATCTTTATAGTATAGCCTACAGGTGCATCTCAATAAATTATACGTCCATTTCCAGTGTTGATTGCATATAGATTGAGATACTTTTCAGAAGGCCAACATTTCTGTATTAAAAATACTTTTTTTAATTGGTCTTTTGTAAAATTCAGTTTTTTGAAGACACTGAATCTTGGGTTATTTTTTTAAATTTAAACCACAATCATTTCAATTAAATCTGTGTGTAATGGATCTGTATAATGTATTAGTTTCACTTTTTTAATTGAATTACTGACATAAATAAACTTTTATTCTAATTTATAGAGATGCAGCGTGTATATATATAAAACCAAACAAGTGCATCTCACAAGTCAACTTTTACACGTTTATGGGATTTTATAGTGAATTGACCTAATTTATCAAATATATCTTGGTTCAGTGAAGAACACAGGCGTTTGAATATAAAACTGATAAAAAACGGAGTAAAAGATGAATCTTCAGTGTTGTTTCTCATCGTGGTTCTGATGTGAAGTCATGTGACTCCAAAGGTCAAAGGTCGACAGGAAGTTTGATTGTTTAACAGATTTATGTGCAAAGTAAACTGTGTCAGTGGCGTCGTTTTTTTTGTTTAAAGAGCGACGAGTGATTCACTGACACTGAAAGTGCAGGAAAATGAGACTCTGCCCCCCCCCCCCCCCCCCCCCCCCCTCCCCCCTGCACGGGGCCCCTCCCCCCTGGGAAAAGGCATGAACTCATTCCACGCTGAGCGTTTAATGAAGCTGATGAGAAACAGTCAGAGCTGTTCACACCCTGCACACACACACACACACACACACACACACACACACACACACTCACTCTGCTGTGACACAAACCAGCTTCATGGAAACAGAGAGTTTCATTTTGAACTGAACCAAAGAAAACAAAGAAAAAATAACAGAATATCAGCACTTTGACTTTTCATTAGCGGGTCAAATACACAGTTACACAGTGTGTGTGTGTGTGTGTGTGTGTGTGTGTGTGTGTGTGTGTGTGTGTGTGTGTGTGTGTGTGTGTGTGTGTGTGTGACATCACTATGACATCACCATGACATCACGTCAAACATTTGTGTTCAGGAAACAGAAATAAAAACTGGAGCTTAAACCAATTAATTTAGTGGGGAAAAAAAAGCTTTTTGCTGAAAACTTTTAGATTATTTATTATTTCTGAAACAGATTTTCACAGATAAGTTTCATCATCTTAAAGGGATAGTTCAACATTTTGTCAAATTGGCCCATTGCCAGAGGTAAATGCAGAGACTGTTGATGAAAAACTGTCCCTGAAGGCAACGTGCATCAGTGGTTTTGCATGAATTTCCCTCTACAACAACTCTGTGTGGTAACGTTGTGTTATTATCTCATAGCGTGGTGAATGTGCAGCTCACAACTTGTCCACCAGAGCGTTGTGGAGTTGTTGGATTGTGTATTTGATGAGTTTGATGATGAGGGAAACCAAGAAATCCCATAATGAGCCTCCGTAGCGTAGCTCTGAGCAGCTCACGGCTCTGCTCCGCCGTTCTAAAAACAGCTTGCACCGACAATTAAAGGTAACGAACCTACTGCTATGACTATAGGGATTATGGCAATGGGTCAATTTGCCAAAATGTTGAACTATCCCTTTAAAGGAACAGACACCTCTTCTCTCTGTCTGTGTCTCTGTGACTGACTGCTCCTTTAATCTGTTGAGTAAAAACTGATTCAGCTCGTTTCCACAGAACAAACTGAGTTAGAGTTAAAGGCCAGAAAGATGTTCAGTCTGTGTGACGGTGAGACGTCTCACTCCCACACCGATACCAGAGACCAGAAGTTATATTGTTAAACTCATTATCTCAAGATCAATTATGATTCATATTAACGAGATAATATCAAGAGGAAGTTAAAGCCTATTTTCTTTTTTCAAAGATAGGTGAGATAATTAATAATAATCACCTTCTTTGGTGATGTTGCAAAGATTTTCACAGATTCAAAAGCTGCAAAAACAAAAACCAACACCTCTTTCCTCACGTGTTCATTCAGACAATGAGCTTCAACCTGTTTTAATTCAGAGGAGCGGCGGCTTTAAGTCTCATTTTGAGGCAGTGTAAGTGAGTGTGGTCCTTCTCAGCTTCCGTAGATTATAAACATGAACCTGCTCTTCATGCAGTTTCACAGCTTTTTACATGATGAGATCAGTGACTCATAACAATAATAATCATGATTATAATAATAGAAAATGTGACTTTTTTGTGTTTTTTGGGTTATTGATTTCACTGAATCATTTTGATAATTCATAATAATAATAATAATAATAATAAAATTATTAATAGAGTTAGACTGCAATAATTAGTTCTTTCAAGACTTTTGATTGATCCACGTATGGGAGATTCACTCCTAGGCTACATGACAAGTAAGAAAGAAAGGATTGAAATATGTATATGTACAAATATATGTAAACAAAATCTGTTCCCTGCTGTGATTTAAAAAATGACATAAATAGAAAACAACCATGCTATTCTTCTACAATTAAAAAAAAACTTTTTGAACATTTAACCACTTTTTTGAGAATTTTTTTATGACTTTCTCCTAAAAAAAAGTATTTTTTCCATAATTTTGTCAACAATATTTCCACAAATTCACACCGTTGGCCCTAATTAGAACATTGACTAAAAACCGCCTATACGTTAAACACATTGTAGTCCTACTCCAGGGATAATTCATTTAAATGAAAAGTAATAAGAACATCATGTGAGCTCTTCCCATCAATAATCAATAATCCGCATTAGGGTGAGTGACTGACTGGGTTTTACAGTAATCAAAGTGCACCTCCTGCAGACGGGGGGACTAGTTAACGCGGCGCGGAGTGATACCTCTTCTCGTGCATAGAGGATCTTTGGTTTCTGTCAACGTCGCCTCCTCCTCCTCCTCTCTGCTGCCTCTCTCAGCTCAGCTCGAGTCGGACTGAGACCGGTGGATTCTGCATCCTCAGTCCAGGGCTCGGAGCTCTGATCCCGGGGAGACGGAGCGGCACCGACCGGTCCACGGATCAGATCCTCCAGCGGAGCCTCGACCAGGAAGGGATTCGGTTTTTTATCGCCTATTTCTGGAAAAATCCGCGTTCGTGTTCGGATTATAACGGAGGAGGAGGCGGCCGCTGCGGAACAGAGAGAGGAGGAAGAGGAGGAGGAAAAGGAAGATGAAGATGCTGTCATGTTTTAAAAAGACGTCTTTGATTTAAACAGCGGAGCTGAGAAGCAGCGACAACGGGAACGGAATCGAGCCTGGTGGTAACAACACGCCCCAGTGGAGTCTGGCAGCGCGTGCACGGAGGAAGTGAAAGTGTGAGACAGTGTGAGACACGCGCACATCACATCCGCTCCGATCGCGTTGTCATGTCAACGAGATCCGACGACGACGAGATCTGCTGCTGTTGATGCAGCTTCTTCCTCACATCTTCATCCTCAGTTTTAATCCTGTCGTCCTTCTGGGTCAAATAGACTCAATCTGTTCCCTTCCTCCATCCTTCCTTCCATCCTTTCTCCCTCCCTTCTTTCCACAATCCTTTTCCCCTTCCTTCTTTCCTTCCTTCCTTCCTTCCTTCCTTCCTTCCTGCCTTCCCTTCGTCCTCACTTCTTCTTCCTTCCCCTTTTGATCCAATTGACCTGATCTGTTCCCTCCCTCCATCTTTCTTTCCTTCCTTTTCCCTTCCTTCTTTCCACAATCCTTCCTTCCTTCCTTCCTTCCTTCCTTCCTTCCTTCCTTCCTTCCTTCCTTCCTTCCTTCCTTCCTTCCTTCCTTCCTTCCCTTCATCCTTACTTCTTCCTTCCTTTTTGACCCAATCTGTTCCCTCCCTCCTTCTATCTTTCCTTCCTTTTCCCCTTCCTTCTCTCCTCCCATCTTTCCCTTTATCCTTCCTTCCTTCTCTCTTTCCCTTTGTCCTTCCTTCCTTCTCTCTTTCCCTTTATCCTTCCTTCCTTCTCTCTTTCCCTTTGTCCTTCCTTCCTTCCTTCCATCCTTTCTTCCTTGACCCCGGACGACAACAGGATTAAGGGTTAATATATAAATCTAAAGCGCTCACCTGAACAGACTCAGGTGAAGGTGAAGATGCTGGACGTCGTGGCGACCGCGACCACGGCAACAGCAGCAGCAGCGGTGAAGATGAAGTCCTCTTCCTCTGAGTCGTTGTGTCGTATCTGCGGCCGTGAGCTGCTTGGGAACCAGCGGCGGTGGATCTTCCACCCGGCGGCCAAACTCAACCTGCAGGTGCTGCTGTCGCACGCGCTGGGCCGCCAGCTGACCCGCGGTCACCATGGCAACAGCAGTGAGTTCGCCTGCTCCAAGTGCTGCTTCATGCTGGAGCGGATGTACCGCTTCGACACGGTGGTGGCGCGCGTGGAGGCGCTGTCGCTGGAGCGGCTGCACAAGCTGCTGCTGGAGAAACACCGGCTGCGGCTCTGCATCGCTGCGCTGTACCGCAGGAACAACGCACAGGAGGAGGAGGAGGAGGGAGGAGGAGGAGGAGGAGGAGGAGGAGGAGCAGGAGGAGGAGGAGGAGGAGTTGCACCGAAACCAGATTCAGAACCGCTATCGGCGCCGATTGTGCCCGATATGGTGGATTTGTCGGCGCTGCAGGATGTGAGATACTCCGACATGATCCAAGACGATCTGACCTACTCTGTGTACGAGTCGTGGGCGGATAAAGACGACGATCCGGCAGCTCTGGACCAGCACCAGAACCAGCAGCATCATCATCATCATTGCACCGGAGGAGGAGGAGGAGGAGGAGACCCGGGCCAGAAGCCGAGGCGTTGCCGTGGCTGCGCGGCGCTCCGTGTGGCGGACTCGGACTACGAGGCGGTGTGTAAGGTCCCTCGCCGGGTCGGGACGGGACGGAGGAGCACGTCCTGCGGTCCGTCCACACGCTACTCCGCCAACGCCGCTAGTGCTAGCGCCACTAGCAGCAGCAGCGCCATGGCAACAGAGGAGGAGGAGGAGGAGGAAGATGCCACTAAAGACGCCGATAAAACAGATTTGACGTGTGACCGTACGAGTCCCAGTCCGTCCTCCTCCGTGGAGTCTCTGGACACGGCCGTGGACGTCAGCTGCTCCGCTGTGAAACACAAAGAGCCAGAAGAACCAGAACCAGAAGCAGAGAAGGAACGAGAAGAAGCAGAAGCAGAAGAAGCTCCAGGGAGGAGAAGGGAGGTCTTTGGGGAAGAAGCAGAACGAGAAGCAGAAGCAGAGCGAGATGGAGCTCCAGGGAGGAGAGGGGAGGTCTTTGGGGACCGAGCCCCAGCAGAGAGCCTCCTCTCTGGGCTGCGGTCGGCGCTGAGCCTCCTGAGGAGCTGGGAGCTCCAGCGCCGCCACCGGCCGCTGAGGCCTCGGCCCGGCAGCAGAATCCCCGTGCTGCTGCTGCACAACAACAAGACCAAACTGCAGCCAGAAGGAGCTCTCTCCTCCTCCTCCTTCTCCTCCTCGCTGGCGCTGTCCGTCCCGCTGAGGTCGGTACCAGAGCTGGTGATGACCTCTGACCCCCAGCAGCAGCTGCAGGAGGAGCTGGACCTGCTGGAGGAGCAGTGGCTGGACGACTACGTGCCCTGTGGCCCGTTTCGCTTCCAGCAGGTAGTTAGTTAGTTTAGCCCATAGACTGTAAAAAGAATGGCCGTAGCACCGTGACGTCACCCATCGGTTTGGGGGAGTCTGTTTTGTGCCGCTACTACGGGGGTTTGAACCGCGCCATGTTGGATTCTACTGCCACATTTGGAGCGGTGCGGCCGTTGGCCGGCCGAGGGCCCGCCCACTGGCCTCGTAGCAGCGGTCGCCGGACCTGTCACTCAACGTTTCCGCGCCCTGATTGGCCACAACTTTAAACCTAATAATAGTAAAACGGTAGAGTTTAAAAAAATTCACCCCCCTCAGAGTGTGTGCGGGGGTAGAAATTATCGGTTGAGACCAAAAAATAAAATGTACCAGGCTGTAAATATGTTTTTTTAAGCTGTAAAATCGGCTATTTTAACATGGGGCTCGATTGGAGTTGCTCCCTTCTGGAGCCAGCCCCCAGAGGAAGAAGAGGGGATTGCAGTTTGTTGAACGCGGAAGTGAGCTTCACTTCTCAGACCGACAACTGCCCCCTTGGTTTAGCCTCGTAAACCAGCCTCTCCCGGAAATGCATTTCATTTGGCCTGAAACCCTCAGAAGGCCGAGCCAATCAGCACGTTGGCCAATCAGGGACCGACTGGTGCAAAGCCCCGTCACTACACCAACTTGCTGATTGGCTGAATGGGGTTGTCTGTCAACACCCCAAACGCTTAGAGGGGGGATGAGGCCAGACTCTCCCTCAGAAATGAAATGAAATGCATTTCCGCGAGAGGCTAGAGTTAGTTCCCGCGACCGACCGACCGACCAGCAGCGACGTCCGAGCGCCTCGTATCCCTCCGCTGCTACGTCACCCACAACCAACCACAGGAGATTTAGTCAGAATTGTTATGAGGTGACCTTTGACCTCTGACCTTTGATGACCAGGATTTCAGTGAATCTGCATAAGTTTTATATCGATTCAGCGTTTCATCCAGATGGAAACAGCGTTTTCGAGTGGTGGAAACGGGTCCCAGAGTGGGAACGTCTGAAAAGGCCGCCCCAGCGTTTTTATGTAGACATGATGTCATCATACCCCACACCTCTAGACGTTACAACAGTGGACGACTGTCGGTCCCTCCATCGTCATATTTAGATTTTGCTCTGACACGACTCCCACTCAACATTTAATCCACTTTTAATGTTTGGAGTCAGGGATGCACATGTTTAACTGTTTAAAGCAGAAGTAAGTGATCCAGTGGTTTTGGCTAATGCTGCGTTCCAGGCAGGCTTTCGAAACCGTAAATTACAGCTTCAAGTCACAACTTACGACTTTGTAGCGTTCCAGGCAACCCACTCGTGTTTCTCCGACCTGTTTTACCGGTGAAAGTCACTATAACGGCCACTCGTAACTTCTGACCCGTGAACTCGTACCAGATCGAACTGGTACGACTTCACAGGTCGGAAAAACACGAGTTACGAGTTGCCTTGAACGCACCATAACTTCCTGTCAGCAGATGGAGTTAGCAGCCCCCGCCCTCGTCCCTACGTCACCACATTCAGGCGCATCCCTTGGCTGCACACACAGAGAGGACTGCCCCTTTATGCCGTTCTCTCTCCACATTGGATAAAGGTTGTAGGATACAAGGAAAGTTTTCTCCTGGGCTCAGAGCAGAGCAGAGTGACTGACAGACCCGTGTTTCAGACCAAACACTCTATAGAAGTGATTGCTGTCGGAAGATACAACTATTTAAGACTTAGATTAACACAAAAATATCGCTTACTTCTGCTTTAATACTATTGGTTCAACCTTATCGGTTAACAAGCGTCGGTTATCATCGGTCAGAAAAAAAATTCAAAATGTGCGTCCCTAGTTTGGAGTTTGAACACAACTCTGTCTTTTTCTCTGTTTCTGGTGTTTAACGCGGCTTTAATCTGTTTAATCATCCTGGAGTCACAGTGAACAATAATGTCCCAGATCTGATGGATATCCTCCTTTAGATATCAGGTTTTATTATGTTTTCACTATGAGGTCACCGTGTTCTTGACCTTTGACCTTTGACCCCTGGGATGTAATTAGTTCCTTCCTTTGTGAGGAAACAGTTGGAAAATCTGAATCAACCAAATCTAATCTGCACCGTAAACAATCTAAATCTAAATGTTATGAGTTCTTCTTATTCAAAGTGACACTGATCTGAATCTTTTAGAAAGCGAACCACAGATCTCATCATCCTGAACGCTCTCAGAGCCTTGATTACTCTCTCAGGGAGGAGAGGAGCGGAGACGAGGAGGAGGAGGAGGAGGAGGAGGAGGGGGGTTAAATTCCCCTTCCTCGTCAGTATCCTAGCAACGCCTCCGTTGCCATAGAGACAGTCTCCCAGCAGTCGAGCCTCCGTGCGAAGCTGATCCATCCAGCCTCATAACTTCTTATTGTCATCATGTTAATGGAGGAGCAAGGACGATGATGATCCAGGATCAGGGTCCGTCAGCCAACCGACCAGTCAGCAGTTTACAGTAAAAGGTTTCTATGGTTACGGCTTGATTAGGCCGTTTGATTGGACGACTGTAAACAAACATTAGATACCTCTTCTTCTTCTCCTTCTTCTCCTTCTGTGATGCATTTCGATCAGTATTGTAGGAGCAGCATTGGCCTTGATAACATGAACATTATTTCAATGAAGAGTAATTACTATGAAAGTCCTCATTAGTATAGAAATAATAGTAGATATAGTTTACAGTTTATAGTTAGATATAGTTTACAGTTTATAGTTAGTTTTATGTTAGAAATATATAGTATGGGTCCCCAGTATTAAGAAACTGCCGGATGATTGTGCAGTGGTTTTAGGGGTTATTGATGATGCTGAATCCATTTCTGACATTTTCAAAATTCAAAATGGCTGTCTAAACCGGAAGTGACCAGATTTTAACCGCCAGTGGGCCGATTTTGATGGAATTCAAAATCTGGTCACTTCCGGTTTAGACAGCCATATTGAATTTTGAATTTGATCAATAACCCCTACAACCACTCCAATATTGCCCAGATCAGCCAAGTCAATTTTGTTGAAATATTGCCCATATAGGCAATTATGCTAATTTATGCTAATTATGTCTGTTATGCTAATTGCCCAATATATATAAGTTAGCATCCGGCAGTTTCTGAATACTGGGGACCCATACTACATATTTCTAACATAAAACTTTGGGGTACTCAACATTTCCGGGTACTCATTGTTGGCAAGTAGACTATAATGCAACGCTGCACTTCACCTACTGACCAGCAGGCGGCGCTGTGTTTAAACGAAGCTTCAGCTAATGAATCTTTTCACAAACTTCTACAGTAACTTTCTCTATAACCAGGACTGAACCGGTCGCTGACGAGGAACTCATAGGATCAATAAACTAAAACATGAGCTCGTTACTACGACGCCTTCGCTGCTCGTTAACTGAAACAGCTGCACACACACACACACACACACACACACACACACACATACACACACACACACACACATACACACACACACACACACACACACACACACATGACTAATACTAACGTCCTTGAGGGGGTCGGGGGGGGGGAGTGACATCACCTCGCTACGCGGCGCCAATCAAAACAAAAACAAAGGAAGTCAACAGCGTGCTGCCGTGGCAACAGCTGCTTCCCCACCAGGAAGTCATCCGTCCATCCAGCGGCAAGATGACATCATCACTCTGCACTGCTGCACACACTGACCATGACTCAGCGTTTCATCTCTGTCACTAAAACAAACTTTAAACTGTTTGTTTGACTCGATGTGGATGTTTTATTATATATTATATGTTATTTTATTATATTTACATTTGTTTTAACTCATGACGTGTGTGTGTGTGTGTGTGTCACAGAAGAGTTTAGGCAAAAGTGCGTCCTTAAAGAGGAACTTTTTCTTGAAATTTTACCACTTTTTGTAGAATTTTTAACCCTTTTTAGAGGGGGGGGGGGGTTATTTTTAGAAATCTTACCACTTTTTTCTAGAATTTTTTTTTCCTTTTTATTTTAATTTTTTTTAGAAATTTTACCATTTTTTCTAGAATTAAAAAAAACAATTTTTTACCACTTTTTTCTAGAATTTTTTTCAACTTTTTTTTAGAAATTTGACAATTTTTCTAGTATTAAAAAACAGCCTTTTTTTAACCACTTTTTTCTAGAAGATTTTTAACTTTTTTTTTTTTTTTTTGAGAATTTTTACCACTAGAAATATTTAAATGTTTTTTGAGAAATTGTACCATTTTTTCCCCCAGAAATATCTCTACAATATTTCCAAAAATGTACGCTTTAAAACTTTAAACCGTTTGTTTGACTCAATGTGGATGTTTTATTATAGATTATATGTTATTTTATTATATTTCCATTTGTTTTAACTCATGACGTGTGTGTTTGTGTGTTTCAGCGGTTGATTGACGAGCAGCAGGATCAGCTGAGTCACTATGAGAGCGCGGCCGGTCAGTGTGTCGGCGAGCTGCAGAAGGCCCAGGACCAGGTTCGATCCCTGCAGGCCAAGATCAGGGAGAGCGAGACCAGGAACCAGGTACGACATCAAACTCTTTCCAAGAATATTTGTCTTATTTCTTGTCAAAATGTCTCATTTCTAGTCAAAACTAAACTCTTTCCACTTAAAATAAGACTCATCACCTAAAAATGAACTTGTTTTTAGATCATTTTCACTTGTTTCAATTCTCACTGTCAGATTTTTCTACTTATTTCAAGTGAAAATAGGCTTGAAATAAGTAAAAAAAAAAAAAAAGTGTCTAAAAACAAGCTATTCTTCAAGCTTCTCCTTCTGACCTTTGACCTCTGACCTCCAGCTGATCGTTGCATCAGTTAATTACACAACAACAGGAGTTGGTTCAGACACACACACACACACACATTAACACACACAGCTTCAAGCTCAACAAGTAGGTGACGGAGGAGGAAAATGAGGG
>NC_139898.1:34463572-34478572 GCF_905171665.1 Trachurus trachurus
TTTTCTAGAATAAAAAAAAAACAACAACCTTTTTTTTACCACTTTTTTCTAGAAAATGTTTAACTTTTTTTTTTGAGAAATCTTACCACTTTTTTCTAGAATTTTTTTTTCCTTCTTTTTTTTCTGAGAATTTTTACCATTAGAAATGTTTAAATGTTTTTGGAGAAATTGTACCACTTTTTTTTCCAGAAATATCTCTACAATATTTCCAAAACTGCACGCAATTGGCCCCTAATTTGAACGTACATTGACTTGAAGAAAGTAACGCTCTTTAGTCTCAGAACAAATATATTTATATATGATTGGACAAACATTACTATTTACGTGTGCACATTTTTGTAATTAGTCATGGTTATCATAGATTAGCTACCTGTTTAACTTTAATAAATAACATATTTTCTCCAGCGGATATCTGAGTTCCAACATGACTGAGCTAACTGGAGTAGTTTCATGTCGTGTCCCACAACGGGAGGGTTTTAACAGCTGACGTCCTGCTGTTAGCTTAGCTGCCGCTGTTAGCTACCGCCGTTAGCTTAGCTTCCGCCATTAGCTGCCCGGCGAAATTTCTTTTCCTACTATGGCCACGCCAAGACCCGCCTTACTAGGCCTCTGATTGGCTTATCACGATGCCCTCTACTCTGCCGGTTAGGTTTAGGCAAAGACGGTTGGTTTAGGCGTGTGAAGGGAGTGGTTAAGGTTAGGGTAAGATGCAGGGATAGGCTTAGCCTTGCAGAGGCAGCCAATCAGAGGCGGAGTAAGGCGGGTCTTGGCGTGGCCATAGTAGGAAAAAAAGTATCGCGTCCCTGTCAGCTGAGCCACTGATGCTTTCTAGACACTGTGATTCCCCCAAACTGAATAAATACAACACATAGCAACACAAAACACACACACAGAAATAGTAATGTTTCTTCAATCATTTCAGATTTGTCTAAACGGTGATAGGACGTGAAAAATATGATATATAGCTAAACTCTCGTTCGTTACTATTGATCTCATTCACATTACGTGCTGGTTTTCTACCAGGAAGTAGAATGTAAACAACAAGGAGATTCGGTCAATATCTGAAGGCCCTTCTGCCTCTCCTTCTCTTTATTTGTTCTTGGAATGAGAAAAAGTTGTTGTTGTTGCATAATCTAATATGCGTATTCTCCTCCTCCTCCTCCTGCTCCTCCTCCTCCTCCTCCTCCTCAGGTGTCGGGGGTGGAGGGTCTGCGTGGCCAGGAGGAGGCGCTGTCCCTCCAGGCCGCTCTGTTCCAGTCTCAGCTGGAGCTTCAGGCCGGTCAGCGAACGCAGCGCCAGGCGGCGAGGAGTCAGGAGGAGCTGAGCCGCTCGCTGCAGCGTCTGGAGAACGACCTGCAGGGGGCGCTGCAGCACCGCAGAGAGACCGAGACACACAACCAGGTCAGCACCACACACACACACACACACACACATAATCCATGATCCCTAGTCATAGCAGTAGGTTCGTTACCTTTAATTGTCGGTGCAAGCTGTTTTTAGAACGGCGGAGCAGAGCCGTGAGCTGCTCAGAGCTACGCTACGGAGGCTCATTATGGGATTTCTTGGTTTCCCTCATCAAACTCATCAAATACACAATCCAACAACTCCACAACGCTCTGGTGGACAAGTTGTGAGCTGCACATTCACCACGCTATGAGATAATAACACAACGTTACCACACAGAGTTGTTTTAGAGGGAAATACAGAGACTGCTTGATGAAAAACTGTCCCTGAAGGCAACATGCATCAGTGGTTTTACATGAATTTCCCTCTAAAACAACTCTGTGTGGTAACGTTGTGTTATTATAAAATTTTGCAACTTTCTTTAGAATTGTTTTTGAGAAATTTTACCACTTCCTTCTAGAAAATATTTTACTTTTTTTTTTCTTTTCTTTTTTTAGAAATTTAACCACTTTTTCTAGATTTTTCTTAAAGCTTTTTTTGAGAAATTTTTGAGAAAATATTTTACTTAAAAAAAATTTTTTTTTAGAATTCTTACCACTTTTTTGTCGATTTTTTTTTTTTACTTTTTTTTTTTTGGAAAGTTTTTTATCAGTTTCTCCTAAAAAAGTTTTTTTTCCTTGAATTTTCAATAATAATAACAATATTTCCACAAATTCACGCCATTGGCCCTAACAGTTTTTCATGCTCCACCCTTCTAAAAACAGCTTGCACCGACAATTAAAGGTAACGAACCTACTGCTATGACTATAGGGATTATGGCAATGGGGCCAATTTGACTAAATGTTGAACTATCCCTTTAAATGTGTGTGTGTGTGTGTGTGTTTCAGGAGCTGCAGCTGGCTCTGGATGAAGCTCGGTCGTCGCTGCAGCAGAGAGAGGAGCAGCGGAGAGAGGAGGAGCAGCAGAGGGAGAGGGAGAAGGAGGAGAGGGAGAGGAGCATCAGAGAGCTGAGGACATCTCTGCAGACCAAGGAGCAGCTGCTGGAGGTCACACACACACACACACACACACACACACACACACACACACACACACACACACACACACACACACACACACACACACACACACACACACACACACACACAGACACACACACACACACACACACACACACACACACACACACACACCCAGTTCAGTGTGTTGATCCAGATGTGTGTGTTGTTGTATCAGGATTACTCTGAGCTGCTGGATCGGCCCTCAGAGAACAGAGACTCTCTGCTGATGAAGCTCCGCCAGAGGATCCAGGAACGAGACCGAGCTCTGGAGGTGAACACACACACACACACACACACACACAGACATGCACACACACACACAGACACACACTCATGAATAGGGATGTCACGATTACTTGTTTTCACAATTAATCACGGTATTAGACGCCACAATTATTTAATCTTAAAGGTTCTTAAATACCGTCACTTCCCAAAATAGATTATGTCGGAACCATATCGGCAGATGTGCTCCAAAATGAAGGTAAATGCACCAATACTGGTCCATTTATTTAGCGTAACCTTGAATTGGTAGAAATTTAAATGTTAGTGTGTCATTTGTATTTAAAAAAACACACAAAATAAAACAAAAAACGATTAAAATAAACATAACATTTGGTATAGACGACAATTTATGACCTGAATTTCAAACACTTCCCCTGGGGGTTAATAATTGGTCCTATATTAATAGATACTTGAAATATTTTGTGTAAACAATGAGTAATGTAATTATATTTTGACTATATTTGATTTTACACATTCATAGTGTTGTGAAATGAATTAATGCAGAATAATCGTGATAACCGTAACACCGTGATTATTTCTCTGACAATAACCGTACCAAGAAAATCTATGATCGTGACATCCCTACTCATGAACATTTGATTTTCATTGTGTTAAACTTTTTTTCTGGCTTCAGTGAGATGAAAACTGTCCTGCATGAGACAGGTGACACAAAACCTCAAAAATAAAAAATAAAGAAATTTCCACATGAGATAAAAAGTAGGGAGTTGTTCCCATATTGGAATTTTTACCGATATCCAACATCCCGATGCCGCCCAACGCTTAATTTCCGATTCCGATAACAACTGATAACCGATATGCAGGTGTTTTTCTACGGCCAATCATCTAACAGAACATGTGTGCTCATCAAAACCGCCAATCATATCACTGGACGCCACGCTTCATTCATTCATACATACATACATACATTCATTCATTCATTCATTCATTCATACATTCCTTCATTTATTAATTAATTCATACATTCTTTCATACATACAGGCATTCATGCATACATACATACATTCATTCATTTATTCATTCATACATTCATTTATTCAGTCATACATACATACATTCATTCATTCATTCATACATTAATTCATACATACAGTCATTCATTCATACATACATTCATTCATACATTCACTCATGCAGTCATTTCATTCATTTATTCATTCATTCATTCATACATACATATAGCCTACATTTATTCATTCATACAGTCAATCATTCATTCATTCATACATTCATTCAATCATTCAATCTTTATTTAAACTCCGGTTAACACTGAGGTAGAGAAGGAGGAAGCTGCAGCTCAGTCCCAAACAGACCTGTCAGGGTTCAGCGATGATGATGATGCTGATTGACATATTGATTGATTGACTGACGATGTATTGATTGATTGATTAATGATTGATGATGATGTTGGTGTGTGTGTGTGTGTGTGCAGCGAGCGGTGGACGAGAAGTTCCGCTGCGTGGAGGAGAAGGAGGAGGAGACTCGTCGCCTGCAGCTGCTGCTCAGGGAGAAGGAGAGAGACCTAGAGAGACAACGCTGTGTGTTAGACAACAACCAGGAGACCATCACTGTGAGCGCACACACTAACACACACACACACACACAGACACACACACACAGACACAGACACACACACATGTAGCGGGGTCTATTCTGCATTGTGTCTGGCTCAAATTACTCCTGCATGAAAATAGCAGAGCACAGTAGTTTTCTGAAATGGTTTCTTCAGTATGTGAACACAGTAGCCATCACTAACAATGCAACACGGAGCACTAAGCACTTGATGCAACCACGCTATCATTTTCCAGACCATAAACATCCCCGAATGCATAAAAATTACATTTTACAACACACATTACTTTTAATACATTTTTTAAAATAAGAAACAGCGACACAAAAATCACAAAATATTGCTCCAATTATTATAACAACATTAACCGAGCAAAGAACTGTATATCTTCTCCCATTGAATCCAGACGGGTCATCTCAGTGCAATGGGAGAATCCATTAAACTAATTTCTCTTTAAACACCCAAAACCACAACACATGGGTTCAGTGTGATTCAAAATAAAGAAAATAATTTACTTTTACATTTTTAACAACAACACAATAGCTCCAATAAAATACATTTAAAGGTGCAGAAATTACCCTAACCCTTTCTGAAGTGAACTTTACCGCCTTTCAAAATAAAAGTTCTTGGAGCACGTATTGGTTCCTATCAAAATAAAACTGAGAGTCATAATTTAGGGTAACAACATCATGTCTGTCTGTGTGTGTGTGTGTGTGTGTGTGTAGAGTCTGGAGCTGCTGGTGCGGGGGAAGAGCTTGGAGCTGCAGCAGCTGGGAGACTCCTGCAGGAGCGTCCAGCGGCAGCAGCAGGAGAGCGAGGAGCGACGGAGGAACGAGCTGAAGGAGAGAGACGACATCATCGGCCAGCTGCAGGGGGCGCTGCACGCTCACACACAGGAGGCTCAGGTAGAGAGATGGAGAGATAGAGAGATGGATAGATAGATAGATAGATAGATAGATAGATAGATAGATAGATAGATAGATAGATAGATAGATAGATAGATAGATAGATGATAGATAGATAGATAGATAGATAGATAGATAGATAGATAGATAGATAGATAGATAGATAGATAGATAGATAGATAGATAGATAGATAGATAGATAGATAGATAGATGGATCATGTCGACTAAAGATATTCAACTCTGTTACTGAGTTATGATCATCATTCTCCATTTTCTTCCTCCTCCTCTCTCCTCCTCTTTCCTCCTCCTCCTCCTCCTCCTCCTCCTCCTCCATTAGGATCTCCGCTGCTCCCTCCTCTCCCAGCTCCCCTCCTCCTCTCCCGGTGGCGTCCTAGAGGAGTTGAAGCTCCGCCTCCAGCTGAAGGACCGTCTGTTCCAGGAGGTTCTGGCCGACCGGACCCTCCAGGCCCAGCAGCACCAGGACCAGGTCCAGACCCTGGTCTCCGCCCTCGGCTCCCGGGACCAGTACATCCAGGTAGGAGGAGGAGGAGGAGGAGGAGGAGGAGGAGGAGGAGGAGGAGGAGGAGGAGGAGGAGGTGCAGCAAGTCACATGATCACACACTGCAAAAACTCAAAATCTTTCCAAGAATATTTGTCTTATTTCTTGTCCAAATGTCTCATTTCTAGTCAAAATTAATCTCTTTCCCCTTAAAATAAGACTCATCACCTAAAAATAACTTGTTTTTAGATCATTTTCACTTGTTTCAAATGTATTTTCAATTGAAATAAGTAGAAAAATCTGCCAGTGAAAGCAAGTTTTTTTGGTGTTTGTAATAAGAAAGAAAAACTTGCTCCACTATCAGATTTTTCTACTTATTTCAAGTGAAAATCTGCTTGAAAGAAGTAAAAAGTGTCTAAAAACAAGCTGCTTTTTATGTGATGAGTCTTATTTTAAGTAGAATGAGATTTGTTTAGACTAGAAATAGGATAAATATTCTTGTTTTTGCAGTGCATACGATACGATACGATACGATACGATAAACTTTATTGTCCCGTTCTTGGACTCTGTAGCTGAGCCATAAATGCCTTGATGGCCACAATGACAACAAACACAATACACCTCAGCCATAGCAACACAGCAAACACAAGACATAACAGCACTGCACATATCCCATAACATAGCACATACATACACCTCATAAATTCACCATCGTAAGAGCACTATAAGAATTATTGCGCAAACTCAAGCAGTATTGTTAAAGGGATAGTTCACCCAAAATTCAAATTTCACTCATTATCTACTCACCCTCATGTCAACTAAGAGCTGTGAGAATTCTCCGTGGCTTCTCTGAGTTACGGGGGGGTCTTTGCAGCAGTATTTGTCCATATAATGGTTGTGAATGGATACCACTTTTCTTCGTCCAAAAAGACACACCAAAAAACATCCAAATACCTCCATGCTGCTCGTATGTAATGTCCGTCTTGTATTGAAGCCTCAACATGAGAAATTGTTCCAAAAAAAATTAAATAAGTCGATATTTTAAGCTTGTTTGTAGCGGAAGCTCCCAGTGTCTCAGTTCACTGCTCTAAGAAATTAGATGTAAGTTGGGCTAAAAGAATGACAGATGAAGCTGACTCCTCCTCCTCCTCTTCCTCTCTCCTCCTCCTCCTCCTCCTCTCTCCTCCTCCTCTCTCCTCCTCCTCCTCCTCTCTCCTCCTCCTCCTCCTCTTCCTCCTCCTCCTCCTCCTCCTCCTCCTCCTCCAGGACTCAGCGAGCCGCCTCGGTGAGGTGATGGAGGAGCAGGCGTCCCGGCTGCAGGAGCTGCGCCGCCAGCTGAGCTCCGGGGTCGGGCTGAGGGACTCGAACCTGGACCCGGGTCTGGAGCTGCAGCTGGTGCAGGAGGAGCTGCGTCTGGCCCTGAGGAGGGAGAAGGAGAACCAGGAGCAGAGCAGGAGTCAGACCGCCACGCTGGACTCGCTGAGCCGCTCGCTGCAGGTGAAGGACCAGCTGCTCAGGGTGAGTGGGCGGAGCCTAAACACCGTGACCGCACGACACCACAGCACGACGGCACCGTGCATTTAACTTCTTTAAAGAACTTAAAATCTTAATCTAGAATTTGCACTGTAAATCCTCTTAATTGTTTTAATACAAACCAATATTTCATGCAGAAAACTGTTATGTATACTCTTTATGCTCTAGTTTAGTCTAGTTTTTTATTTTATTATATACAGTCTATATACAGTATGTATATACAGTACATATATTCCTGTACCAATTTTTTACTATTTTGGGTTTTATTCTATTACATTTTTATATTTATATTCATTATTATTTACATTTAGTTGTTCAACATTGATTTTATTCACACACACACAACTACGTACTTTGTGTGAATCAGTCTCCCATTGAAGCTATGGAAAGCTTATTGTAGGAGCCTGGATACATACAACACAAAACAATACAGCACATACAAAACTAACAATACAGTCCATCAAACAACTAACTAACTAACTAACTAACTAACTAACTAATTTATGTTACATTATCGCTTAATCTGTCGATTATTAATGATTAATCGATTAGTTGTTTGGTCAATAAAATCTTTAAAATGTCTAAAAACATCAACCAGTGTTTCTCAAACCAGCAGACGACATCGTCCTCAAATGTCTTGTTTTGTCCACAAACCAAAGAGAGACTCAGTTTATTGTCATAAAGGAACAAAGAAACCAGAAATATTCACATTTAAGAAGCTGCAATCAGAGAATCTGGAGCTTTTTTTCTTAAAAAAAAAAAAACAACTCAAGCTAATTATTAGATTATCAGAATAGTTGACGATTCATTTAATAATTGATTATTTGTTTAGTTTAGTTTATTAGTTTATTAAGGGACAGTGTGCAATTACATTAATCATTTGCAGAAAACAATGAGGAGATGGTTGCACCAGATTTAGCTCACAGCTAATTTCCATCCTAGTAGTCCCTAGTCCCTGTTGTTTGATTAATCATTTAATTGTTGCAGTTTTAGTTCTTTTTATGTTTTTCACTTTTCCAGTTCTTACTGTTAAATGTTTTAAATGTTTTATCTTCATTTAAAGCACGTTGGGTTGTTCCCTGGTATGAAACACACTATATGAATAAAGATGCCTTGCTTTGCCTCACAGAAGAATCATGGTGTGCTGTGGGTCTCCCCTGTGTGTGTGTGTGTGTGTGTGTGTGTGTGTGTGTGTGTGTGTGTGTGTGTGTGTGTGTGTGTGTGTGTGTGTGTGTGTGTGTGTGTGTGTGTGTGTGTGTGTGTGTGTAGGAGCTGCAGAGGGAGCTGGTCGACCCCTCCTCCCTCCCGCTGCTGGAGCGTCTGACCCAGGAGGTCGAGGATCTGAGGGAGAACCTGGTTCTGGTGCAGCAGCCGGACCGAGACCGAGACCGAGACCGAGACCGAGACCGGCTGCCCGAGTCTCTAGGTGGGAACCAGAGAAGCATGGGACAGTTTCTGTAACAGCACCTCCTCCTGCTCCTCCTCCTGCTCCTGCTCCTCCTCCTCCTCCCACAGGGGGGAGTGACTCACTGCACTGGTGGTTTTGGTTTTGGTGGTTTTGGTGGTTTTGGTTTTGGTGATTTTACAAACTAACCAGTGGTGGAAGAGACTCTGCTTCATAACACCTGTGTGTTTAACCTGACAATCAGCTGCAGGTCGACCGTACGGTGGCCCTGAGGCGCCAAAACACACACATATACATATACTGTATATATATATCTCTCTATATATATATATATGTATATATATATAGATATACATACAGCTCTGAAAAACATGAAGAGACCACTTCAAAATGATCAGTTCCTCTGGTTTTACTATTCATGTGTTTGAGTAAAATGAACACTTTTGTTTCATTCTATAACCTACTGACATAATTTCTCCCAAATTGGAAATAAAAATTTGTCATTTAGAGCATTTATTTATTTGCAGAAAATGGCAAAAAAAAATAGTGTTTTCAGACCTTACCGTATATAATGCAAAGATAACAAGTTCATATTCATTTTAAAACAACACAACACTACTTTTTAAACTTAGGAAGAGTTTAGAAATCAACATTGGTGGAATAATCCCATTTTTTTTTATTTATAATCTTTCTTCCTCATTAAATCTGATTAGGTTCAGGTGAGCAGCTCAGTAGAGTGAGGTGCTGGTGTTGGAGTTCAATAGACACTGGAATCGATGGCTGCCATAGCAACATGTAGAGAAGCTGGTTTATTAACAACATTTTGGAGCGGTCTCTTTATGTTTTCCAGAGCTGTACATATAGTATGTATATATATTTACACACGCACACAGCACGAAACACTGCTGCAGATTCAGCTCTTCAAACATTCAACTAGGGCTGGGTGATACGGCCTGAAAGAAAAATCAAAAAAAAAAAATCAGGATTTAAATTGATTTTTCCCCTCCTCCTTAACATAAATCCACAGATGACAAAAAAAATAGCCAAAACAACTTCATTTTGTTTTGATTTGGGAGTAATCAGAAGCAATCAGAAACAGCAAACCCTGCCGGCCACAATGAGAATGTAACTTTTCCGACTTCAGTCTTTCTAGTTTCAAACTGACTGTGACTGTGACACAAATGCATGAAGCACGATGCAACACACACACGGCCATAAAAGAGCTGGACATCAGCGTGTGCATCACCTGAACTACACATGTGAATTAATGGATAAATTGGTTTATTGTCCAGCCGTATACATTCAACACTTCTGAGATTTCTGTGCAGCTCGTGTGTGTGTTCGTGTGTTTGTTGAAGCTGGTTTTTCTTTCAGTAGCAGCACATTGACACTTCTGGGCCACTGTAGATTTTGACCCTGCAGCCTCAACATCGTGTTTTCTAACAGCATTGCATGAAAATTACATGATTATAAAATATAAAAATGAAAGAACAAAAAAAAAAAAAAACTAGAAGAATCATAACTTTTTGCCATTTTTTGTGCCTGGAAATGTATTCAGTTCATTTACATAATAGAACAACAGAAGCTTTAACATAACTAAACATTATTTCCTTTTTCATTATGTATTTGTAAATGTGACATATTATTTTCCTTTAGTTTTAAAAAAAGATGATTTTTTTATTTAACAGTTTTATTATGAATGTCACTGTGACTCTGCACAATTCATCCAATTTATAGTTCATGTTTATTTGTATTTTTATTTCAATGAAGTTCGAAGCAACAACATTTAATGTGATTGACAGTGTAAATGTTTTATATATTATGACTCATAATATATCAGTGTGTGTGTGTGTGTGTGTGTGTGTGTGTGTGTGTGTGTGCATGATGAGTTCTGATGATTCAAATGTTCATGTCTGACTCTGTTCAGTTCAACAAACATCGACTCTGTTCATCTGTGGTTCAGACTTCATTAATATGAGGTAACGAGCTCAGTGAGGACGGATGCACTGCAAAAACTCAACATCTTTCCAAGAATATTTGTCTTATTTCTTGTCAAAATGTCTCATTTCTAGTCAAAACTAAACTCTTTCCACTTAAAATAAGACTCATCACCTAAAAAAAAATGAACTTGTTTTTAGATCATTTTCACTTGTTTCAAACTAATTTTCACTTGAAATAAGAAGAAAAAAATAAGAAAGAAAATCTTGCTCCACTATCAGATTTTTCTACTTATTTTAAGTGAAAATCTGCTTTAAAGAAGTAAAAAGTGTCTAAAAACAAGCTGCTTTTTAATGTGATGAGTCTTATTTTAAGTAGAATGAGATTTGTTTTGACTAGAAATGACATTTTGACTAGAAATGACATTTTGACTAGAAATAAGACAAATATTCTTGGTAGGAGTTTGAGTTTTTGCAGTGTGTATGTGTCACCTCCTCTTCTCCATCTTCTTCTCCTTCTTCCTATAAAACAGAAGAATGTAAAAAAGGAAAAATGTGTTTTTCTGCTCAACAGGTTTAACAACATTAAAACAAGAGTTCCTCCTCAGTTGTTGCTTTGCAGATGTTTCTAAACCTCTGGACACACATCTGGTTACCCCCACCCCCTCCACCCCTGCTCCATACTGACATCTACAGTCCAGTTTAAAATGAACTCATATTTACAGTTTTACGTCACCAAAAACACACATTTTCACACATTTTTACACCAACTACATCCTCCACAACCAGACAGCACAGACCAGTCCAGTGTTTATTGTGTTTAGACAGACAGACGGAGGTGTGAACACTGGGTGGAGCTGCAGAGGAAGTGAAACGTGAAGATTCATGTTCGACTGAAGTGACAAAATCACAATTAATCACAATAACACAATTATACAAACATGAGTCCCCGGTAAAACTCAACAACACATGTTTATTCATTAAAATCATTAATTCATTATGTTATAAGGTGTAAATGATCAGATTCATCAAATCCCTTTCATGTGTTTATTAACTAATCTATTTATTATATAAAACAATACAATACAAAAGACACAGTAAATATTCTAAGTTATATAATATATATACTGTTTTATTTTATTCATATATTTAAAAAAGAATAAAAGTGACGTTTTCACTTTAAATGAATCCAACACACTCGGTTAAAGTTGAGGTCAGGATTTACCTCTGCTGTGTGACTCAGATTACCCATAATCCCTCAGGTTTAACCTTTCACTTTGATCCCATGGTGTTTTAATTTGAAACTCTCCCCCCTCTGCCTCTGAACACACCATGGTTCATTTACTTATTATTCATTCTTTATTATTATTATTATTATTATATTATCCATTCCTAAACATCTTTATATATAAACTAGATGTAATCTTTCTAACTGCCTCCTGTAGATGAACCTACATCCTGTTGTCTTTTTGTGGTTCATTTCTTGTATTAAAGTAAATTAATAAACAGTTTTTATCAAACTCACAATGTAATTTAAAACAGCTGAACCTTCAGATGAACAGATGTTTTCTCTCAGACAGATGTTGAGCTGCTCAGAGTCTCACATGTAGGAACATAAGAACTCCTTCTCACTGTTTTGTTTTGTTTTTTTGTCCCTCGCTGCTTCCTGTAGATCTGAGCTCAGAGGAGGAAGACGAGGCTGATGATGAAGATCTGAACAGCGAGTACACGGAGAGCGTCGATGAAGACGAGTCCAAATCCACGGGACAGTCCCAGGTGTGGACGCACACACACACACACACACACAGGATCATGATGCAACACACTCACACAAACAAGAATTTAATAATTTCAACAAAGTTTCACAATTAACAAATCACATTGTCTTTGTAAATGTAAATATAGTTTATTATCATTGACAGGGGATATTTTTATTTCTAATATAGGCTATTCATATATATTTGGACTGCAGGCAGCGACAATATTAACTTGAACAGATTGGGTCAATTGGGTCAAAAAGGAAGGAAGAAGTAAGGATGAAGGGAAAGAAGGAAGGGAAAAAGGATTGTGGAAAGAAGGAAGGGAAAAGGAAGGAAAGAAAAATGGAGGGAGGGAGGTAACAGGTTGGGTCAATTGAATCAAAAGAGGAAGGACGAAGAAGAAAGGACGAAGGGAACAAACGAAGGAAGGACTGAAGGAAGGGGAAAAGGAAGGAAAGAAAAATGGAGGGAAGGAACAGATTAGGTCAAGGAAGGAAGCAGAAGGACGGATGAAGGAAGGAAGGAAAAAAGGAAGGAAGGAAGGAAGGAAGGAAGGAAGGGAGAAAGGAAGGAAGGAAATAAGGAAGGATGGAGGAAGGGAACATATTGGGTCAAGTTGACCTAGAAGGACGACTGTCTTCATCACAGTTTTTACATTTTGACCTATATTTTAACTTGTGCTTTTATTCTGAAAAATCGGCATCTCTGAAGATCTGATCGAATCTGAAAGAGAGACGCTTTGATTAACAGTGGTGTGTGTGTGTGTGTGTGTGTGTGTGTGTGTGTGTGTGTGTGTGTGTGTGTGTGTGTGTGTGTGTGTGTGTGTGTGTGTGACTGTGTAGGGCCAGGGGCTGATGGAGGTCAAACAGCTGGTGGAGCAGAAGAGAGCGGTGGAGCGGCAGCTGGGGGAGCTGAAGGCTCAGCTGGAGAAGACCGGCTTCTCCTCCCTGTCCCACATGAGGTGAGAAGAAACAACAACATTTATGCCTCACTCCTGAGTCCATGACCAGCAGATAGACACCATCCTTTCAACTGTGCGTGTAGTAACAAGGGAGATAGAGCCGTATCGCCCGTAATTAGCTTAGCTCAAACACTGGAAGTGTATGGGTAGTGTTAGCCTGCCTCCACCTAAAGTCGCTAATTAGCTTAGCTCAAACACTGGAAGTGAATGGGTAGTGCTAGCCTGCCTCCACCTAAAGTCGCTAATTAGCTTAGCTCAAACACTGGAAGTGTATGGGTAGTGTTAGCCTGCCTCCTACCTAAAGTCGCTAATTAGCTTAGCTCAAACACTGGAAGTGTATGGGTAGTGTTAGCCTGCCTCCACCTAAAGTCGCTAATTAGCTTAGCTCAAACGCTGGAAGTGTATGGGTAGTGTTAGCCTGCCTCCACCTAAAGTAGCTAATTAGCTTAGCTCAAACACTGGAAGTGTATGGGTAGTGTTAGCCTGCTTCCACCTAAAGTCATCAGAGAAACTCTTCAGCAACTCTAAACAGAAACCGGCGGGCCGATCTTCGTCTCAGAGCTGACAAAACTCTCCGGTAAGGCATCTTGAGCGGTCAAATGCCGCTAACGGGACGAGATCGGTCAAAACGGAGGGTTCAAGCAAAGACGCTTTATTTTGGTTCAAGCTAGCTACATCGAGGGTAGGTTATCTTCCTATTTCAAAGTAAAAGCACAAATTCTATCGTCATGGTTTTCTGTATGTAAAGGGCAACGGGTGTTTTATTTTGTGAAACTAACACAAAGTAACGAATTCGGCGCTACTCAAGCTAGCCGTTGTGACCAACGCACTTCCGCGTTGGTCACAACGGCTAGCTTGAGTAGCGACGAATTCGTCCGAACAAAATTGTAAACAGCTGGTATTTAGACAAATTAACGACACACTGCTGATCTAAACGGCTACTTTCTCGCCTAAACATGTTTGAAATGTTGAAAAGTGATATATTTACAGAGTTTAGAGCTAAAATGAAATCAGCTTCTGACTGCTGATTTCAGCTTGGGTAGGAGGCAGGCTAAAGCCCTCGTTATACTTGCTGTAAACTACGCGTACTCGAGCGCATCATGGCTGCCACGCGTAATCTGCGTCCGTTTGATGCGTCGGCTGCGACCGAACGCACATATCGACGCGAGGTGACGCGACGCAGGATACGCGCGGCAGCTCGCGTACGCGTAGTTTACAGCAGGTATATCTCGGCCCTAACACTACCTATACACTTCCAGCATTTGAGCTAAGCTAATTAGCGACTTTAGGTGGAGGCAGGCTAACACTACCTATACACTTCCAGCGTTTGAGCTAAGCTAATTAGCGACTTTAGGTGGAGGCAGGCTAACACTACCTATACACTTCCAGTGTTTGAGCTAAGCTAATTATGGGCGATACGGCTCTATCTCCATGGTTACTGCACGCACAGTCGAAAGGATGGTGTCTATCTGCTGGTCATGGACTCGGGAGTGAGGCAAGACACGGAAATTGGATTGTACAGTTTGTGGTGTGAATGTGATTCATGTTATATCTATAAAATAAAAGTAGAAAATAATAAAACTCAACTCTCTCTGTCTGTCTGTACAGGAAAGCTCTGTTCAGCCTCCAGGCGGAGAACGAGGAGCTGAAGCATCAGCTGACCG
>NC_139898.1:34481072-34581072 GCF_905171665.1 Trachurus trachurus
TTTATTTTATAATTTCATAACATTGTATCACCATCTCTGACATAGTTAAGTTATTCTTCTATTAATAATTAGGCTACTTTAGTTTTAATTCAATATTTTCCCCTTATCTTCTTTTAACCTACCTCGTTCCTAAGTCCTTGTATCTTATCCTCTATAGATATAATATAGATATAAATAAAGATATAGACACAGATATAGATAGATAGATAGATAGATAGATAGATAGATAGATAGATAGATAGATAGATAGATAGATAGATAGATAGATAGATAGATAGATAGATTATACATATTATCTTATAAAGATATAGATATAGCTATAAAGATATAAATATAGATATAGATTACTCAGACTCAGACAGACTCAGATACATACAAAATAAACAAAGATATAGATAAATATAGCTATAAATAAAGATATAAATCTCTATACATACATATACATATATATGTTATTGTCTCTGTCTGCAGAGTTCGATGACCTGGAGATGTGCACGTCTCTGGACTGTGGTTCTCAGTGGTGGCCCAGCACCTCCTCTACCTCTGCTGCAGCCCCCCCCACCTCCACCTCCCTCTCCACCTCCATCTCCACCTCCACCTCCTCCAGCAGCAGTGTTAAACCAGGCAGCAGCAGCAGCAGCCAGGACGAGGTGGTGTCTCTGCGGCGGCTGGTGGAGGAGCTGCGGTCTCAGCTGTCCCGCTCCCAGGCCGTGATCCGGGGGCTGCAGAGCCGCCTGCGCTCCCTCTCCACCTCCAGCGACTCCACCCCCCACCGCAAGGTCAACTGGTCCTTCCAGGCCTCGCAGAGCGGCACCGAGGACGACGAGGGCTGGCAGTCGTCCGACGGCGGGGGGCCGGGGGCTTCTCCCCGCCACCCGGACAGAGGCCTGCAGCAGCTGGAGTCACGGGTCGACGCTCTGGAAAACCAGCTGAGGACGGGAGGAGGGAAGAAGTCCACGGAGCAGGACGGGAAGTCTGCCACGTGGCCCGGGTGAGACGCCCAACAGGCTCTTTGCTTATTATTAGGGCCACGGGCCATCGCACCGGGCACCGGCTATGAAATAGCTGTAGGGGCCATCGCACCGGGCGAAGCCCATATATATCAAAACGTGCGGTTTGATCGGGATCGGTATGCTACTACTTTTCTCAACAGTTCACGAAAAACTGCGCAAAATTTTGCATTGAAGTCAATGGGACGGGCGAAAAAAAAGAGCGAAAAAGAACAATCATTGGAGTTTTTCAAACGTCTAATGCTCCGGCATACTTTCACCTAGAGACTCCATTTAAACTTTAAACAGTAGACACAAGTCTTGTGTATTGTCGTATTACTCCACGTTTTGATAGGTCATATAGTTTTTGATCAATCCATGATCAATGACCATGATCATTTTTGGAGAAATTATGATATTATAATGGGTGTGTATTGCACGGAATGTTCGTGTCAGAGCGCGTGACATCATCAGTTAGAGTGAGAGAGAGCCCAAAAAAATTCCTGAATTTTTCTCTTTCCAAACTCGGCCCGGCCACAATTTTCACTCTACACACATGATTTTTTCAAAATTTGTAAGACAAACTTGTTCTGTTTCTCACCATGTGCTCAAAATATCAGAGAGACTTACAGAATTTGAATTATCAGCCTCTGAGTGGGGCCACGTCTGTCTCTGCTCCTCATTGACTCCAATACAAATATTTTCTGAGAGAAGCAGAACGGACCGATGTTTTAAAACTGCCAGCGTCTCCAAAATATTTACTGTAGAAACACCAAATCGTACCAAATTTTTCAGGAAGTCCTTAGAGCAACGTTGATCTGTGTTTTGTTCTGATAGGAGTTACCGTTTTGTCACAGTAAGCCTAAATGTGAGACCATCGCAGAGGCAGAAAATCACTCTTTTTCTCTACGTTTCTGTCTGTCTCAGCCTGCGGGGGCCTCTATCGCCGTGGTAACCACCTCGAGTTGCCGTGGTAATGTCCGATTCTCAGGCCAGAGCTTGTTAAAGGAGCATTATCGCAAATCCAAATTCTTAATTCGGCCACTAGATGGAGCCAGGCGGAGCATATCAGATATAAACAAGTGGGCAGCTGTCAGAGAGAGAGAGCAGCCTCGTTTAGTTTTTTTATCATTTACTGACACTTTATCACTTTAAAGTTTATTACACTAAATGATGAATCCGGTATTAAAATACAATAATTAAACACATTGTATTGATGTGCTGTCGTACAGTGGATCGTTAATTACTGCAGGCAGTGAACGCCTCATCAGCAGCAGACACAGATGTGGCGGTCTGAAGGGGATTAAAACGACACGAGGTCGGAACACGGCGTCCTGTCTGAGCGCCGCAGCTTCAACATCCACGACAACACGACAAAACAAAATTTAGATCCACAAAAAACTAATGACAACAAAAACAACAACAAAAAGTCAAAAGTGTATGAGTGAGTCCTGAGCTCAGAGTTCAACAGACGACGACACCAGCTGCTCCGATTACGAGCTGAGCTCAGATCAGATCAGAGAGCAGCTGCAGCAACAGACCGCTGCTCAGCAGGAGGAGCAGGAGGAGGAGGAGGAGGAAGAATAGGAAGAGGAGGGAGGAGGAGGAGGAAGAATAGGAGGAGGGAGGAGGAGGAGGAGGAGAAAGAGGAAGCATAGGTAGAGGAGGAGGGAGGGGGAGGAGGAGGAGAAAGGGGAAGAAGAGGAGGAGGACGAGGAGGAGAAAGGGGAAGAATGGGAAGAGGAGGGAGGAGGAGAAGGAAGAATAGGAGGAGGGAGAATAGGAAGAGGAGGAGGAGGAGGAGGAAGAATAGGAAGAGGAGGAATAGGAACAATAGGAAGAGAGAGGGGGGAGGAGGAGGAAGAATAAGAAGAGGAGGAAGGAAGAGGAGGAAGGAGGAGAAGGAGGAGGAGAAAAAGGAAGAAGAGGAGGAGGAAGAATAGGAGGAGGAGAAAGGGGAAGAATTGGAAGAGGAGGAGGATAAAGAGGAAGAATAGGAGGAGGGAGGAGGAGGAGGAAGAAGAAGATTGGAAGAGGAGGAAGGAGGAGGAGGAGAAAGGGGAAGAATAGAAAGAGGAGGAAGGAGGAGGAAAAAGATAGGGGAGGGAGGAGGAGGAGAAGGAGGGGGAATAGGAAGAGGAGGGAGGAAGAGGAGGAAGAATAGGAGGAGGGAGAGGAGGAGAAAGAGGAAGGAGGAGGAAGAATAGGAGGAGGAGGAGGAAGAATAGGAAGAGGAGGAGGGAGGGGGAGGAGGACAAGGAGGAGAAAGAATAGGAAGAGGAGGAGAAGGAAGAATAGGAAGAGGAGGAGGAGGAGGAGGAAGAATAGGAAGAGGAGGAAGAGGAACAATAGGAAGAGAGAGGGGGGAGGAGGAGGAAGAATAAGAAGAGGAGGAAGGAAGAGGAGGAAGGAGGAGAAGGAGGAGGAGAAAAAGGAAGAAGAGGAGGAGGAAGAATAGGAGGAGGAGAAAGGGGAAGAATTGGAAGAGGAGGAGGATAAAGAGGAAGAATAGGAGGAGGGAGGAGGAGGAGGAAGAAGAAGATTGGAAGAGGAGGAAGGAGGAGGAGGAGAAAGGGGAAGAATAGAAAGAGGAGGAAGGAGGAGGAAAAAGATAGGGGAGGGAGGAGGAGGAGAAGGAGGGGGAATAGGAAGAGGAGGGAGGAAGAGGAGGAAGAATAGGAGGAGGGAGAGGAGGAGAAAGAGGAAGGAGGAGGAAGAATAGGAGGAGGGAGAGGAGGAGAAAGAGGAAGGAGGAGGAAGAATAGGAGGAGGAGGGAGGGGAGGAGGAGGAGAAAGAGGAAGAATGGGAAGAGGAGGGAGGAGGAGGGAGGAGGAGGAGGAGAAAGAGGAAGAATAGGAGGAGGAAAAGGAGTCGTATCCTTCTGCCACTTCAACTAGTTCCAGTCACATCCTGTTGATCCTCAGTCAAAGGAAACATGAACATGAAAATATAAATATCACATGAACTGTCTGAATTAGGTTTTGTCTGAACTGCTGCTTGACTTTTTAAATGAAGTAAAAACTGTTTTGTTTTGTTTTGTTTTGTGACCTCTGACCTCTCTGACCTCTCTGTGTCTCTGCAGTAAGTTCGATGTCCTGATCCAGGCTCAGGCCCGTGAGCTGTCGGTGCTGCGGCAGCGCCTCAGGGAGGGGCGTGGTGCGGTCAGCATCCTGACCACGCAGCTGGCCGACACCACCAAGGCCTTCGAGGAGCTGCTCAGGGCCAACGACATCGACTACTACATGGGACGCAGCTTCAGAGAGCAGCTGGCCCAGAGCGGAGCGCTGGCCCAGAGGGTCGCCAGCAAGATCAGCAGCCGTGAGTCTCAATATACACATACATACACACACACACACACACACACACACACACACAGATATACACACACAGATATACACACACACACATCTATTGGAAGATAGATATTGGAAGCTATTGAGCTAAAACTGCTCATATTTACAGATAAAAATTAATACAAATTATGAACAGATGTAAAATGTAAAAACAAGAGGTGTATCTCATGCAGGGGAATTTCTTTCTTTCTTTCTTTCTTTCTTTCTTTCTTTCTTTCTTTCTTTCTTTCTTTCTGCCGTTCTACCCCCTTTCTCTGTCTGTCTTTCTTTCTTTCTTTCTTTCTTTCTTTCTTTCTTTCTTTCTTTCTTTCTTTCTTTCTTTCTTTCTACCGCTCTCTATCTCCATCTATCTACCTCTTTCTATCTATCTCTTTCTTTCTTTCTTTCTTTCTTTCTTTCTTTCTTTCTTTCTTTCTTTCTTTCTTTCTTTCTTTCTTTCTTTCTTTCTTTCTTTCTTTCTCTGTCTTTTTACTCCTTTCTTTCTTTCTTTCTTTCTTTCTACCCCTCTCTCTCTGTCTTTTTCTTTCTTTCTTCCTTTCTTTCTTTCTACACACTTTCTCTGTCTTTTTACTTCTTTCTTTTTTTCTTTCTTTCTTTCTTTCTTTCTTTCTTTCTTTCTTTCTTTCTTTCTTTCTTTCTTTCTTTCTTTCTTTCTTTCTTTCTTTCTTTCCTTCTTTCTTTCTTTCTACCCCTTTCTCTGTCTTTTTACTCCCTTCTTTCTTTCTTTCTTTCTTTCTTTCTTTCTTTCTTTCTTTCTTTCTTTCTTTCTTTCTTTCTACCCCCTTTCTCTGTCTTTTTACTCCCTTCTTTCTTTCTTTCTTTCTTTCTTTCTTTCTTTCTTTCTACCCCTTTCTCTGTCTTTTTACTCCCTTCTTTCTTTCTTTCTTTCTTTCTTTCTTTCTACCCCCTTTCTCTGTCCTTTTGCTTCCTTCTTCAGCTGCTTTCAGCATCTTTTTCTACGTAGTTCTGAATGTGAAGCTGAATCTCTGTCTGATTGATCGACTTCATGTGTAACTGAATAAAAACTAACGAGGTTACTGTAACTCCTCCAGGAGATCATCCTGAAGATCCAGATGAGAAGACGGAGCTGCTCGCCATCCGGTCAGTGCTCATTCACTTATCTGTGTGTGTGTGTGTGTGTCTCTATGTGTGTGTGTGTCTCTATGTGTGTGTGTGTGTGTGTGTGTGTGTGTAGTCTTGTGTAACAGCTTCGTGCTGGTCAGTGGAAAGTATTGGTGTGTGTGTGTGTGTGTGTGTGTGTGTGTGTGTGTGTGTGTGTGTGTGTGTGTGTGTGTGACGTTGTTCCTCTGGCTGGAATAATCATAATGCTCAGTCGATAACGAACGAAGACCTCACTGGCTAATTAATGGCTCAGCTAATTGGTTAATTAATGACGGGGGGAGAGGGTGGTGGGGGGGGTGATGTAACGAGCGGAAGGACACAGACAAACCAGATGTTTCTGCATCTTCATAGAGAGTCGGTTTCATGGCGTCTGAGTCTCACACAGACACTGATGATTAATGATCTGACATTTATGTTAATTTCATGATGAGATGTGTTTTAATTATTTAAAAAAAAAAACATTTTTCACTCATAAGAACAAATAGATAAGAAACGTATTCTGTCACATTCAGCCTGAATGTTCAACAGATCAGTTTGATCCCATATCTGATCAATTAGTTCCTCTAATGATTGATTTGAACATTTGAACTGCTTCATAAAAACTGATGACTGAGACTAAATGCAGAACACTCTTGGACTGGATTTCTTATATGTGATATATTTTGTTTTTTATTTTATAATTTCCTTCTTTATATGACATGTCAGAGGATGTCTGCACCATAAACACAACCAACACCTGTATCATTAACCCTAAGTAGAGAATGCATTCCCTGATACGTTCAATAAGAATTTAAATGACAAAAAAGAGTTCAGATTTAGTTAGTTTACTTAAAGGTGTACAGAAAAGAAAATTGAATTTGAGCCCACTCTGGGTCATAAAATTAATGTGATAACTCATCTTTCAGACGTTGTAGGCCAAACTTTGTGCAAAATTCTATTTTTGAGTAAATCCGGGATGAAAGTGTGTATTTTTTTTTTCGCATTGGATAATGCAGGCGCACGGATTATACGTCAGCCTGTACACGATTCACCAGCCACTGATATTGGATCCGTCATCCGTCATTCAAACGTCTGAGACACGCACACACACACGGAGCTCGGTCTCGCCCCAAGCTTTGCATATCCCGCCCGCTCGATAACGACCAATCAAATTCGTTTTCCTCACTCGGGTAAACTCGTGTTGCAGCTCGTGACAACTCGGCGCGACAAACAGGACAAACGGCCATTTCTGTACACCTTTAAGTAAATTATTAAACCTGTGTATTAGAGCAGGAAAAAAGTGAATAAGCATCACATTTGTTTTTTCTTTCTTTTATTTCTTTGTTTCTGATGATATATATGTAAAACAGAGATATACATAATTCAAGTTTCAAGTTTTATTTGTCACATGTAATTATACGTAAGTAATTACAGTGAAAGTCTTACAGTATGTACTTTCGGTCATTGAATAAGAATAAAAACATTTATATAAATGAATATAATTAAAAACAATAGTAGAGGTAATAGAAAACAACTTTATACTATAGACAATAATACCTAACAATGAAAAAACCGAATCAAGATGAAAATGAAACGATTAAAGAACAGAAACCTCAGAGCATCAGATTTTGTTTTGGTGAAGTTTGTTTCACACGACGTTTGTCAAACATAAAACATTAAACTTTTTTCACCGATAATAACAGAAGATGAGATTTGAGTTTGAAGTTGCTGTGACTTATCGCTGCTGCGTTATGAAACCTCCCAAAAAGAAAAAGTCCTTTGCCATCACAGAGCTGCAGGGCCGAGCTGCAACTGCCCCCCCCCCCCCCCCCCCCCCCTCCCCCTCCTCCCCCCACCACCAGCACCCACTCCCCCGAGCCGCGGGGCGTTGGCGACCAGCTGATGTTTCTGAGCACAGACTTTAACGGTGCAGTTGATTGGTCAGCTAATTAGGCAGAGACACGACGACGAGGGGACAAACAGAGTTACACAAGAGTTCAGCTGCAGGCGGCGAGCTGCTGGTCTGGTGGTGGTGTTACAGCAGAACCAGGGGTCAGACTCAGTAAAGGGATAGTTCACCCAAAATTGAAATTTCTGAACTCATTATCTCCTCCTCCCCCTCATGTGGACTAAGGGCTGGGAGAAGTTTCAGAGTCCTCCGTGGCTTCTCTGAGTTACAGGGGGTCTCGGCGTAGCAGTGCATGTCCATATGACGGTTGCAAATGGATACCAACTGTCTTCATAACAAAAGGCTTGGTGTGGTGAATGTGCAGCTCACAACTTGTCCACCAGAGCGTTGTGGAGTTGTTGGATTGTGTATTTGATGAGTTTGATGAGGGAAGGGTTAGGGTTAGGGTTAGGGCTGCGTTCCAGTCAGGCTTTTGAAATCGTAAATTACAGCTTCAAGTCACAACTTAGGACTTTGTAGCGTTCCAGGCAACCCACTCGTGTTTTTCCGACCTGTTTTACCTGTGAAAGTCACTATAACGGCCACTCGTAACTTCTGACCCGTGAACTCGTACCAGATCGAACTGGTACCACTTCACAGGTCGGAAAAACACGAGTTGCCTTGAACGCACCATAACGTCTTGTCAGCCGATGGAGTTAGCAGCCCCCGCCCTCGTCATGGATCTATTGGTCCTCGTCCCTACGTCACCACATTCAGGCGCATCCCTTGGCTGCACACACAGAGAGGACTGCCCCTTTATGCCGTTCTCTCTCCTCATTGGATAAAGGTTGTAGGATACAAGGAAAGTTTTCTCCTGGGCTCAGAGCAGAGCAGAGTGACTGACAGACCCGTGTTTCAGACCAAACACTCTCTAGAAGTGATTGCTGTCGGAAGATACAACTATTTAAGACTTAGATTAACACAAATATTCACCTTACTTCTGCTTTAAGGTCTGTAGGTTTATTCAAAATGTGTTTGTTGAGTCTGGATAATCAGCCCTGTTGATGATCCTTATTGTTCTCCTTTGTAATATGAAAATTGGTTTTGTAATAGTTTTATACGGTACGTTACGTATGCCCCCAGACCTCTATGCAATAAGTCATATACTGTATGGCTCAACAAATGTTCGCTACAATAAATGTAATGATGTCACCACCGTCACGTCTTCTGCTGCTTTTAACCCCGTGATGCTGTCGCCGGGTAGAACGGGGTGAGAGCAGGGTCAGACCCCGATGATACAGTAGATAAACACAACACAACATAACGATGCTGTGTGAATAATTAGAGCTGCTCCTCAGAGAGGGCGAGAGACATAGAGGCAGACAGGGACAGAGGGAGAGAGAGAGAGAGAGAGAGAGGTAGAGAGACATAGAGGCAGACAGGGAGACAGGGAGAGAGAGAGAGAGGTAGAGAGACATAGAGGCAGACAGGGAGACAGGGAGAGAGAGAGAGAGGTAGAGAGACATAGAGACAGACAGAGAGAGAGAGGCCTGCAGCAGCAGATGGTGCAGCAGATGTGGAGGAGAATTACACAGCGACTTTCTGTTTCTGCGACAGCCGTGTGATTGGTGATGATGATGATGATGGACACTGGTTTGATCTGAGCTGAGCTGAGCTGGATGAACTGGTGCTGCATCACGCGCTCAGTGAAATTCAATTCAATGAATCTTTATTTACACTCGGAGTGTAGTGTAGTGTTTATGTGAAAAACACAGAGTCAGACGAATAGAGCTGCAAACTAAACTGCAAACTAAACTAATCGATTATTAAATAAATCGTCAACTATATTTTGATAATCAAATAATCAGTTTGAGTAGTTTTTTGAAGAAAAAAAAGTCAAAATTCTCTGATTTCAGCTTCTTAAATTCAGATTCAGAATCAGATTCAGATATTTTATTAATGTATTTAGCAAGAAAATGTTTTACAGATGAGCAGTTGCAACAGATGTACATGACAGGAAACCCCAAAGAAGCAGAAACTGCTTCTAAATAGGATAAACAGGGGACCCAAGCAGTCAACATTGTGAATATTTCTGGTTTCTTTGTTGCTTTACGACGGTAAACTGAGTCTCTCTTTGGTTTGTGGACAAAACAAGACATTTGAGTTTGTTTTTTTAAACATTTTTTAACATTTTATTGACCAAACAACTAATCGATTAGTTGTTTAAATAATTGACAGATGAATCGATAATAAAATAATCATTAGTTGCAGCTCTACAGACGAGTTCCACAAAGTTAAAGGGCAAATAACAAAAAAAAATAAAAATAAATAAACACTGGTGTTTTTTATGACTGTAGAAATAAACGCACATTTATCTCTATGTGTGTGTGTGTTAGAGAGTGTGTGTGTGTGTGTGTGTGTGTGTGTGTGTGTGTGTGTGTGTGTGTGTGTGTGTGTGTGTGTGTGTGTGTGTGTGTGTGTGTGTGTGTGTGTGTGTGTGTGTGTGTTTGTGTTAGAGAGTGTGTGTGTGTTAGAGAGTGTGTGTGTGTGTGTGTGTGCGTGCTGGTGGCGTAATGCGTAGCGCTCCCGAGGCTTTTGCCGGCTGCGTTGGGCTCGGGGCCATGTTGACATGGCTTCTAATCAGGTTAAGTTATTAAGACCTCGAATGGGGAGGGAACTAGGTCAGGAGCAGCTAACCGCAGAGAGAGAGAGAGGAGGGAGGGGGGGATGGAGGAGGAGGAGGAGGAGAGAGGAGGGGGAGGAGAGGGAACGTGATTGGATGAAGAGCAGCGATGATGCTGCAGCACATGGAGCTCTGAGTTTATCTTCATCCTCTGGACAGAGCTGAGACAGTGAACTTCTCTTAGATCCTCGTCCTCCTTCTTCTCCTTCTTCTTGTGGATATTATTATTGTTTCTACGTTTCCTTGGAGACAGGACGGACGGACAGACACGACTTCTTCACTCTCGTCTCTTCTCTTCACTTCCCTTCGCTCCTCTTCGCTCTCTGTCCGGTCAAGTGTCTTCGTCCTGCATCAGAGCAAAGTGACACGTGTTGTTTCTGCTTTTCTGCTCATTCATTCATTCATTCAGCTGCTGTTGGAGCGTGAACACACACACACACACACATGAGCCCCGAGGACACGGACATCCTGCGTTAACATACTGTACATCCCTCCATCAGCCTCCTCCCTCTTTACGCTGCTCCTCCGTCATCATCCTCCTTTTCCTCCTCTTCCTCCTCTCTGCTGCTGTGGAAACCTCCGTCTGGTTTTCCTCTCTCATCGTTTCCTCTCTTCACTTCTCTGCTGTCGACGTGTTGTCACAAGTGAAAACTGAGCTTTTTAATTGTATTTTATATATTTTATTTTATTTTTGTATTGGAGCTGGTTCTGTATCGATCCTCTGCTCGGCAGCTGCAGCAACGTCCCAACGATCCCACGTTCAAATCCCGTTAAATCCTGTGAATCTGAGATCGGACAAAAGAGAAGAAAAAAGAAACTGGATTTGGATTTTTTATTTTTTTAAACTCTAACTTCAGCTTCAACAGCTTGAACCTGCTTTGGGATCTGATTTGGGATCTGTTTTGGGGGTGTGACCACCTGTAGTCACACACACACACACACCCCCAACACACACACACACACACTCCGAGGATCTATGTGTGAGTGTGAGCCTGCCTCTCAGTGGGAAGCCTAAATCTGATCTGGATTTACTCAGCTCTGCACCTGATCGTCCTCACTCGTCTCTTTATCCGTCTGTCACGCTCATCGGCTCCATCGGCTCGGTCGCAGCAGCGGTCAGTCGTCGCTGTCGCCTCGGACACGAAGCTAATGAGCCGAGAAACTACGACTCGTCGCCAACAAGAGAAAAGAAACTACGACTGACAGAGTTGTAAAAGAACTAAGAGTCTGAGACGAGGAGGAAAAGGAGCAGGATGAGCGGTCAGTAGCTACACAGACAGACAGAGGAGGAGGAGGAGGAGGTGCAGGAGGAGCAGCAGGAGGTGCAGATGGCTCCTCTGTGGAAGGCCATGCTGTCGAAGAGCAGCCCGCTCTACAGAGAATCCCTGTTCTCCTTCTCCCTGTGGGAGTGGAAGGCTCAGGAGAGAGAGCTGCTGCTGCTCCGCAAGCAGACGGAGCGGGAGAGGAGAACGCTGCTCGCTCAGCTCGACAAGTAAGACCACGACCCCCGTGACCTCTGACCTCTGACCCCTGAAACCCCGACCCTGAACCACCTCTGGATAGAGACATAGCAGTGTAGATGAAGCTACAGACCCAGAGTCAGTGCCTGGAAACAGTAGCTCTGAAGTAGTTTTATTGAATGATGATTATACTTTATTTATCCCCAAGTGGAAATTAGTTGATGACAGCAGCCTTAAAAGAAGAAAAAGCAGGACAAGTTTTACAAAGAATAAAATACACAATTCATAAAAAGACTTTAAAGGGACAACGAGGAGTTTTGTTAAAGCGAAGTGTTTTCTCACTACATTTATGAGCCTCCGCACCGTGAAATTCTTTGACCGGTGCAAGACAGACTCATGTTTTCATTCATCAAGAATTAAAGTCAGAGGTTGGAAGACGATCACATACCGTCGTAGTTCCCACCATAAACGGAGATTCATACGGCGGCGTTATTCTCATGACTCGCCACGAAACCGAAAGTAAAGAAACGCTGGTCGGCTCGCCCAGCATTTCCACCACCACTAATAATAACAAAATAACCATGGAGACAAAACCATAGATTTATCTAAAATGGACCATTAACAAGTGGTAACGGAGATTCATCCACATTAATATGAGACTTTTTTATAACCAAATAGAAACTCCTCGTTGTCCCTTTAAAGGAAGCTACTGTGCTCTCTGTCTGCTGGGCAAAATAACAGATTAAAAAGTGCTTGCTGGTATAGACAAATCAATTTTAAAGTGCATGGGGGTTTAAAAGTGCAACAGATATTACAAACGTTCAATGAACCATCGTTCATGAATGAGTTCATATTTTGGGCGAACGTGAACTGAACGTTCTGTATTTCCGGTTCTGAATCAAGTGCATGACTGAACCCAGATGAAAGGAAGCAGGAACACTGGATAAATGACAGAGCTTCAATAAGGTGCAAACATCTTCATCAGTCAAACTCCTTTCAGAGTACTGTCTCTCAGTACCACTTCTTTAAGAGTGTGTCAGGTTTCCAGCATCAATATGTAGCAGAAAACCAGCCAATCAGGCGACAGCAGCCACCACAGAGTCACCACTGATGTCTGAACCCTGGTTGGATACGAAGATGGAATCTGACACTAAATAGTTTCACTGTTAAAACTGGTCAAATAGTTGCTGTCTGTGGTTCTATTATGGGCTGTGGCAATCATTTTTAATGTAAGCTTGCAGCAACGTATTGAGAGAAAAAAAAGAACTGAACCAGTTCATTTTAAACTTTTGAACTTTGAACTAGTTGATGTAGTACGTGAACGTTCCCAACACTGCACATGTTGGGACTATTTCTTGTGTCAAAAAACAGCGTATCCATCCGCTCGGTACGACTGTGGCTCTGGCTTTAGTCTGTTGAAATGGTTAAATGTGTAAATGTTTCATGATGGTGTTGTTAAAGGTGTTGGTTCAGTTCAGTCTTCATGGCTCAACATGTCGGACTGATGTGTGAACACAGTGAAACCGTGTTCATGTTAAACTCTTTCAGTGTTTAGGCTACTGCATCTGTTCCAAGAGGAAAATGCACAACAGAAGAAACACAACTTTGTTTGTTAGTTAAAACGGCTGCATGAGGAGAAATCAAATCATTCTCATTAATTTGAGGTGTTTAGTTTGTTACAGTGAGATAAAGGCAGCGTGTGTTTACAGTGTTGACTCATTGTTGTTGTTACGACGTCTCCAATGGAAACTGGGATGTGATGAGCATCAGATGGAAAACTACTGTAGATGTTCACTGTGTTTAGTGTGTGTGATATGAGCCAGTCATTGATCCAGATGAGACGACCTTCACCTCGGCTTCTGTCACCGACACGTCAGCGTTAATTAACTCAGCTGTAGGGGAAACAACCTGGCTCATATGTTCTACAACATGATGAAGCGGTGCGCCACTTTATCCTGTCCCTCCAGAAACACTTCCTGTCCTGTTGATGGAGCAGCAGTGATGTTAAAGAGTTGAGTCCATCTCCCAAACAGCTGGAGGAAGAGTTTAAAGCGCAGAGCGTCACTCTCTAAGTCTTAAGAAGCTTCTGGTGCAGCAGCAACAGATCAGATCAGCAGCAGGTGACTCACACACCTGCTGCATCGCTGCTCATTAATGAGATTTACCCTCAGAGTCACAAGGCAGCTCAGCTTCTCCTCCTCTTCGTCATCTTCCTCTTCTTCTTCTTCTTCTTACATGGTGAATTTTACATGGCACCATTGCTTTTTTAGAGCAACAGGAGGAAAAGGCTTCGCACACTGATCAAAAATGTCATGTCCACCAGAGATTAACGGATGCAACAAAGATTTAATGGTCCATCAACAAAAAAGTGCAACCATGGTAATAAAATAAAATAAAGAAACAAAAATAAGTAAGACAAAAAGGTTTGGGCCTACACAGCCATCTTCAGTCGGTCTTAAGGGGCAAATCACACACCTGTGCTCTATTTGTCAAACAGTGGGTGGATCCATACATGTTCCAGGGCCACATCTTGTTCCACAGGGTGAAACCTGAGACTATTGAAACAATTAGAGTATAATAAAACCTGCTACACCCTGATTTAGTTACTTTTGCTTTTTTACAAATACTTGTATCTCTACTTTTATGTCTATTTGAACCCAGATGTGTCAAACCAGTTTCCTTTCTGTCGCCCCCCTCGTGAAACAGTGTTTCATGCTTTTAGCGAGTGTACGAGACTCACTGAGCTCTTCACACTTTTAACGAATGTTTATAATCTTTTCAATTAAACTTTTTGCAAAACAGTGTTTATTTATGGTGTAAGAGAGTGAACCAGAAGAAACGGCAGCTTCTGAACTTCATGTTGGGCGAAGCAAAGCGAAGCTGCCATGTATGAGTCCAGTTTACTTATTTGGATGTAAATTAGCGCTGTCTCTTTAGCAACTGGAAACTTGAAACAGTCAAGTGGTTTGGAATCAAATGAACAAAGTACTAATGTCTCTTTTTGTGTGTGTGTGTGTGTGTGTGTGTGTGTGTGTGTGTGTGTGTGTGTGTGTGTGTGTGTGTGTGTGTGTGTGTGTGTGTGTGTGTGTGTGTGTGTGTGTGTGTGTGTGCAGGCTCAGCAAGGAGCTGCAGCAGAAGGACAAAGTCATCGAGTCTCTTCGCACCAAACTGAACCAGCATCATCATCATCATCATCAGCAGCATCACTCTAACCGCTCCGACACGCCGTGCAGCAGCCACGCCCTCTCCGACATCACCGACCAATCAGATGATCGCATCTCCTACGTGTCCGACGAGCAGGGGTCCACCAACGAGGACCTGGAGCTCTGCTCGGACGGGGACGCCGCCAGCGAGCTCGGTGCCGAGGACGGAGGGACGTCCCCCAGAGTCGGCACAGGTCAGATTCTGGGCTGTTTTACTTCATTAACATGTTCTTTTTTCAGAATAAAGGGAAGAAATGATAGAAATCAATTCAATTTATTTGTCACTTTCATGAGAAACCATTTGTTTAACATGGGAGCGAGAAGCCGTTCTCCCTGTCATGTTGTATGCAAAGATAAGAAAAGATAAAAGAGATAAAAAAAAAAGAGGCATGTTTAAAACAAGACAGTAATTCTAAAATTTCTAGTAAGACAGCAACGTTTTGTTGAATAAATTAATAGTTAGGAATAGATAAAATTACGAAAAGTACATTATATAGTATTTTCTCATTTACAGAGTGATAAAAAGAGATATACAAAATCCCCTTTGTAAGAACGTTTGACTCTAAAACTGTCTGTCAACAAAATAAAACAAGAATTTTGAAAGTGGCTTTATCCATTGTTCAGATTTCTGTTCTAGAAATGTATGCAAATTAGCGCATATTTAATTAGATATTGCCTCATTTACACATTTAAACATTAAATTTAACAAAACTTGTAATACAAAAAATAAGTGATAAACGTGGGAAGTTTCATGGTGAATTTTTTCATTCACCTGTGGTGTCTCACCTTAACAGTAAGAACTGGAAACGCAAAAAAAAAAAAACATACAACTTTTAAAAATCAAAATAAAACCCAAAACTATAAAAATTGAAAACATTAAACATAACAATTAAAAGTGGAGCTTCTTCTTCTTTGAACTTGGTGGTCGATATGACAACAAACAGGCATTACCCCAATGTCCCCAACTAAACTTTTATTTTGTAGTAATGAGTAATGAAGATGGTTAAGGGGAATGTATCGGAGTAAAAATACTCATTTTATTTAGGAAATGTAGTGGAGTAAAAGTACATTTTAATAACAAAGCACAGACACGTGAAAATTCTACTTACAGTAAATATTTGTACTTCATTACATTACAACACTGTGTATGTATATACATAGGCTATATATAATAAGAATAAGAAATAGAGCATAAAATGAGTTTGCAGCATTAAATATTGATTTGTATTAAAACAATTAAGCAAATCCAACATTAAGATTTAAAATTCTTAAAAAGAGCTCAGCCATAGGCCCATGAAGAAGAGAAATGTATTTAACCTGGATTTAAAAGTCTTTAAATTTCAGTTCTGCTGGTAGTTTGTTCCAGTTGTTGCAGCATCACAGCTAAATGCTGCTTCATATATGTATTTTTTTTTTTCTAGCTTTTATTTGTATGTTTAATGTTTTCCAACTTTTACTATTTTGGGTTTTATTTGGATTTTTAAAAGTTCTATATTTTTATTTTTCGTTTCCAATTCCTACTTTTTAAAGGACAATTCCAGTCAAATTCAACCTGGGGCTCTAGTTTCCTCATGTTTTAGGTCTAACAGGATGAATCTAGTTTGTCAAACGTCAGACGTCCATCGTGTCATCGTGTCATCGTGTGTCCTCTCGTCCCCAGACTGCGTCTCCCCCGGCAACAGCTCCATGTCCCTCCATCCGTCCGTCCCTCCATCCGTCACCTCCTCCCTCAGCTGTCCCAGCATGCATTGCTCCGGCTCGCCGCTGCACAAACCTGCAGACACGCAGAGCCAGACAGGTAGGGGAGGGGCCTGTGACTTCCTGCCTTCTCTAAGCTCCGCCCACTTTTCACTCCATCTTTATTGTGTCACTCTTCCACTCTTCTCCTCCTCCTTCCTCCTTCCTCTTCCTGCAGCTCCAGCCTCCGTCCTCCCCTCCGCCCCCCTCCCCCCTCCCTTCCCTCTTTCCCTTTCCCGTTCCCATCCCGCTGCCATCCCACTGAGAACTCCCTTCTCCCTGGCCGAGGTTCACCAGGAGCTGCAGATGCTGCAGAGGCAGCTGGGCGACAGTGAGAGTGCGTCGCTCTGATGTGCACGAGCGTGTGTGTGTGAAAAACTAACAGTGTGAAGTTCAGAACAAAATCAAAGCATCGTCATAAAACACAGAAACATTAAAGGGATAGTTCAACATTTTAGTCAAATTGGCCCATTACCATAATCCCTATAGTCATAGCAGTAGGTTCGTTACCTTTAATTGTCAGTGCAAGATGTTTTTAGAACGGCGGAGCAGAGCCGTGAGCTGCTCAGAGCTACGCTACGGAGGCTCATTATGGGATTTCTTGGTTTCAAACTAATCAAACTCATCAAATACACAATCCAACAACTGCACAACGCTCTGGTGGACAAGTTGTGACCTGCACATTCACCACACTATGAGATAATAACACAACGTTACCAGACAGAGTTGTTTTAGAGGGAAATACAGAGACTGCTTGATGAAAAACTGTCCCTGAAGGCAACGTGCATCAGCGGTTTTGCATGAATTTCCCTCTAAAACAACTCTGTGTGGTAACGTTGTGTTATTATCTCATAGCGTGGTGAATGTCTCAAAGAATCTTACATGTTCTGTCACTTCCAGTCACCTACAGCCTTGGTTACATCCACAAAAACAAAACAACCCATATAAGTTAATTAACAAAACCAAAACAACTAAAATTTTTTATATCTAGTCAAATTTTCAATGCATATTTCTTATTTTTCAATCTTAAATATCTGTACAACCCTTTCAATCGTTCCAAAGTTATACTATGCATTTGTTTTGAATATTCTCAGGCAATACTTTGTTTTTGGCTTTAAACATAACTAACAGTGTCTGCATTTATAATATATAATACCTCTAACCCTGACTTTGGAAATAAAATATTGGTTTGTTATCTAAATTCAGCTAACTGCTCTTTTCTGCACTAAACATAATGGCAGTATGTTGCTTACATACGTGTGTGAAAAACATACTTAATATATATATTCTTAATTTTTCTTCTCTGTTTCATTCAAGATTTGATTTTATTATTTGGTTTGGTCGATACAAAAATGAAATAAACAAGTTTATCTTCCTCAGCTTCTTTCAAACGGCAGCAGATGAGTCAGAGTTGCAGAGAAACAGATTAAACACAGAGGTGGAAATAATTCTTGTGAAATTAAATAATGCAAATTAGTTTTCTGCACCACTGACTCCAGGTCTGTTAATGAATCAGATTCAGATTCGTTTAATTCTCCCGAGTGGGAAAGTTCGAACTAAACAGAGAAGAAACAAAAACCACAGCTTCAAACTGGTTCATGAGGGATCGACTGACGCTGCTGCTGATCAGCTTTAACAATCCACTCGTCCTCGTGTCTTTCCCTTTCTCTCCCTCCTCCTCCTCCTTCTCCTCCTCCTCCTCCTCCTCCATCATTGTCTCTCTCTCTCTCATTAATCGACTCCACTCGAAGCCTAACGAGCTCTGAGCTCAGCTGGAGGATTTGCTGTGATTTGCCTGAAACGCTGATGAGAGACGAAGCTCATTAACAAACTCGTTCTCTGTCGGAGGAAATCCCTTCATCCCTCTCTCCTCTTCCTCTTCCTCTCTCTCTCTCGCTAACACACTGTAACTTTATTAAAGGGATACGCCAACATTTTTTTTTTTAAGTGTCTTGCCTCACTCCCGAGTCCATGACCAGCAGATAGACACCATCCTTTCCACTGTGTGTGCAGTAACAAGGGAGATAGAGCCGTATCGCCGTAATTAGCTTAGCTCAAACACTGGAAGTGTATGGGTAGTGTTAGCCTGCCTCCTACCTAAAGTCGCTAATTAGCTTAGCTCAAACACTGGAAGTGTATGGGTAGTGTTAGCCTGCCTCCACCTAAAGTCATCAGAGAAACTCTTCAGCAACTCTAAAGGGAAACCGGCGGGCCGATCTTCGTCTCAGAGCTGACAAAACTCTCCGGTAAGGCATCTTGAGCGGTCAAATGCCGCTAACGGGACGAGATCGGTCAAAACGGAGGGTTCAAGCAAAGACGGTTTATTTTGGTTCAAGCTAGCTACATCGAGGGTAGGTTAGCTTCCCGTTTCAAAGTAAAAGCACAAATTCTATCGTCATGGTTTTCTGTATGTAAAGGGCAACGGGTGTTTTATTTTGTGAAAGTAACCGGAAGTGCGTTGGTCACAACGGCTAGCTTGAGTAGCGCCAAATTCGTCAGAACAAAATTGTAAACAGCTGGTATTTAGACAAGTTAACGACACACTGCTGATCTAAACGGCTACTTTCTCACCTAAACATGTTTGAAATGTGGATAAAGTGAAATATATTTACAGAGTTTAGAGCTAAAATGAAATCAACTTCTGACTGCTGATTTCAGCTCGGGTAGGAGGCAGGCTAACACTACCCATACACTTCCAGTGTTTGAGCTAAGCTAATTAGTGACTTTAGGTGGAGGCAGGCTAACACTACCCATACACTTCCAGCGTTTGAGCTAAGCTAATTAGTGACTTTAGGTGGAGGCAGGCTAACACTACCTATACACTTCCAGTGTTTGAGCTAAGCTAATTAGTGACTTTAGGTGGAGACAGGCTAACACTACCCATACACTTCCAGCGTTTGAGCTAAGCTAATTAGTGACTTTAGGTGGAGGCAGGCTAACACTACCTATACACTTCCAGCGTTTGAGCTAAGCTAATTACGGCGATACGGCTCTATCTCCCTTGTTACTGCACGCACAGTGGAAAGGATGGTGTCTATCTGCTGGTCATGGACTCGGGAGTGAGGCAAGACACGTAAAAAAAAAAAAATGTTTACGTATCACTTTAATGTCTATCTCTGGTTCCTTCACTCAGTTTGTGTGTTTTGTGTGTCGTTGCTCTGCAGGGTTCTCCACGCCGCAGTCCAAACCTCTGCAGAGTTTCCCCTTCGCCCCCCAGCAGTCGGACCCTTCTGCCTTCCTGCCCCTCTCCTTCCACGGCTACCACCCCCACCACCACCACCTCCACCAGCAGCAGCAGTCCTCTCCGCCGTTCGGCAGCGCCGCCAGCAGCAGCAGCCTCGACGCCGGCTTGGCCATGAAGGCCGGCGCCAGCCTGCTGGAGAGCAGTGCATTGTGGGACGTGGCCTACGGCGGCGGCAGCCCCCGGCCTGTGAGACTCGGGGCGGAGCTGTCGTCAGGATCCTCAGGATACCAGTCTGGGGCCAGTCACACAGGTACAGACCATAAACCAGACTGGATCTGATCTTAAAGGGATAGTTCAACATTTAGTCAAATTGTCCCATCACCATAATCCCTATAGTCATAGCAGTAGGTTCGTTACCTTTAATTGTCGGATATGAGATAATAACACAACGTTACCACACAGAGTTGTTTTAGAGGTAAATACAGAGACTGCTTGATGAAAAACTGTCCCTGAAGGCAACGTGCATCAGCGGTTTTGCATGAATTTCCCTCTAAAACAACTCTGTGTGGTAACGTTGTGTTATTATCTCATAGCGTGGTGAATGTGCAGCTCACAACTTGTCCACCAGAGCGTTGTGGAGTTGTTGGATTGTGTATTTGATGAGTTTGATGAGGGAAACCAAGAAATCCCATAATGAGCCTCCGTAGCGTAGCTCTGAGCAGCTCACGGCTCTGCTCCGCCGTTCTAAAAATAGCTTGCACCGACAATTAAAGGTAACGAACCTACTGCTATAATAATAATAATAATAATAATAAATTTTATTTAGAAAGCGCCTTTCACGCCACTCAAGGACACTTTACAGCAGTTAAAATCATCAAAAACACAGAATAAATCATCAATAAACAATACCAAAACAAAACACACAGCACGGAATAATCAACATTAAAAAGCACAGAATAAACAACAATAAACACATCAGTAAGAATGAATAATGAAAAGAACAAATAAATAAAACTGTGCAGAATAAAAGGGAAGTGTTAGGGTGAGGGGTGGTGGGGTGGATAGGCAATTTGAAACAGGTGGGTTTTGATTTTTGTTTTGAAAAGAGGGAGAGAGTCAATGTTACGGATGTGAGATGGTAAAGAATTCCAGAGTCGGGGAGCAGAGCGACTGAAAGCTCTGCTCCCCATGGTGCTGAGGAGAGCAGGGGGGACAGTGAGGTGGAGAGAGGAGGAAGATCTGAGGGAGCGTGCTGGAGTGGCAATGTGTGCTATGACTATAGGGATTATGGCAATGGGCCAATTTGCCAAAATGTTGAACTATCCCTTTAAATCCTGATGTGCTGCTGCTACAGAAGTGATGCTCAGTGTAGTGGAAGTGCTCCTCCTCTTCCCTGTGGTCCCTGATCTGACTCAGTGACTCATCAGGCTCATTAGCCTCGTTAGCGTCGGCTCTCTGCTGCTGACCAGTGATGACTCAGTCGGTCAGGACCGACTCTGCTGATGTCATCCATGCAGAAAAATAAAAAAGGTCACGTTACGCACAAAAAGCCACGACAGGAAAAGTGTAATAACACGAATACGGCCCTACAACTACTACACGTCCTCCTAATTATTCAAATCCACTTTAGCTGACTTTATCTGAAATTCTTGTGCAGATATTTGAGTTTCTAAATAAACCAGATCATTAGCCAGTTGTTGTGCATGAACTGATGTGCACAGACTGCACAAGACTAATACGTATGTGTTACCATCGTCCATTACAGGAAGTCAAAGGCTATTTCTATTTCTTGGTTGAATTTCTATAATTTCTGTCAAGTGTTTTGTGTAGTTTTGTCTCTTATTCTCGTTGGTTTTTGATACAATTTTACTCACCGTCAGTGGCGCCGCCAGAATTCAATTTCAATGTACGCACAGAAACGGCAAACAACAATTTTTTTTTTTCGGGGGGGGGGGGTTGCTGTGCTTATCATACCACGTAGCAATGGGACATGTCGCTCACCTACTGCACAACTGAAAATATTGTTGCGACCCCGCAGTAATGTTTAAGTTGTGTGATTTCTGACTGACTGTGAATGTGTACGGGCAGGTAGCAGGTATGGTTGGATGAGAAACTGAGGGGCCTGGGTGAGTGTGAGGAAGACCTGTTTGTGTGTGTGTGTGAGGAAGAGCAAAGGAGGAAGTGAGAGCTGTCAGATAAGTTTGTGTTATGTTGTTGTAGTTACCTCGGGTTGGACGCTACAATATCAATAACAACGTGTGCTTAACATCGACGTCGGACGCGAAATAGCTGCGGAGCGGAGTCAGTTTCCTTTCGGTGCCGTTAACAGATTGTGGCAGATGCGCCAGAGCGCGCACCTCTGTGCCAGGCTCGCGCTCTGCAGCGGTTTGTGTTTGTTCATCTTAACAGAGCGCGTGAGAGATTAACACACACATTCACACAGGCTGAACACACATACGGGTTACACATACCCACAGACACACAGCTGATGGGCCGAGGCTCCCCCAGTGGGTGCTCAACCTGGAATCGGCGCCTATGAGTCCATAATCGCGGTGCAGAGAGTGAGTTTGGAGCTGGAGAGGAGAGACCGTCATTATTGCTGCTCTGCTGCGTGTTTGTGATCGTGGGTTTGGATCTCTTTTTTTTTTCTCAAATGCCTGGAAAAGGCTCAACCGTCTTTTTGACATTTCTCTACTGGACCGGGCGTAATCATCACATAGCGGTAGTGTAATAGGCGCCAGAAATGAAAAAGAGACAGATGACATGACGTAAACGACAATCACTGGCTTTTACGTTAGGCTTCCAGTGATTGGTTTAACAATCAATGAACTCAGCACGTTTAGCCTGTTACAAACAACAAGCGTCTTTATCACACCCCCTCAAAATAAACAAAATTGCTTCTTTTTTTTTCACCAATGATAAAATTGTACGCACAGTGCGTACAGGATTCCGGCTGGCGGCGCCACTGCTCACCGTAACCCGTAATCTCTTGTTGATGACAGATAAGACTACACAGATATACACGTAACATGGTAGATGATGAATAACCTTATCCACCGCTCCATGGATTGATTTCTCACCAGGAGAGGAGGGTTAGAGACACGGAGGAGGAGGAGAGAGACCGTTCATCTTTAACGTTTTGAACGGTCTGGATCTTGTGCATGAGGTTTTTTTTTACTTGTGTCTGTGTCTGTGCAGGTTCAGACCTGATGAAGGAACACCTGAGGGAGGTGAGGAGCCTGAGACAGAGACTGGAGGACTCGATCCAGACCAACGACCGGCTCAGACAGCAGCTGGAGGACCGACTGGCCCGGACCGCCACAGAGACAGGTAGTTGGTCCTACTGTATGCACTGCAAAAACTCAAATATCTTACCAAGAATATTTATCCTATTTCTAGTCAAAATATCTAATTTCTAGTCAAAACTAATCTCATTCTACTTAAAATAAGACTCATCACATTAAAAGCAGCTTGTTTTTAGACACTTTTTACTATTTTTAAGCAGATTTTCACTTGAAATAAGTAGAAAAATCTGATAGTGGAGCAAGTTTTTCTTCCTTATTACAAGCACAAAAAACTTGCTTTCACTGGCAGATTTTTCTACTTATTTCAAGTGAAAATTAGTTTGAAACAAGTGAAAATGATCTAAAAACAAGTACATTTTTAGGTGATGAGTCTTATTTAAGTGGAAAGAGATTAGTTTAGACTAGAAATGAGACAAATATTCTTGTAAAGATTTTGAGTTTTTGCAGTGTGTTGTCTGTCCTTCATGGGTTAATGCACGGTTCAAAAACACTGTAGATGAACCGGCTCCTTGTCAGTTTGTTGTTAAATGTCCAGGAAAAGTCAAAGTCAAATGTATTTGTATTTGTATGGCACGTTTATAAAACAACCATAGTGCTGCAGGAGCCTGAGCAGAACACAAATACACATTCATGCTCCAGTTCCATACACAAACACAATTAAGTCTGAGTTAAAGGACAAGGAGAAGAGATGCGTCCTTAGCAATGACTTAATAATATTGTTGGATGTCTTTATCAGTCTTTATAAATGTAGGAAGTTTGTTCAGTCACCTTTGTTTTTGCATCGGGAGCTTGGTTTTTCTAAAAGAAGCTGGTCTGAAGACCTCGTCACTCTAACTGGGACTTGAAGGCTTAAAAGGTCACAGATAGATAGATAGATAGATAGATAGATAGATAGATAGATAGATAGATAGATAGATAGATAGATAGATAGATAGATAGATAGATAGATAGATAGATAGATAGATAGATAGATAGATTAATACTTTATTCATCCCTAAAGGGAAATTCACATTAGTCAGGCAGCTAAAAATGACACAAAACATGAACACAAAAACGTGTTAAGAAGTATTGTATAACACAATTGCAGCAGGAACAAATGACCTCCTAAATCTCTCACTTCTGCAGCAAATATGGAGGCAATAGTCTGTTTAAAATCTTAAAAACAAACAATAAAATCTTAAAATCAATCCTTAACTGGACAAAAAGCCAAAACTGCTGTGATGTGATCAAGTTTTCTCTTTCCAAGTTAAAAGACGAGCAGCTTTTGTAGTCTTTGGAGCCAGATGTTGGTGTGACTTTGGCTTCTAGGAGCCAGAACTGATAGAAACTACTGTAGTTGAACGAGGCTGAACGTGTGTTTGGTCCTTCTCCTGTCCAGGTGCTCCCACCAACATCTACATCCAGGGTCTGGACTCGGTGGGTCAGCTCTCCACCGAGATCCGACTGCTGAAGGAGGAGAACGTCAGTCTGCAGAACCAGCTGAAGCAGCTCACCAGAGGTACGACCTTCATCCTCCTCATCCTCATAAATCCACGTCGATTACATCGCCCCACACAGGAAGTCAAACGCACCGAGCATCCAGTACATTTCAAAATAAAACACAATGACAAACTTTGAAGTCATCAATCAATCTGAGCAACCTAAAGCTAAACAGGACGTCATGGTTGGAAAAATATAATAATCGGAGGTGGAAATCCATGATATTTTAGGATACAACGAACCTGATCTACAAGAACAAGCTTCAGAGAGTTTCAGGTTTAGTTGTAGGACATAAACCAGGTCAGTAAATACCCTACTGGTGAATGTTGAAGCTTTGACATGCGGTCAAAAAGGCGGTTGCTCCATACGACTACAAACCCTTTGTAATATGATGTTATTTATGGCTCTTCAACAAGTCAAAACAGTCCCATTTCCCCATTAGACAATGTTTTTAACATAAAGCAGCTGAAACCAGTGGAAAGTTTAGTGGTGGTGACGTCAGTCATGTGACCGTGTACTAGTCCGTTAGCCTAACATTAGCTTTTTACTTCTGGACATCGCATTAAAGGAGAATTCCGGTCATTTTTGACCCCTAAATCGTTGTCCTGATGGTCACCCAGTGTTGTGGAGCAAAAAACACAACTAAAATTCATGCAGGCAAACCCGAGTTACCATGGCTACCCGGTGCTAGGGATAGCCACAACGCTAAACTATGGGGCCAAAATAAATGGTCGTAGATATTCTGGACATTACCACTGCACTGCTCCACCGTTTATTTTAGTAAAGAAATAATCACAACAAGGACAAAGTGTTAGTTTCTCTCTGTGATGGGATAGTAATGTCTTTCTGGGATGTTTCAGAGTTGGGCTATCTGAGGTGAGTGGCTACATGCAAAAACACAAAGTTTATACAGTTTCTACTCTCCACTATATGAGTTCAGTGGTGTCTCTAAGGATTCCAGTCATGTACCAGAGATATCTGATTGTTTTCTGAGTGTTTGTTGTGGTTGAAAGAATTGCCCCCATGGGTTAGCGTTGTGGCTAATATCCCTAGCGCCGGGTAGCCATGGTAACTCCGGTTTGACTGCATCAATTTTAGTTGCGTTTTTTGCTCCAACCAACACTGGGTGACCATCAGGACAACGATTTAGGGGTCAAAAATGAGCTTCAGATACGGTAGAAAAGGAGTTCATACAGTATGTGAAGATGATCTCACTGAACTGAACTTGTAAGCATCATGTGTTGCAGAGGGCAGTGAGGAGGTGGAGCAGCTGAGGGAGGCGGCGCTGCAGGACCGCTCCCGGCTGAAGGAGGCGGAGCTGGAGGTGGAGCGCTGGGCGGAGCAGAGCAGGAAGCTGCAGACCGAGGCCGAAGCTCACAACCAGGAGGCGACGCAGCTGAGACAGGAGAGACAGAGGAACCAGGAGACCATCAACAGGTACTGTAGCTACCCAACACGCTGCTTTCATTGGTCCTCGTCACAGAATGAGAGCAAATATTCTCCGGTCTGGTGGCTGAAGGAGTCTCTCCATGTTTCTCCTTCTCTATTTACATTTTTCAGACGAGAAGATAAACTATTCAATATTTTTTTTCATTGAATGACTATTCAATTATTCGAAAGTCATCCCTAAAAAAACTGTCATAAACATCAATGAATGCTTATGACAGCTGTGGTTAAGTGTCATTCGGTAAGTTATGTCACTTTTGATGCAAAGTTGACATTGTTTGAGATGTTTTTGTTCTGACAACTTGACATAAAGACAATTTAAACTGTCATAGCAGACCTAATGGACAAACTTTAAAAATGATGTCAAGTTCTCATAACAAAAACATCTCAAACAATGTCAACTTTGCATCAAAAGTGACATAACTTACCGAATGACACTTAACAACAGCTGTCAGAAGTATTCATTGATGTTTATGACAGCTGTTATGTCAATCTAATGAATACCTATTCAAGTAAAGTGTTACCGAATACTCTTAAAGGAATAGTTCACCAAAATATGAAACTCAGTTATTATTGCCTCCCCCCTCATGCTGGTGAATACTCCGGAGTAGTTTTTTATTCCTCAAAGGTCATCTGGAGACCCGGGAGGCCGGTTCCTAGTCCACCCAAAACTTTATATGAGAGTAATACTGTAGGGCCTGACACAAAAACGTCCATAAAACTACACAAAAACCATTTAATATTCCTCCACACTGCTCGTCCACTGCAATCCAAGTGTCCTGAAGGGAGATAGTCCAGAGTTTACTGGAAACTACATAATTTAGGACATTTTTACAGCCTCAACAGTCCTGGATTGGGCCCTAACGACACTTGGATTGCGGTGGACGAGCAGTGTGGAGGAATATTAAATGGTTTTTGTGTAGTTTTATGGACGTTTTTGTGTCAGGCCCTATTACTCTCATATAAAGTTTTAGTTGGACTAGGAACCGGCCTCCCGGGTCTCCAGATGCACTTTGAGGAATAAAAAACTACTCCAGAGTATTCATCAGCATGAGGGGGAGGCAACAATGACTGAATTTCATTTTTTGGTGAACTATTCCTTTAAAGGCTGGGGAGTTGTGATGTTGTTGAGAAAAAAATATTCAAAATTCAGAAGTTTGACTATTTTTTTCAATAGACAAAATAATTTTAGTTACCACACAGACACAAAAAAAGTGCAGAAAACAGGTCCTGTTGTTGTCATCTTCATCTTCATCTTCATCTTCATCTTCATCTTCATCTTCTATGTCGTCAGACTGCAGCATGAGCTGAGCGTCCTGCAGCAGCAGCTGTGTGAGAGCCGCAGCCTGGTCCACTCCCTCCAGTGTGAGCTGCAGGTGTTCCACCGGGTGGGCGGAGTCAGCGCCAACACACACACAGGTGAGAAGAAACGTAACATTGAACTGGTAGGAATTTAAATGTTAGCGTGTCATTTGTAATTTAAAAAAAAACTAAACTAAACAAAAGAACGATTAAAATAAACGTAAACATTTAGTATTTAGATATAGCTCAATACGATGGAGTATTAGGGCCACGTTGAGAATAAAAAAACACAGACTTTGAGAATAAAGTCATAAGTTTACAAGAAAAAAGTTGTGCATTTCCTACGAGAAAAAAGTTATTACAAACATTACTAGATTAAAGCTGTAAATTTATGAGAATAAAGTCGTAAATTTTCGACTTTATTCTCGAAGTTTGTGATCTTTTTATTTCTCAACGTGGCCCTAATACTCCGTCGTAAGCTCAATGACAATTTATGATCTGAATATTTCAAACATTTCCCCTGGGGATTAATAATTGATAATATATTAAGAGATACTTGGAATATTTTGTGTAAACAATGAGTAATGTAATTATATTTTGATTTTATTTGATTTTACAACACATTTATAGTGTTGTGAAATTAATTAATGCAGAATAATGGTTATAATTGTAACACCATGATTATTTCTCTGACAATAATCGTACCAAGAACATTTATAATCGTGACATCCCTAGAAACACCGTTCCACCAGCACGTTACCAGTTACACTCGTGTTCAACGTGGTCACAGTGCGTCGCTGGTTAAGCCGATTGGATCACGATCTGTCCTCGATGTGTCTTGGGTTCTTTACACCTGTACTTTCATGTGATGAAGCTCTATCCGATTGTAATCTGATTACTGAGAACACATGTTAGTTCCAGGTGGAAACGGGCTGAACAGAGACACCACGAGACTCTTTGAACAGAGCACCTGTAGTTCTACCTGGCACCAGAGACTCTGAGTCATCATCCGAATGTGTGTGTGTGTGTGTTTCAGGTCAGGTCAGTGACAGCGGCCAATCAGGACACAGCGCTGTGACCTTTGACCCCAGAGAGCTGCACATGCAGCTGGAGCAGCAGCTGAACGGACAACACAAAGTCAGGAGGACGCTGTTCAACGGTCAGTTCACCTCAAGTTTCCATCTCCTCTCTCAGCTTCTCTCTGCAGCTCTAGCAACAACAGGTCGGTGTCAGCCAATCAGAAGAGAGGAGGAGGCCTCTGAGTCTCTCTTCTGATTGGCTGACTGTTTTCTAAACTGATCTAATAAAAAAAATAGAGTAGATTTCAGAATAAAACACTCAGAGAAACTTAAAATCCTGCAAGTTGTTGTTGGATGGATGGTGGGTCCAGGTGGTGAGGGGGCGGGGCTTAGTTGTGACATCACAAAGTGACAGGAAGTCCTGACGGCTGGTTTTAAGGCTCAGTTTCTGAATCCAGGCTGTGTGCATTTCTCTGTGGACTGAGGCTTTGATACTTTCACAGTATTAATATAGAACCTAGAGCTGCTTTATAATCACACTACACATGGACATCTACCTTTATACTGTATGGAGCTTTAACACAAACATCTACCTTTATACTGTATGGAGCTTTAACACAAACATCTACCTTTATACTGTATGGAGCTTTAACACAAACATCTACCTTTATACTGTATGGAGCTTTAACACAAACATCTACCTTTATACTGTATGGAGCTTTAACACAAACATCTACCTTCATACTGTATGGAGCTTTAACACAAACATCTACCTTTATACTGTATGGAGCTTTAACACAAACATCTACCTTTATACTGTATGGAGCTTTAACACAAACATCTACCTTCATACTGTATGGAGCTTTAACACAAACATCTACCTTTATACTGTATGGAGCTTTAACACAAACATCTACCTTTATACTGTATGGAGCTTTAACACAAACATCTCCCTTTATTTTGAAGGAGCTTTAACAACCATCATGTCTTCTCTGTGTGTAGACAACGTCCCGTCTCCACCTGTGAGAGACACTGGACTCGTCAGTCCTTCGTCTCCTCTCCACTCGCTGCAGAAACCTGCAGAGGAGCCCGATCGTGGTGAGACATTTGCATCTTTTTCTTTCTCATAAACTCCTCCCTCCTCCTCCTCCTCCTCCTCCTTTTTTATTCCTAATCCTCTTGTTTTTCTGGTTTCCTCTTTAGCGACGCCACACGGTAAAGTTCCCGGCAGCGGCTCCTCCTCCTTCTCCAGCCGCCACGTGGTCGGCCACGTCGACGACTTCAAGGCTCTGCAGCAGCAGATCCTGGAGGGTGTCGCTCTGCTGCGTCAGATGGAGGCGTCGCTGCGCTCCCTCATCGTCTCCGCGCTGCAGGAGTTCAACCTCAACCAGGTGAGACCGCGGCCAGGAAGTCAGAGAGCAGCTCCTGTGGTTTTTCTTTTTGTTAAAGGTATATTATGTGTAGGAATTCCCCCCATCTAGCGGTGCGGTTGCATATCTGAACGTATTCTTGATGTTGCATTCACGTGAAATCGGGCAGACGTCAGACGCTGCATGTAACAGGATAAACAAGCGTCTATGTAAACACACTGTAAAAACTCAAAATCTTTCCAAGATTATTTGTCTTATTTCTTGTCAAAACTAATCTCTTTCCACTTAAAATAAGACTCATCACCTGAAAATTAACTTGTTGTTAGATCATTTTCACTTTTTTCAAGCAAATTTTCACTTGAAATAAGTAGAAAAATCTGCCAGTGGAGCAAGTTTTTTGTGTTTGTAATAAGAAAGAAAAACTTGCTCCACTGTCAAATTTTTTCTACTTATTTCAAGTGAAAATCTGCTTGAAAGAAGTAAAAAATGTCTAAAAACAAGCTGCTTTTAATGTGATGAGTCTTATTTTTAGTATAATTAGATTTATTTTGACTGGAAACGACATTTTAACTAGAAATAAGACAAATATTCTTGGTAAGATTTTGAGTTTTTGCAGTGCAAGTGGTCCGCCAGCACGAGGCAAAACAATACAGGCCTGACAACATGTTGTCATGGTGATGTGGTATTGTTTTACCGTCTTTCTCTGGTGGAGTAAAATGACATCCGGTTGGTTTGCCGACGGCCGTCTGCCTGACTGCACCTGAATGCAACACCAGTGCCTCCGTCCTTCCTCACACTACACAGTGGTGACAGTTTTAACAGGCCGTTTCCGTGGTTACCTACGGTCACGATGCAACATGGCCGCCTCGGTTCGGTGCGTCGCCCACTTATGTATTTGTAACGACTTGTAACAACTCATTCTAAGGAACCAGAAAGCTTTCATTTGTAGCAGCTGTGATTCACCTTCAGGGAAATACGGATTTATGAAAGACATGTTTGATTTTTGATAATAAAAAGCCAAATAAGTTACAGACTGGGGCTTTAATATGTTGTGTGTTTGTGTGTCTTCAGCCTTCAGACTCGGCCGCGGCCAGGAAGCTGCTGTCTGACACTAAAACCCTGAGACAGATCCTGGAGGAGGCCGACTCGCTGCTCAGGATGTTCTGGAGAGCGGCGCTGCCCAACGCCGAGGAAACCAAACAGGTCAGGACCAGAGCCACGAGGCTGCACTGCAAAAACTCAACATCTTACCAAGAATATTTGTCTTATTTCTAGTCAAAATGTCATTTCTAGTCAAAACAAATCTCATTATACGTAAAATAAGACTCATCACATTAAAAGCAGCTTGTTTTTGACACTTTTTACTTCTTTCAAGCAGATTTTCACTTGAAAAAAGTAGAAAAATCTGATAGTGGAGCAAGTTTTTCTTTCTTATTACAAGCACAAAAAAAACTTACTTTCACTGGCAGATTTTTCTACTTATTTCAAGTGAAAATACGTTTGAAACAAATGAAAATGATCTAAAAACAAGTTAATTTTTAGGTGATGAGTCTTATTTTAAGTGAAAGGAGTTTAGTTTTGACTAGAAATGAGACAAATATTCTGGGAAAGATGTTTCTGAAAGGAATAATTCCTCTTTCTTAGAGTGAGAGGAAATCAAAGTGACCCATCGATCAGTTGGAATTAAAATGTTGAACTGTTCCTTTAAATTAAGAAAACTTCTGTGTGTGTGTGTGTGTGTGTGTGTGTGTGTGTGTGTGTGTGTGTGTGTGTGTGTGTGTGTGTGTGTGTGTGTGTGTGTGTGTGTGTGTGTGTGTGTGTGTGCAGGTCCAGGACCGGGCTCTGAGGGAGGAAGTGGTTTCTCTCCGTGTCAGACTCTCGGAGCAGGAGCAGGCTCTAAAGGACGCCATGGAGAGAGTGAAGAGCTCCAACCGCACCAAAGACAGCATGGAGCTCTTCATAGTCAGCCAACGTGAGTTACACATTAATGTTATTATTATTATTATTATGGTCTATTATCATAACCGGTGTTGAGCCTCAACGCATTCAATGAACTTTCTGTATTTCCGCTTGATGAACGTTATTGTGAACGCGTTCATTCTGGTCGTTCTGAACGGCGCTCTCTCCCACATTGACTTTATTCAAGAGTGTGTCAGATTTCCAGCTAAAACCGTAAACAGGCCTTATGCTGCATTCGACTGCACCCGGAACTCAGAAAATCCAACCTCCGAATCAGAAAAGTGCAATAGAACGGCCCTTGAACGCGGATCCAAGCAGCCCGAGTCGGTCGGAATTACGCCAAAGCAAAATGGCGTTCCTCTTTCTCCTCTACGTCTAATTTAGCATTTGTGTTACTAAAAGTGTAGAAATACTTTGCAGTGGCGTTTCCATTCCCACTCTGTTAATTTGTGGCCGGCCATGGCCAGCAACGTATTGAGACAAAAAAAGAACTGAACTAGTTAATTTTTGGAACTGTGAACTTAATTCAAAGTTTTGAATTATGAACTAAAGGAATAACTAGTTCATTTTAAAATGTGTGAACTGAACTTTGAACTAGTTCATGTAGAACGTGAACTTTCTCAACAGCAGTATAGCAGTATAGTGACACCTCGCGGAGCAGAGGTGCGTAAGTCGTACTGGATTTACGTCTGAAACATGATTTATTATTTGAAAAAAAATATATATTAAATAGATATTTAAATATTGAATATTTATATCGTATCGCGATATATTGCCATATCGATATTTTTGCCCACCCCTAATATAGTGAGTCTGTCCTGTTTAACTGATGGACAACTGTGTGTGTGTGTGTGTGTGTTGACAGTGTCGAGGACGAGGGACGTGTTGAGAAAAGCCAAGACGAACTTACAGGTGAGTTCATCAGCTGTTTCATAACGACCATACTTGAGGTGATGATGATGATGATGATGGTTCACACTCCTCCTCTTCCTCCTTGAGCCTCAGGAGAACGAGCTCAGGATTTCTGCCCTTCGTGAAGCCTCTTCCTCCCTTCCCTCTCCCTCCTCTTCTTCCTTCCCTTCCTCCTTCTCTTTCCCTTCCCCCTCCTCCTCCTTCTCTTTCCCCTCCTCCTCTTCCTCCTTCCCCTCCTCCTCCTCCCCCCTGTGGCCAGGTAAAGGTACGCTCCCGTGGCGTTTTGCTTTGCTGTGCTGGAACCAGTTTGAGTTTCTCTGTGTTGAACTGATTCTCTGCATGAAGCTCATCAGATCAATATATCAACTTATCTTCATCAATCAATCAATAACTTTTATCAATGAACCTGTTGATCAGCCTGTATCTGATATGACCTGTAGACAAACATGGACCCGCGTGTCGTACGTCGTTTGGATCGATGACATCACTCACTGTCTGTGTTGAACTTTTTTGTGATGAACTAACACGTCGACCTGCTGGTGATGTTGCAGATGGTGTGTGCAAATGTGTACAGGTGCATGCAACAGTGTGAAACAGCACCAGGTCTATTTAGTTTAAAGGGTTAGTTCAACATTTTTGGCAAATTGGCCCATTGCCATAGTCCCTATAGTCATAGCAGTAGGTTCGTTACCTTTAATTGTCGGTGCAAGCTATTTTTAGAACGGCGGAGCAGAGCCATGAGCTGCTCAGAGCTACGCTACGGAGGCTCGTTATGGGATTTCTTGGTTTCCCCTCATCAAACTCATCAAATATACAATCCAACAACTCCACAACGCTCTGGTGGACAAGTTGTGACCTGCACATTCACCACGCTATGAGATAATAACACAACGTTACCACACAGAGTTGTTTTAGAGGGAAATTCATAGCAAAACCGCTGATGCGTGTTGCCTTCAGGGACAGTTTTTCATGAGCCTCCGTAGCGTAGCTCTGAGCAGCTCACGGCTCTGCTCCGCCGTTCTAAAAATAGCTTGCACCGACAATTAAAGGTAACGAACCTACTGCTATGACTATAGGGATTATGGCAATGGGCCAATTTGCCAAAAATTTTGAACCATCCCTTTAACAGATCACAGATCAGTTTGTTTTCATCTGAGCTACTGAAGTCAAGTCAAGTAAATCACATTTAAAAACAACAAAAAATACAACAAAGTTAATCATGGACAATATAATAATAAATAAAAACAATACAAGGAAAAGTAAGAACTCCATTTAAAACAAATTTAGAATAAAAGAGAAATTAAACAAGAGAAACCCAATGGTTTGTTTTTTATTCAATTTTGCATCCACTAATTGATTGATTGATTAAATTTGAATTAGCCCCTCCCCCTTTCATAACAGGTGTAGCTCCTCCTCCTCTGCAAGTTTGGTTCAGTTTATTCAGAGAGAAGACGCTGTGAAGGTTTTAACCTGAGCTCATGAAGTTTTTACAACAAAACTGATTTAGACCTGAGTTTCATCAGGATTAATAATGAAAACAAAGAGAGTGAAGATCAGAGGAGTTCAGTCTTGGAGGTTTCTTTTTAGTTTCTGAGGATAAAAATAATAATTTGAAGAAATATTTAATGAGAATCTGCTGGTTTCCTGTTTCAGGTGAAGTCAGACGAGGCTTCAGTGAACTCTCCGTCTCTCCTGGTTGGAGTGTCATGACTTCCTCCTCCTCTGCTCATCATCACCACCACCACCAGCAGCAGCAGCAGCAGCAGCAGCAGCAGCAGCAGCAGCAGCAGCAGCAGCGCCCCCTGGAGGCCGTCTACCTGTAGTGCACCAGCTCAGACTTCCTCCTCCTCATCAACTTCATCTTCCTCATCCCCTGTTCAAACAGACAATGCTGGAAACACCAACTCTCACGGTTCATCAATGTGATCGATTGTTAATTGTTTTATTATTGATGTTTGGTTTGTGTCGGTGTCAGGAGAGAAAAGAAAGTTTTCCATGTTTGAACAGGGTTTGGATTCTGAGGGACGGTTCAGGTCTGATGAGTCTGGTCAGGTTTTAGAGATGTCGTCTAAACGGTTAATCTTTCATTTTTCAGAAACTGGGTTTAACTCAGACTTTGGATTTTTATTTAAAAAATATAAACTTGACATCGACTCAGTTGTTTTATGGAGGAACAGGGACGTGACGGGGAAATCAAATCAAGCTAATCCTTAATTTCATATCAAGAATTTAGGATAAGATAAGACTTTATTGTCATTGTGTCGTACAAGACGAAATTAGCTTGTGCAGCCTTTAAAAAAAAAAAAAACAACACATACAAGATAATGAGATATTGTTAAAAATAAACAATTTATAAATATAATTACATTAATCAATATAGAATTAAAACAAATAGTTGAAAAGGCATTTTAAGTACAACATACATATCTTTAGATGCCTTTTCAAATAGCTTTTCAATTCTATTATCCATTATACCCTAAATGGTTTGCTAAATTAGTTTTTATGCAGTTTTTATAAATCCATTTTTAAATTTGAAAGATTAATCATTGGTTTAAAAAAAAAAATCCTTTTACACTTATTTTAAATTCTTGTTAAAATATGAGTGTTTGTTTTTGCGGTGACGTCCCTGATCCTCCTTTTAAAAAACAACACAAAAAGAGAAATTCCCTCTTTTCAGTTTCCCGTTGAGGCTGATTAGACTCCAGCTTCAGCCTCGTTCTTCCGCAGGGATAAAAAACTAAACAAAACAGAAAATTCACCTGTCGCCAGCAGGAAAAAACAAAACTAGAAAAAAAAAACCCGTTAAGGCTTTGAAAAGGCCAAAACCAAAACAACAGCAGCAGGTAAAGAAGCTTCTGTTGAAGCTCGAAGCTCGTATCTGTAGGTGGTGTAGGTCTGAGTGTAGTTGCATGAGGTTTGAGCAGCTTGTGGAAACAAAGCCATACTCTCTGACGGTTCAGTATCAGCATCAGTACATGTTTAGTTTCTGTTTTGTCCAAACCCGAAAGAAGACGGTCATTAGGGTTGCAAAGGGGCGGAAAATTTCTAGTAAATTTCCGGTAAATTTGGGAATTTTGGAAATATTCCAAATTGGAAACTTTCCATGGGAATTATGGGAATTTATGGGAATTATGGAAATGTATGGGAATTATTGGGAATTTATGGAAATTAACTGGAAATTGGGGGTAATTTAAACAAACTGTATCATAATAATATAATTAAAAAACATGACATTTCAACATATTTATTTGTGAGTAGAACTTTATCAAGTTTTAATTCTTGTATGAACAATCAATTCTTTTACTGAACCACAAAAACATGAATGTTGAGTAAAATTTTACTCACCCTCACCAATCAATTCAGTAAATTTCGGATTTATTCCCGTTTATTCCCATAAATCCACGTTAATTCCCATATATTCCCGTTAATTCCCATGGAAAGTTTCCAACTTTGAAAATTCTCGGAATTTTGCAACCCTAACGGTCATACAGTAAAAATGGCCGCCAACGACTACTGACTGACTGACTGACTGACTGACTGACGGGTGGTTTGGTTGATAGATAATGTTCTGTTGCATTTACTGTCATGTAAAGAAAAAACTAAAACACAGAAACACCAGTTTAGGATGTAACATCGTCCTCAGACTCCAGAGTATTAATGTTCATAAATATGGAGTCTGTTTTACGTAAAAACAAAAAAAAAAGGGTCCAACCCAGTTTTTATTTCCTGCTGAAACACGTGTGCAGCATCTTAGTAAAACAGTGTTATAATGGAAACAAGCACACGTTAAGCTGCTGCCTTCAGTGACCTGTCAGACAGTCTGTAAATCTGTAACTCATGCAAAGAAGAGACGTTTTTTTACAAGAAGGTCCAAGAGATTACATTTCTTTTCTTTTCTTTCTTTTTATTTTGTTTTGTAACGAGAGGAAAATGGACCAGACTGTTTTGTTTTATTTTATCCTTTTAGGTGTTACTATTTTTTATTTTCTAAATTTGTGAATCTTTTTATGGTTGAATTTCCCTCAAGATGACAATCACAGATAAAAACTTCTGCAGGACTCTGACGTTCACTGTGCAAAATGAACTTTGGGTTTTTCACACTGGCTTCGAAAAAAGTTTATATTTCTTCAGATTTCCCTGTATATTAAATGAGCTGTTACTTTTTTTGTTTTTTTGTTTTTTAGTGCATGAACTGTGGCTTCACTGCCCTCGAATACTTTAACTGAAATATGCAAATTCTTTGGGTTCCTGTGCAATACTAGCCAACTTTGTGGTTTTGCTTTTTGTTGGGTATGAAAGTGCCATGTGTGTCTGTTTTTAAGCTTTGAGGCTGAACTGGTTTTAAACAATCGGACAATCAAGAGTTTTGACAATCAATCAGTTTGAAGCAGTTTCGTGGCCCTCACATTTGTTTTTGGCTCAATATGAATCAGATTTTTATATAACAAGCACTGTAATGATTTATTTATCAGCAATAAGATCAACCAAAGTGAGCAACAACGACAGAAACTTGTGTGTGTGTTGTTGAATCAGGTGTAGGAAATTCTAAAGTTTGAATATACTGTTTGTGTAAATCCCCAAAGCTCAGACTTTGTGTCTTTCTTAGTGTCTTTGTGGCTTTTAGGAGCCGCAACTCATGTATGTAAATATCAAAGGGAGTGTGTATGTACATCGATGCAAGTTTTCTGTTGCCGTGAGAGAAGAGATGTATTTTTATGCATGTTCTCTTTATTAAAAATGATTTGGGTTAAAAAGGAAAAAAGAACCTTTTCAATAAAAGGGATGAAAGAACTTGGTTTGGTTTACTTGTCTTCTTTTCTAAATCTTGGATTAACTGTATTACAGTTTTTCTCAGTCACTTTGGTGCTTTTCTCACATCACTATTAACATTTGCACAAAAGTTACTGCATTTCTCAAAACAATTAGTGCAAACTGCACAATCTAGTGGATGACCTGCAAACGTGCATCACTTGCTCAAAATGGATTGTTCATTCCTCAAAAGCATCTAAAGTATTCATGTCAATGAAACTGTAAATCAGAAGTCTTGACACCATCATTTATGAACAGGGTATCCGCGGGGTCTTGAAAAGTATTAAAAGGTGATAAATCAATTTTGGGAAAATGAAGACCCTTAAAAAGTCTTTTCACGACTTTATGAAGACTTAAATATTGAAGGTATTTTTTCTGAATTAGCTGTCCAAGAGTTTGAGATGTCAAAAACATTGCGGAGATGTGTGAATTTATTTGTTTTATTAAAAAACAAAGATGAACCGGTTCATGAAAAAGAAAAGAAGATTGTTGTTTTTGTTTTTTTGAGAGTTGAGCAATGTTTTTTTTGATAAACTTTGCCTTTGATTTATTATCCCAGCCTTTTTTTAATTCTGTTGTATCATAGTGGTCTATAGTCTTTATCACAAAAACGAAAACTGTTGCATTAAAAGTGTCACTGATGTAAATGGTTACAGCTTGAAGCGGTGGTGAGGTGTTGAAAAGTATTGAGAAGGTCTTGAAAAGGTATTAAAATTAACTTCAAGATTCCTGATGAACAAGATAGTTTTTGTCATGTTTTCATTATGACAGTTTATTCTCTAAGTGTTTTCCACTGCAGAAAAGTCAGGTCTTACCTGAAAATGCTCAAGACAGCACTACATGTATTACACTACTTGTGCAGCCATGTGAAAACTATAGTAAAGTTACACATAACTGTATTTAGTGAAGTAACTGATACTAAATACCTATGTTTCACATTTTTACTGCATAATGCTCTTTGCAATTCTAATTTGTCCACAACATTGTGCAAAAGAAAAATACACTACAGTCATCTATTTACAACAAACATTAGAAACAGCCTTTGGGTAGAACTGTGCTGTGTGAGTACTGTAAATCATTCCTGCTCATCCAGATGTTCCTGTCTGTCTGGCCACATGTTTTCATCTACATCTGTCAACTGTAGCGATTGAAACAGATTCAATATTCACAAAGACATTGTCATCCTCACTTTGTGTCTCTCTCAACCTGATGTCATTGTTTGCAATCACCGTTGCACAAATGTCTTCTTCTTGTTGCAGAGTACAAGGTTGTCTTGTAATCCTACTGTATGTGGTGCAGAGTAAAATTACAGTGATGCACAGTACATATATACTGCATCAACCCATATTACTGTAGTGTACAATACTGTAAAAGTGCTTCCTACTTGTAAAATGCTGTAGCACAGTACCATACTGTAAATATGGCAATTACTTACTGTAAGCATGGGCGCAGATAGCACTGGGGACGGGGGGGACATGGCTGAGTTGGGAAGCAAGTGGTGCGTTCAGTTGTACTCAGTTTTAAAGTCGGAAAAGCATTTAAGTCTAGCATCTACAATCATAAACGTTGGGGTTTTTGTTTCACTTCATTAACTGTCTCCGATTTCTCTGATTTTTCCCTGTTAAAAGGGTTTTCCATGGAGTTTTTCCTCAGTGGATGTGAGGGTCTAAGGGCAGAGGATGTTGTTATGTTGGGATGTGAAGCCCTTTGAGACAAACTGTAAAAACGAGCTATACAAATAAAATTGCCTTGCCTTGCCTTGCCTCAACGGTCTGAGCTGGTGATTTGTGTGAGAAGAAATAACCAAAGCGTTTTTTTTTTTTTTCCAAGGACCTAAAGATGTAGGCTAAATTAAAAAAAAAAGAAAAGAAAGAAAACAATAAAAAAAACAGTAACTCTGAGGTAAAATGGCTGAAATATTCTCAGAAATTATTAAAAACACCCAGAACACACAGAGTAAAACACTGATTTAAATCAGTGCTCTGGTTCTCCAGCAGGAGGCAGCAGACGCCACCTAAAATCAACGATGACACAGACACATTCCTGTTTTATGGTGTTTCTGAGGAACTGTCTTTGGCACGAAGCATCGTCACCATCATCATCATCATCATCCTCATCAGCCTCAGTAACCATCACAACCGAACACATCACCGCTGACTCCTATAAACCAAGTCCTGACCCTAAAAACACCCGGTCCAGTTTGGTTCGGTCCCCACAAAGACCTGAGACCCCACAAGTGTCATTAAGTTGTTTATTCATGTGTCACACCAACAGGAAGGACTGTCTAGTCTTTGTTTTTCTTGTATTTGTCATTAAATGTGTCTTGTAATCCCATAGGGCACGACACCAAAATAAAAAAATCATTCATTCATTCATTTGTTTTTTGGCGTTTACACAGAAATAACGATGATGTGAGATGTTTGTTTATTATAGACTCTTGTTTTATTCATATTTCCACATGAGACAGTGTGACAGTTCACAGTCAAACCTTCAGCTGTAACTCACTGGCCCTGTGTGTGTGTGTGTGTGTGTGTGTGTGTGTGTGTGTGTGTGTGTGTGTGTGTGTGTGTGTGTGTGTGTGTGTGTGTGTGTGTGTGTGTGTGTGTGTGTGTGTGTGTGTGTGTACAGGTAACGAGGCACGAGGTTTCCTGCTTCTTCATGAGATCTAAGGCACGTGAGGACACAACATGGAGGAACTGGAAAACTACTGGAAAAGGCACTTGAATCAGATTTTTCTTTTTTCTTTTCTTTTTTTTTTAGCATAAAGAAATTCCTTCAGAAAAACAACGTGGTTTAACTTCAGCGTCGGTGTGAAGCACGTGGGTAATATATTAAAAATATCTGTTCTAGAATAGACAATCTAGACTTTACTAATGATTTCAGAAGGAAATGGAAAATAAATGGTGATAAATTCAAAGGAAATTAAGGAATTAGGTTCATTTGGTTTCCTCTCTCAGAGACTGGTTAGCCTAGCCTAGCCTAGCCTAGCTTAGCTTAGCATAAAGACAAATAGTTTATTCCCTCGTAGAAATTAGTTTTGTCCATTCAGCTCATTAGTAACAATAATAACAAACTATTATTAATAAAAGTACAGTAGATAGTCACAGCTAGCCTGGTACCGAGTGGCGTTAGCTTCTTTGTGTTTAATTAAAGGGACAGTTCAACATTTAGTCAGCTCCTCCTCTCACCATAATCCCTATAGTCATAGTAGCAGTAGGTTCATCACCACACTATGAGATAATCATGTAACATTAGAGACAGAGTTGTTTTAGAGGGAAATGCAGCCGGAACTACATTCCAGACACGGCTGCTGCTGGGCGGAGGGATTTCAGAAGAGAAAGTAGTTCTCAGTATTTGCTTCATATATATGTGATTATCTCATAGCGTGGTGAATGTGCAGGTCACAACTTGTCCACCAGAGCGTTGTCGAGTTGTTGGATTGTGTATTTGATGAGTTTGATGAGGGAAACGTGGAAACACCTAAAAACTTTATGCAAATTTTAAAAAGAAATGTTGAACTATCCCTATAACTCTCGACGGAGCCAGGCAGCTGCTTCCAGCCTCTATGCTATGCTAAGCTAAACTAAGCTAAGCTAGGCTCTCAGAGATAAAATCTTCCTGTTAAAATGATCATAAATCTACAACATCATTAAATCTTCTGTCAGAAAATAGTTTTAAATCATAAAGTTTTTTTTTTGCAAACAAATTTGGTGTTAAAATAAAGATTTTTTTTTTAAAAGTCACTGAAGGAAACGAGTTGTGTTGTATCTACGGCTGCTGACGTAATTATTTGTATAAATAAATTAAAGTCATTTCATGCATAATGTTGTTGGAGGTTGTGGAAGCTTCAGTTTCTCCTTCAGGGGAATGAAACGTTTTGAGCTTGAAAAAGTTAAATTTGAAACTGAAATTTCAAGTTTTGATCTTGGATTTTGAAAAATACATCAACGTATTAAAAATAAAAATAAACGTACAAAAGGTTTTTTCAGGTTAAATTATAATTATGATAAACTCTGGTTAATTCTTTTGAATAAATTATTCATTTTCATTTTTCATTTTCATATGTTTTGATATTTGGGATCCTGTTTCTTTCAGTTGCATGTTTTATCTGATAAAGAAAGATCTGAATGAATCTGAAAAAAAGATTTGAAACTGTAAAAAACTAAGATCTGAATCTGAAAAGATAAAACAACTGAAAGAAATAAGATCCCAAATATCAAAACATATGAAAGTGAAAAATAAAAATAAATGATTTATTCAAAAGAATTACCAGAGTTGATCGTAGTTCACCCAAAATTGAAATTTCACTCACTATCTACTGACCCTCATGTGGACTAAGGGCTGGTTCGTCAAATTTGGACGAACCAGGAAGAGGAGCTTCGAGAAGCTTCCGCTACAAACAAGCTTGAAATATAGACTTATTTAATTTTTTTCGGGACAATTTCTCATGTCGGGGCTTCAATACATGACGGACATTACATACGAGCAGCATGGAGGTATTTGGATGTTTTTTGGTGTGTCTTTTTGTTACGAAGACAGTTGGTATCCATTTGCAACCGTCATATGGACATGCACTGCTACGCCGAGACCCCCTGTAACTCAGAGAAGCCACGGAGGACTCTGAAACTTCTCCCAGCCCTTAGTCCACATGAGGGGGAGGAGATAATGAGGGAAATTTTCAATTTTGGGTGAACTAACCCTTTAATACGTTGATGTATTTTTCAAAATTCAAGATCAAAACTTGAAGTTTATCAGTTTTAAAATTGTACTTTTTCAAGCACAAAACATTTGACCCCAATTTAGCTCCATAGTCGGATTGACGGACGGATGGATGGTTTTACACTGCAAAAACTCAAAATCTTTCCAAGAATATTTGTCTCATTTCTAGTCAAAACTAAACTCTTTCCACTTAAAATAAGACTCATCACCTAAAAATTAACTTGTTTTTAGATCATTTTCACTTGTTTCAAACTAATTTTCACTTGAAATAAGTAGAAAAATCTGCCAGTCAAAGCAAGTTTTTTGTGTTTGTACTAAGAAAGAAAAACTTGCTCCACTATCAGATTTTTCTACTTATTTTAAGTGAAAATCTGCTTGAAAGAAGTAAAAAGTGTCTAAAAACAAGCTGCTTTTTAATGTGATGAGTCTTATTTTAAGTAGAATTAGATTTGTTTTGACTAGAAATAAGACAAATATTCTTGGTAAGATGTAGAGTTTTTGCAGTGTAGTCCTGCGGTGGCGGCGTTCCAGATCTTCACTGGTCTTTGGGAACGCCGTCAGGATAACGCTGCACCAGCTCCTCCACCTCGATCACCTCCTCCACCAGGTCCCGGATGTCCTGCACGCAGCCCAGGGGGCGGAGCTCCGGGGAGGACGGAGAGGACGGAGAGGCCGAGGTCGAGGCGTTAACGTTGATGCTGTCCTCGTCCTCCACGACGCTGCCGGTTGTCGTGGAGACGTTGTCCTCGCTGCTCGGCGCCGTCACTTGGACTTCCTCCTCCTCTGTGGACTTCAGGTCGGACGGTGGCGGGGGCGGCGACTCGCTTCCCACCGACGCGTCCAGAGAGTTGGGAACGGGATCAGAGGAGATGGGAGATGGTTCTGGTTCTGGTTCTGGTTCTGGTTCTGGTTCTGGTTCTGGTTCTGGTTCTGTGTGTCCGTCCGGCTGCAGAGCTGCAGCTTCACCACCAGAGGGCGCTGTCTGCTCGACTACTGAGATCTCACTCCCTACGTCTCCATCTGGAGGACTGGTCTCCTCTGCTGCAGGACCAGGACTTGTTTCTGAACCAGGACCAGGACCAGGACCAGGACCAGCTTCAGGACCAGGACTCGCCTCAGGACTGGCTTCAGGAGCTTCAGGAGCTTCAGGAGCTTCAGGAACTTCTGTTTCCTCTGCGTCCGTCTGTAAACTCTCCACGGTGCTGGAAACCTCCTCCTCCTCCACAGCTGCTGCAGCTTCCACCAGAACCTCAGAGCTCTGAGTCTCTGCTGCCGTCTGAACAGAGCTGCCCTACAAAGACAAAAAGTGCATTTTTTCAATTTTTAGTTTGACCAATCAAAAGTGTAAAGGCATATTCTCTTCAATCTGGTAGAATTTGATAGCCTATAAATCTCTCTGCACCCTAGCGGCAGCAGATCTCTTTGCTCCGTAGGTGGGTCTAGAAACGAGCCATAGGAACTTTTTGAGTCTGGAACACCGTTTGTGTTGACCAATCACAGCGCTCTATCTGTTTAGAGAGTCGTTGGGCGGCTTAACGCCATGACGACATACATTTTAATTGACTTGTCAGGCTAACGACATCCTGCTCTTTGCTCTGATTGGTCGTAGCGCTACCCTATTGGTGCAGAGGCAGTTTGAAAGACAGCCTTCATCCCGGCCCCTGGATTGAGCCGAGGTCTACCGCTCGTTGACACACTAGACATGTTAATGATGTAGTCTGGTGCGTCAGGCTAAGAATTTGATATTGATGCTGCTAAAATGTCCAAAGTTATTGGGCTTTTTATTTTGCTGTCCATTCCAAAAAAAACACTGTGAAACCAAGGCAACGTGCAGTATCCATAAAGAGTAACTGTACTTACTACATCCTATCCATGAGTTTCAAATGTCGTCGTACACCTGCCATGTTGGGGACCCACAGGTGTAATTAGTTCTACGCCAATCAGAAACACCTGTGTTGGTCCCCAACATGGCAGGTGTACGACGACATTTGAAACTCATGGATAATTTACTCCATAACTCCATTGGAGTAAAACCAAGGCAAAGTGCAGTACTGTACCTGTCATAAAACGGTCAAAATTGGTCAGAAAGACAAACTACAAAACACATTTAATTCAGTCTATACCTTTATCTCATCAATGATAGACTTGGTAGTTATTCATCATTTGATGCTTAAACCTGACAATGAAAAACACTATTGCAGATTCAATCATGGTTTAAGTTTAAATTCTGTTGCACTGTAAACCTAGTTCAAAATTAAGACAGATTAGATCTAAAACTGCTGCTGTCAGGGGCAGGATTCTAGTCTACACAGTTGAGCCGCCCAGCTTGAATGTTTTGTTTACAAACGAACAAAACTCCATTTTGCATATTTAATTAGTAATTTCAATTCCTTTATACACACTTGTCCCTACTGATTTAAATCAGTTTAAATTCAATATTTAAACTGAGTTTTACTAAACTGAGATTAATTTTAAATGGTGCAACAGAGCTCTGCTTAATTTTAAACATGGATTAACTCATTTTAAACTGAGTTTTACTAATCTCTGATTAGAGCTAATCTTAGATTAAATTAAACCTTGTTGGTGCCATCCAGCCTAATAACAGTTTTTCTCAGTTTTCAGAGAACTCACCTCCTCTCGTCTCTCCATCTCCGTCTCTGCAGCTGCTGCTTCCTTCACGTCCTGCGTCTCGATGGCGGCGGTCGTCTCTGCTGCAGCTGCAACGTCGTCGTCTTCTGTCTTCACGGTCTGGACGGCGTCCTCCTCTTCCTCCTCCTCCTCCTCCTCTGCTGCGGCGGCCGGTGGCTCCGCCTCCTGGACGACGGCGCTCAGTTCCACCTGTAGGGTTGCAAAGGGGTGGAACATTTTCAGTAAATTTCCAGAAACTTTCCATTGGAAGTTAAGTTCACTGCAAAAACTCAAAATCTTTCCAAGAATATTTGTCTTATTTCTTGTCAAAATGTCTCATTTCTGGTCAAAACTAAACTCTTTTCACTCAAAATTAGACTCATCACCTTAAAAATGAACTTGTTTTTAGATCATTTTCACTTGTTTCAAACTAATTTTCACTTGAAATAAGTAGAAAAATCTGCCAGTGAAAGCAAGTTTTTTTGTGTTTGTAATAAGAAAGAAAAACTTGCTCCACTATCAGATTTTTCGACTTATTTCAAGTGAAAATCTGCTTGAAAGAAGTAAAAAGTGGCTAAAAACAAGCTGCTTTTAATGTGATGAGTCTTATTTTAAGTAGAATGAGATTAGTTTTGACTAGAAATGACATTTTGACTAGAAATAAGACAAATATTCTTGGTAAGATTTTGAGTTTTTGCAGTGTTGGGGAATTTTGGAGATATTCCAAATTGGAAACCTTCCATGGGAATTTATGGGACTTAACTGGAAATTGGGGGTAATTTAAACAAACTGTATCATATCCATCATATCTGGTTGTTTTAGCCAAGATTATGCTACAATATATTTTCCCCAACTATATTTAAATTCCCTGCCAACCTTCAATTTTGTAAATTCCAGATTTATTCCCATATATTCCCGTTGGAAAGTTTCTAACTTTGAAAATTCCAGGAATTTTGCAACCCTAGTGAGGAGTAATCTGATTACACTGTCAATGAACATTACAGCTGCTGTGTGTAACCGTTCTTTATTCAGTTCATTAGGATCTAAGGTTTTAAGCATCAACGTGATGTTACCGTTACCTTGGCGACAGAGACTTTAAAGATGAGGGATGTAACTGAGGAGAAGTCTGGAGTTACTTCAGACTTCTCTATTCCTACAAGTGTAGCCTACTTGCATTAAATCTGGTTGTTTTAGCCAAGTTTATGCTACAATTTATTTTCCCATTTAAGTTCCCTCAACCTTCAATTTTGTAAATTTCGGATTTATTCCCATATATTCCCGTTTTGTTTATATTGTATATATACTGTATGTATGTATGTATGTATGTATGTATGTATGTATGTATGTATGTATGTATGTATGTATGTATGTATTATTTTTTTCTGATGTTGCACATGTGTTGGTGTTTTTGTCTGGAACAGAACTGTGAAAATGAATTTCCCCTTGGGGACAATAAATTATGAATCTGAATCTGAATCTAATTCCCATATCAGGGTTTATACAGGGATCTTGAAGTTAATTTTAAAACCTTTTTAAGACTTTTTCAAGACCTTCTCAATATTTTTTAACACCTCACTGCCACTTCAAGCTGTAACCATTTACATCCGTGACACTTTTAACGTAACAGTTTTAGTTTGTGATAAAGACTACAATAGGCTAGGATAATAAATCAAAGGCAAAGTTTATCAAAAAAAAAAAAAAAAACACTGCTCCACTCTCAAAAAACAAAAACAACAATCTTCTTTTCTATTTTATGTACCGGTTCATCTTTGTTTTTTAATAAAATTAATAAATTCACACATTTTTACAATGGTTTTTAGGACTCAAACTCTTGGACAGCTAATTCAAAGAAATACCTTCAAAATTTAAGACTTTATAAAGTCATGAAAATACTTTTTAATACTTTTTAAGGGTCTTAAAAATTGATTTATCACCTTTTAATACTTTTCAAGACCCCGCGGATACCCTGCATATATTCCTGTTAATTCCCATGGAAAGTTTCCCACTTTGAAAATTCCCAGAATTGTGCAACCCTACAGTAGCTCCACCTCTTTCTGTTCGACCGTCCCCAGCGGCGTCTCCATCATCGTCACACCGCCGTCCGCTGAGGCTTCGTCCGCCGGCCGCTGCTCGCCATCCTCCTCCTCCTCCTCCTCCTCCTCCTGCTGCTGCTGCTGTTGCCGTGGCGACACGCCGTTGGCCACCAGCGGCGACGGCGGCTGGGGGACGGATGATGATGATGAAGATGAAGAGGCTTTAGCGGGCGAGGACGGCGCGGTGGCCGGGCTGCCGGGCGTAGAGACGGGCGGAGAGGACAGACTGGAGCGGCTGGAGCGGCTGACCAGGTCTCTGCTGTCGGTGAACAGGTGGAACTTCTTCAGGCTCGCCGCCTCCTTCACCACTAGAGGGAGAGATTAGAGACAACTCATCTCACCAAGAATATTTGTCTCATTTCTAGTCAAGATAAATCTCATTATACCTAAAATAAGACTCATCACATAAAAAGCAGCTTGTTTTTAGACACTTTTTACTTTTTCAAGCTAATTTTCCACTTTAAATAAGTAGAAAAATCTGATAGTGGAGCAAGTTTTTCTTTCTTATTACAAACACAAAAAAAACTTGCTTTCACTGGCAGATTTTTCTACTTATTTCAAGTGAAAATTAGTTTGAAACAAGTGAAAATGATCTAAAAACAAGTTCATTTTTAGGTGATAAAGTCTTATTTTAAGTGGAAAGAGATTAGTTTTGACTAGAAATGAGACATTTTGACAAGAAATAAGACAAATATTCTTGGAAAGATTTTGAGTTTTTGCAGTGCGTCTTCCTACCTTCACTGCAAAAACTCAAAATCTTACCGCTAATATTTGTCTTATTTCTAGTCAAAACAAATCATTTTAAAAGCAGCTTTTACTTTTTTCAAACATATTTTCACTTGAATTAAATCTTTTGTATTACAGGCTCAAACAACTTGCTTTCACTGGCAGATTCTTCTACTTATTTCAAATACAAATGTGTTTGAAACAAGTGAAAATGATCTAAAAACAAGTTCATTTTTAGGTGACGAGTCTTAGTTTAAACAGAAAGAGTTTAGTTTTGACAAGAAATAAGACAAATATTCTTCTTATTCTCTGTACCTTTGGTGACCTCTTGGTCCAGCAGCCGCAGCAGGACGCTGTCGTACACGTTCTCAACGTGGAGGAAGTTGGAGTGATCCGAGTCGATGGACTGTTCCAGACTCTGGAGCCCCTGAAGGACAGAGACAACGTTACAGAGACACAGAGATATGAAGACAAGGAGAGAAAGAGACATAAAGATACAGAGACACAGAGACAGAGGCACAAAGTTATAGAGACACTGGGCTCTATTTTCCTAGACTAGGTGCAGGCGCAGCGTATCAGCCCTGCGTTTCGCCTTCGCTTCGCCAACGAGGCGTGTCCAGGAGCAGTTTGCAATTTCCCTTCAATGCACGGCGAAGCGCAGCGGGGCGCATCCCGCCTACTTCCCTCCCACCGGCGCAAGTGGCATAGAGGGAGGAGAGAAGGCGTGGAGTGGGTTTGACACAGCCGAGTCAGATCTTCACCAATCAAATGAGCTCCTCTCCTCGCCTTTAAATCCGCCGCGCGCGAGGCGCAAGTTTTACCGTGGAAGAGGGAGGCAATTGACTTGGTGCGCACACGTCACCAAGACCTCACAGGCAGGTTTACACAGTTCCAGGCACATTTAAATGGAATTAATAATCACAATAACCCCTATTTATTGTAACTATCTGAATCAGCACATACACGTTTATCTATATGATTGTCCCGTCACACTGATGACGGATCAAAGGCTGTCGGCAGCGTAATGGAAACTCAGCCTGACTGAATTAACACAGATGAAACCAGGGAGGAACTGGGACAATAAAGCAGCCGTGGACGTCCCAAGAGCAGGACAGTGATGATGGATGACTGCATGTTGCTGCTGTGTTGACACTACACACTGTGCCGTTGCGATGATCCGCTATATTTATTTATTTCCTTATTGATTTATTAGCGGGCGAGCGGCTGCATCGTCACGCGACCATAACAAATACAACTGAAAACAAATAAACTATCATCTCTCACAGCAAACCACAATCAGCCTGTGTGTGTGTGTGTGTGTGTGTGTGTGTGTGTGTGTGTGTGTGTGTGTGTGTGTGTGTGTGTGTGTGTGTGTGTGTGTGTGTGTGTGTGTGTGTGACTCACAGCGTTGCAGCTGGGGGCCAGGTTTCTCTTGATGAAGGGCAGAGTGATGGAGACCAGAGCCTCCTGGGAGATCCTCTTCCTCACCGTGCTGCTGTCGTAGTCGTATTGCTGCACCACAACATGATTCAACAACACAACACTTATTATCTCTAACGTTGTGCAGTTACAAAAACAACATCTGCACAAACAACTGAACGTCATAAACATATTGTTGGTGCATCATCATCATCATCATCAGAGCTTCATGGTTCATTTTCATTTTGTTTTAGTTTTTCCCTCATCATCATCTAATAATTATGATGTAATTATGTTAATAGATAGATTATAGATTATATTTTATTTATCCCTGAGGGGAAATTAGTTCGTTATTAGTTTGTTATTAGTTTGTAATGAAGCAGGATTGAGTCAGTACGACCTTATACTAATAAAATACATGTTTATTTATGAGATTATTAGTTTCTTGTTATTAAACAATTTGTTTCTTATGATTCTCATGATCAGATATAGACTAAATATCTAACAGCAGGTCTCTCACAGTGACTTGTGAGATACTCTTGTGTAAACATGATATATTAGTGACATTGTTATAATGTATTGAGGATCTGCTTCAACTCTTCAGCTGCAGGTTTTTGTTTTTGTGCGTCTGCTACAAACCGACCTTCAGCACTCTGTGTTTGACCTTCTCCACGGCGGGGCCGGCGTTGTCGGGGTTGTCCTGCACGGCTTTGTGCAGCAGCTGCTCGAACGTGAACGCTGCGTTCTCCATCAGCTGACAGAGAGACAGAGACAGAGAGGAGGTCGAGTTTAAAACCCTGAACAAGAAAAACCAGCTGCAAACATCTGGAAAAGCAGCAGCCGCCGCCCACATCTGGACTCATGTTTCAGCTCAGAGAGGGAAAGTTACAAACAGTGTGTCATAAATATCAGCTGATGAATCACTGGATGAGAAAATCCCTCCACCTACACTGTCTGAGCCGTGTGTGTGTGTGTGTGTGTGTGTGTGTGTGTGTGTGTGTGTGTGTGTGTGTGTGTGTGTGTGTGTGTGTGTGTGTGTGTGTGTGTGTGTGTGTGTGTGTGTGTGTGTGTGTGTGTGTGTGTGTGTGTGTGTACCAGCTGCAGGTCGATCTGGGCGCTGTGGATGACTCCTGTGATGTTGGAGAAAGCGAACCTCTGGTGCAGATGCTGCAGCTTCTCCTGCAGAGAACTGATCCTCTGGAAGCAGCTCAGCAGCTTCGGTCTCCCCATGGAGGACAGAGCCTGAGGACACACACCAGTCCATACATCATACATCTGTCTGTCGAAATGTAACGTCGCTTTCCAGGCAGGGTTTTGAACCCATAAGTCAGGACTTACAACTTTGTAGCGTTCCAGGCAAACTGTAACTCGCGTTTTTCCGACATGTTACTTGTGAAAATGCACTAGAACGGCAGACAACCCCGTAATTTACAGTGTAAAGCATGGCCACTATAGCACTTTATTCTACCTCTCTGTCTTTGTGCTTTGTTTTGTTCTTGTTGCCTGTCTTGAATGTTTGTTAGAACTTCTTTGTACCTCTGATCCCTGTGTTTTGCTCTGTCTAGTTCTTATTGTTCTGTCTGTCTTATTTCACCTGTTAATATTGTGTCTGATTCTATGTCTGTCCTGTTATACCTGTGTCTGTCTAATTGTTATGAAATCTTCTTTATGTAAACTGCCAGAGGACTGCATGCGGGTGAAAATTAGCTACTTGCTAATCCCGGTACATTTACGCTGGGTTTCCTCTTTTCTCTTCCTTAAAAAGAGAAAAGAACTGATGTTATTAATGTACATTGTCCTTTTCAAATAAATATATACAATTAAAATTTAATTAAATTAATTTCCGACCCGATCGAACTGGTACGAGTTCACTGGTCGGAAAAACACGAGTTACAGGTTGAACCCTAACCCATAAGTTGTGGAAAAACTGCAGAATGTTTCCCATTGTAATGAATGGGAGGAGGTGAAAAAGTAGAATCATTATTGGGCATTTTAAAACGTCTACTACTCCGGTATACTTTCACCTAGAGACTCTGTTTAAACTTTAAAATGTAGACACAAGTCTCATCTATCGGTGTATGAATCCACATTTTGATAGGTATTATAGTTTCTGATTAATCACTGTTCAATGACCATGATCAAAATGGGTGTGTATTGCGCGGAATGTTCGTGATGTTCGTGACATCATCAAATTGTCTGTAACTTTTCTCTTTCCAGGCTGCTCCAGGACACAATTTACACTCTACACACGGGATTTTTTCCACATTTGTAGACAAACTCGTCCTCTCTCTAACAATGTGCTCATCAAAGCAGAGAGACTTACAGAATTTAAACTGTGAGCCTCTCAGTGCGGTGATGTCTCTTCCTTGCTCCTCATTGACTCCAATACAAAGACTTTCTGAGAGAAGCAGAAGGAACTCTGTGTGAGTGTTTCTACATTACTGACCTTCTTCAGCTGCTCCTTGTCTCCTCCACCCAGGAAGTCCTGACAGACCCGGTCCATCGTGGCCTCGCTCAGCTGCCGTCCCTCCAGGAAGCCGGAGCTGATCGGCTCCATCAGCTCCTCCAGCACCGAGCCCAGGTACGGCTGCACCGACTCGGAGCAAAGCTTCTCCGCCGGCTCAGACACCTGGGCTGCACGGGAAGTAGAGGTTTCATCATCATCATCATCATATTTATTTATTTGTTTGTTTGTTTGTTTGTTTATTTAGATGGGACAATGCATATTAATGGACATGAGTGTTCACTGTAAATACACCGGACTTAGCACTGCTGCTAAATTTAGGCCCAATCCCAATTCTCCCCCTTAGCCCCTCCCCTTAATTTTGCGCGTTCATGTGAGGGGTAGTGGTGTCCCAATTCTACTTCTGGTCAAGAGCTAGGGCTAAGGGGAGGGGCTACATAGTCCTAGAAATCAAGATTATCTGGGAGCTCACTTAAAATAAAGGGGTACAATGGATTTCCCATAATATCCCTCGTTCAAGAGCAAGATGACGGAACAGAAGGAGCTGTATAAATAACTATGTGGCATGATTTTAGAGTTATGACACTCTTCACCCCTTCCCTTCACTAAAAACCGAGGGCCAAGGGGAAGGGGTAGATGAAGGGGTAGGGCTAAAGGGAAGGGCTAAGGGGGAGAACTGGGATTGGGCCTTAATCCGTAGTCCCCAAACAATACAACAATTAAAGCAGAAGTAAGTGGTCCGGTGGTTTTGGCTAATGCTGCGTTCCAGGCAGGCTTTTGAAATCATAAATTACAGCTTCAAGTCACAACTTACGACTTTGTAGCGTTCCAGGCAACCCACTCGTGTTTTCCCGACCTGTTTTACCGGTGAAAGTCACTATAACGGCCACTCGTAACTTCTGACCCGTGAACTCGTACCAGATCGAACTGGTACCACTTCACGGTCGGAAAAACACGAGTTTCCTTGAACGCACCATAACAGTCCTCGTCCCTACGTCACCACATTCATGGCGTCCCTTGGCTGCACACACAGCCCTGCATGCCGTTCTCTCTCCTCATTGGATAAAAACTGTAGGATACGATAAATGTTTTCTCTTCGGCTCAGAGCAGAGCAGAATGACTGACAGACCCGTGTTTCAGACCAAACACTCTATGTAAGTGATTGCTGTCGGAAGATATAACTATTTAAGACTTAGATTAACACAAATATATCACTTACTTCTGCTTTAACATAAAAAGTCCATAAAGATGGAGGACCAGTAGACAAAATTAGTAAATTTACATAATTGCAGGAGGATTGGACATGATTCGTTGAGTTATAAATTGCCTTATAAAAACATACAATTACACATGCTCAGACTAGGTATGGTTACTTTAACCAGACTGAGCATCCTTACATGATTGCACCCTGACTACATTATTGCACACGCACCGGCTATAAACATTCGCACATAATTACGACATAGCTACATTATTGCACACGCACCGGCCATAGACATTCAACTGCATCATCTAATCGTCATCAGACTGAGCCCGTACCTCGGACTTTCTCCTCCAGCTGCCGTCGGGACTGGAGGATCTGGTCCATGTCAGAGTGGATCAGCACCTCCTGCTGGCGGAGCGACGCGCGGCAGTCGTCCTTCAGCGCCGTGAGACCGTCCAGCAGCTGCTCCTGGACCAGGATGTAGGCCGCCTCCACCGTCTGAGCAGCATTACACACCACACAACACTTCACTAACACAGCTACAGTCCTCACTGAGTGTCAAACATCTCAGATATCTGACTCCATCACTCCTAAATTCAACCTGGGCTCTAGTTTCTACACTGCAAAAACTCAAAATCTTTCCAAGAATATTTGTCTTATTTCTAGTCAAAATGTCTCATTTCTGGTCAAAACTAATCTCTTTCCACTTAAAATAAGACTCATCACCTAAAAATTAACTTGTTTTTAGATCATTTTCACTTGTTTCAAACTAATTTTCACTTGAAATAAGTAGAAAAATCTGCCAGTGAAAGCAAGTTTTTTGTGCTTGTGATAAGAAAGAAAAACTTGCTCCACTATCAGATTTTTCTACTTATTTCAAGTGAAAATCTGCTTGAAAGAAGTAAAAAGTGTCTAAAAACAAGCTGCTTTTAATGTGATGAGTCTTATTTTAAGTAGAATGAGATTTGTTTTGACTAGAAATAAGACAAGTATTCTTGGAAAGGTTTTGAGTTTTTGCAGTGTAATATTTCAGCTGGGACAGACACAACTGCTGCAGGACAGACAGGAGACAGTAAAAAGAAAATCTAAACATTCATTCTATTAGAGCTGAAATATTTGCCCGGAATTGTCCTTTAAAGACAGGACGAGGTTTAATTGGACTCACAGCGAACCAGACTCTCTTCTTCTCCGTCTTCTTGGCCTTGAGGCGAGGCAGCATGTCTTTCTCCAGAGAGGGAAGCAGCTGCTCCATCACCACGTTGGCCATCACCTACACACACACACACACACACACACACACACACACACACACACACACACACACACAGACACACACACACACACACACACACACACACACACACACACACACACACACACACACACACACACACACACACACAGAGACACACACACACACACACACACACGTGTTTGTAATATCTCAAATTTCCAAAACAGAGAGACAATCAGAGTGTTTGTGCAGTGCTGCATCTGCAAAAAGTTAAAGTTTTTTTATTGATTAGATCACAACAGAATTTACTGTGTGTGATTAAAGCTGCAACAATTCATCGATTATTAAATTAATCGTTAACTATTCTGATAATCTAATAATCAGTTTGAGTAGTTTTTTTTTTTTTTTGGGGGGGGGAATCCTGATTTTCTGATTGCAGCTTCTTCAATGTGAATATTTCTGGTTTCTTTGTTCCTTTATGACAATAAACTGAGTCTCTTTGGTTTGTGGACAAAACAAGACATTTGAGGACGATGTCGTCTGGTGGTTTGAGAAACACTGGTTGATGTTTTTAGACATTTTATTGACCAAACAACTAATCGATTAATCGTTTAAATAATCAACAGATTAATTGATAATGACAATAATTGTTAGTTGCAGCTCTTCAGTCACTTTATTCTGGAGCTTCGTCTGTTTTTTCCAACCACATCACCGTTCATTAGAAGAACCAAGAAAAACCTCACATTTAACTAATGAACTAAAAATAAAACATCCAGCTACACAATGAATCTACACACACAAACACACACACACACACACACACACACACACACACACACACTCTCTGCAGCTCAAGTTATGAAACGAAGCGAAACTGTTTGTGTTGTTCCTGTTTCCAACATTTCACTCATTCCATTCATGTTTCAGCTCTGACTCGTGGGCGTGGGCATGTATGTGTGTGTGTGTGTGTGTGTGTGTGTGTGTGTGTGTGTGTGTGTGTGTGTGTGTGTGTGTGTGTGTGTGTGTGTGTGTGTGTGTGTGTGTGTGTCAGATGTGCGCTATGTGCCGGTGACTGAGTGAACTTTGTATTTTTTACTGCATGAGGAGCAGAAACAACAGGAAATGTCTGAGTTACTGCTGGAGCAAATTGACTTTAAATGGTGTGTGCTGTGTGCTGTGTGTGTGTGTGTGTGTGTGTGTGTGTGTGTGTGTGTGTGTGTGTGTGTGTGTGTGTGTGTGTGTGTGTGTGTGTGTAGGTGCATTGATGTGGGGCTGATCTCAGCGAAGCTTCCTGCAGCCATTCAAACATCCTGTCACCTCCAACTAATTTTTTTGAGCAACAACAATGTGAGTGAGCCACAACAACAATGGAGGACAGTGCTGCTGGTTGCACACAATCAACCACACACACACACACACACACACACACACACACACACACACACACACACACACACACACACACCCTCAGTTTTCCTCTGGAGGCCTGAGATGAAGAGGACGTGAATGAAGCGTGACTGTGGTTGGTTCACACCCTTCAGCTTTTAGCTCTTTCTGCCTCACATTCTCCTCTAATTGATTATTAATTATTAATAACAATGAGGTGAAGTGATACACTGAATAATTAATGTCTTTTATTTTGAAAGGTTGAGCCATTAGAAAATTAAAAACCAGCTTCTCTCTGCAGCTCTAGTAACAGCAACAGGTCGGTGTCAGCCAATCAGAAGAGAGGAGGAGGCTCTGAGCCTCTCTTCTGATTGGCTGACTGTTTTCTAAAGTGATCCAATAAAAGAAAAAGTAGAGCAGATTTCAGATTAAAACACTCAGAGAAACTTAAAATCCTGCAAAGTTTTTGTTGGATGGATGGTGGATCCAGGTGGTGAGGGGGCGGGGCTTAGTTGTGACATCACAAAGTGACAGGAAGTCCTGACGGCTGGTTTTAAGGCTCAATTTCTGAATCCAGGCTGTGTGCATTTCTCTGTGGACTGAGGCTTTGATACTTTCACAGTATTAATATAGAACCTAGAGCTGCTTTATAATCACACTACACATGGACATCTACCTTTATACTGTATGGAGCTTTAACACAAACATCTACCTTTATACTGTATGGAGCTTTAATACAAACATCTACCTTTATACTGTATGGAGCTTTAACACAAACATCTACCTTTATACTGTATGGAGCTTTAATACAAACATCTACCTTTATACTGTATGGAGCTTTAACACAAACATCTACCTTTATACTGTATGGAGCTTTAACACAAACATCTACCTTTATACTGTATGGAGCTTTAATACAAACATCTACCTTTATACTGTATGGAGCTTTAACACAAACATCTACCTTTATACTGTATGGAGCTTTAACACAAACATCTACCTTTATACTGTATGGAGCTTTAATATGAACAATAAAAGGCTTCTTTTATTCTGTTATATCAAGATTTTAAAGCTCATTATCTTGAGATACCAAGACATTATCATGAAAAGTGGTCATTAATTACATTAATTACAGTGGGAAAAGAAACCTGTTATCTTAGGTCAACAAGCTTTTTGTCTTTTCTCTGCTTCCGCATTCAAACAATCAGTCGTGCAAAATGAGAACTTGATCCTTCCTCATGTCCATATTGTCAGTTATCATTTTAATTTCACACACACTTTATATCTATCCTTATTGGTTTATTATTGGTTACGTACCCTGACGTCACTTCCTATCAGCATGTCCCAGGCCTCGTAGCGGCCTCTGTCCTGCCGGTACAGCTGGATGGCTTTGAGGAAGGCCTGGACCTCGCACGTCTTCCTCTTCAGGAAGTCTGAACCAGGGGAGGAGACACAAAACATGGATCAGATATCAATAATAGAGCTCTATTCCAGTGGTTCTCAACATTTTTGGGTTACTGGACTCAAAGTCCCAAACCAATTCAACAGAAGTAGTCGAAGTAGCCTTTTTAGTTGCATCATTGCATCTTTATTAACGGTTCTGAAGGCAAATATGCGATTTCCAAACAGCTAAATTATGAACCTTCTTGGAGGTAAATGACAAAATTTCAACAAATGCAAGTTGAAAAGTTTACTTTTAAAAGTCGCTGTACACTGAACTTTGAACGTTATTGAGTCTTCCGGTGCGATATCTCACAATAAAAGTGGGGGTAGTAGTAGTAAGTAGTAACGACGCAACGGTTTGGTCACTCTCAAACTGATATTTTATCATTTTAAGGTAAATTCATGCAAAACCACTGATGCGTGTTGCCTTCAGGGACAGTTTTTCATCAACAGTCTCTGAATTTCCCTCTAAAACAACTCTGTGTGGTAACGTTGTGTTATTATCTCATAGCGTGGTGAATGTGCAGCTCACAACTTGTCCACCAGAGCGTTGTGGAGTTGTTGGATTGTGTATTTGATGAGTTTGATGAGGGAAACCAATAAATCCCATAATGAGCCTCCGTAGCGTAGCTCTGAGCAGCTCACGGCTCTGCTCTGCCGTTCTAAAAACAGCTTGCGCCGACAATTAAAGGTAACAAACCTACTGCTATGACTATAGGGATTACAGACACACACACACAGACAGACACACACCTTGGTTCTGGTGGCGGATGCAGTCGTTGAGGATGGACAGGAAGTCGTCCTGCTTCGTTTGCTGCCTGAAGCAGAAGTACGAGTCTCTCCGGTACGGCAGCCGCAGGTACACGGGAAACTGACCGGGCATCGCTGAGAGGGGCGGGGCAAACTCCTCCTTCACACCTACACACACACACACACACACACACACACACACACACACACACACACACACACACACACACACACACACACACACACACACACACACACACACACACACACACACACACACAGCATCATTGTGTGTGTATATATACCCACATGCTCAGACTTGCTTGTGTTTACAGAGGAAATTCCATGGAAACGGTCATCCAAACAGACACAGACTCAGTTTACTGTCGAGTGAAAACATTTAAAAACATTTAAAGGCGCGGCGTCACTGTCACTCACTGGTGTCGTCGGGGAAACAGCGGTCGACCATGGCCATGTAGCGCTCCTCCGTGGTCAGCACGGCGCCCCCCGTAGGCAGCAGCTTGTGTCGCGGAGGAACTCCTTTAACAAACGTCTGACAGAAGGAGGAGAGGATAACGATGAAAATTTAAGACTTTTTTAAACCATTATGGATGAAATTTAAGATCTACGTATATTATATATATATATATGATGACAAACAAAAACGTACAAAAGAAATGCAGAGTCACAAAATTACTTGCAAAGTAAATTGGCTACAATATACAAGTTGTGTGTTGGGCTCGTTTGTAATTGAAAATACATTCAATAAAGCAGTGGTTCTCAAAGTGTGGTCCGGGGACCCACAGGGGTCCTTAAGGGGGGTCCTCAACTTTTTCTTGAAATGTTACCTCTTTTTTCTAAAATTTTCAAATTATTATTTTTTTTTGGGGAGAATTTTTCTTACCACTTTTTATTATTTTATTTTATTTAGAAATTTTACCACTATTTTCTAGAATTGTTTTTGAGAAAAATGAGTGAACAGAGTGAATGTTAATTTAAGAAGAGTATAGGCCAAACTAGAAAAAGAAGCATTTCCTGCAGAAAATGCGTGTGAATGCTGAAAGCAGCTGAACGCTGTTGCTGAAGCAATGCTGAATGAGCTGAAGAAATTGTTGAACCAATGCTAAATTAGTTGACGAAAGTGCTAAATCAATGTTGAAAAGGCTAATGCTAAAGCTGAAACATATAACTTGTAGTATGAGATGAATGCCTTTTAAAGGTAAAAAGCAGTAGAAAAAGTTAAAGGGAGAAGAAAACATGGAAATTCTGTATATTTAAGTGTAACGCTTGAATAGTTGAAATCTGCAGCTAACCTGACAGGAAGGACAACTGATGAACCAGAGCTAGCATAGCTGAAGCGTCAGCCTACACCTTTTTGGTCAAACTGCATTTTATTGCTTTGTTTTGTTTTATATCTATACTTTTATATTTGTCTATTGTACTTGTTTTCACAAGACCAAAATAAAACACACTAAACTAAAGAAATTTCAGTGTTTTCCAGAAACCTCTCTACAATATTTCCCAAAAAATTCACACCATTGGCCCTAATTTGAACGAACATTGACTTAAAAAAGAAACATTCTTCAGTCTCAGAAGAAATATTTGTGTATTTCTGGTGTTTAATGCTTCAAAATTTTGTCAAATGGGGGTCTGTGGTCTAATTTGTGTCAATTTAGGGTCCTTGATGTAAAAACGTTAAATGGAGCACAATAAAGTGTTGCGGGAGCATTTCATCAAGTATTTGAGGTACGGCTATGATGGGCATAAGAAAAATTAAGACCTGTCTACAATTATATAAGACTTGAACACAACACTTCAACAAATTTAAGACTTTTTAAGGCCTAAAATTTAGATTTCCAAATTTTAACTCCATAGGGTGCTAGAGAGCGTACCACTGAGTGCTGTTGGGGTGGTGCCCATTTTCCTTTTCTTTTTCTCTCTTTTTTTTTAACATTTATTATTTATTTTTTTTGTTTATCATTTTTATGCACATTTGTTTTGGTTTTTCTTGCACCTTTTTGAAGTGCAAGGTTACACTACTATTATTATTTTACGATTTAGTTGTTACAGTCAATTTTGTACCGTCTCTATTGTCAATTAATGAGTCATGTTTCTTGGTTGTAACTTGTATTCTTGTTAAATAAACACAAAAATTTTAGACTTTTTAAGACCCCGCCAAAAAAAACCCCAGTGATGATGATGAAGGACGCCACAATGTAGTCGTGTTGTGGTGTTGTGGTGTTGTGTTGTGGTGTTGTGGTGTTGTGTGGTGTTGTGGTGTTGTGGTGTTGTTGTGTTGTGTTGTGGTGTTGTGGTGTTGTGTTGTGGTGTTGTGGTTCTCACCTCCAGACTCTCGTGACACTCCAGACAGTAGTTGGCTCTCACCACCACGTAGCGCTCCCTCCACTTCCTGGTGTCGTCAAAATACAGAACCCCCTCCTCGTACAGAACCTCGGCCTCCTGAGGAGCCTCCTGCACACACACACACACACACACACACACACACACACACACACACACACACACACACACACACACACACACACACACACACACACACACACACACACACACACACACACACACACACACAAAGCAGTACACATCAAGAATAACTATTATAATAATAATAACAACAATACAATACAATGTTATAATATGAACAGAAACAAAAACCTGGAAAATGAAGAAGCTCAGACAAATATCATGAACCACCGTCTATGATCACTCAGCTTTATCTTTAAATGTAATTACCATTTCTAAACAAATAGTGAAAAACTAAGATACATTAATAAAATAATGTATATTTATTACCTAAAACAAAACCATTAAAAATATATTTAAAAAATAAACTGGATCAAAGCAAATCTACAAACTAAAAAATAATATCAGTGAACTTCCACAACACATATGTTCAGTGCACAGAGAATATAATAGGCTATATATAATTAATCACAAATATCATTAAATTCAACCTGTCAAATTTCTACCACATAAGACCATTTCTCACCTCCAAGACGGCTAAAGTCTATATGCATGCCATGATATTCTCACACATAAATTATTGTTTTACAACATGGACACACACAACAGAAAGTATACTGAAACCCATCAAGTCTCTCTTCAAAAAGACAGTTAAGATTCTGGACAGGAAACCTCTTCATTTTCATTATTGTAATGTTTTAAAAAAGTTTAACATTCTTGATTTAGACAGCTATCAGATTTTTATGGATGTCTGTCTCATCTTCAAAGTTTTAAACGCACTTGCCCCCCCCACCACTGAATAAATTTATTCAGAGAAAAAATAATGAAGGACGAAGAACCAGAGCCTTAACAAGAGGTGACTGTAATGTACCAAGGCGCAGAACAAAATTTTGTCAAATGGTTATTTCTGTAAGAGGTACTCAGTCCTGGAACAAGTTACCACCACACATCAGAAACTGTGACAACTATTTAGTCTTTAAAAAACATCTCAAACATTGGTTAAAAACAAATCAGACATGCACTCATATAGTTTAAATACTGTTTAAAACTGATGTCTGTTCCCGGGCATGTATGGTATATTGTTCTTTAACTGTGGGTCAAATTTGTCTGTTCTTATTGTGTTTGTCTGCGTCTGTTTTGCCTTGGTATTGTCTGTCTGTGTTCTGTCTTGTAATTGTCCAGTGTATGACTTGTCATCACAAGGTTTTAAAATTCTGTGTTATGTTTTTTAGAAACCTGCCTTGGGACTGCGGCTGAAATTTAGCAGTTGTGCTAAGTCCGGCACATTTACACTGATACTTAATGCGTCAGTGTTGATGAATGTGCACTGTCCCAATTCAATAAATAAAGAAATGAAATGAATGAAATGAAATAATGTATTTATAAATTTTTCAATTAGCTGTATTGTCAATAATAATAATAATGATATTGTCATGTTACATATAACAAATACTATAAATGATGACATTATGATAAATGAATAACCATAAAGGTCAATCTGACCATAAGTCTTGTTGTGTAGTGTAGAGAGCAGCAGAATTATTGTTTTAGAGCTGCAACAATTCATCGATTAGTCGAACAATAATCGATTATTAAATTAATCGTCAACTATTCTGATAATCTAATTATCAGTTTGAGTCGTTTTTTTAAGAAAAAAAAGTCCAGATTCTCTGATTGCAGCTTCTTCAATGTGAATATTTCTGGTTTCTTTGTTCCTTTGTGACAATAAACTGAGTCTCTCTTTGGTTTGTGGACAAACACTGGTTGATGTTTTTAGACATTTTATTGACCAAACAACTAATCGATTAATCGTTTAAATAATAGACAGATTAATCGATAATGAAAATAATCGATAGTTGCAGTCCTGTATTGTTTTATCTCCATTATCTTGTTTCATAATTGAAGATAAAATGACATCATAAAGTGGAGAAACTGAAACACAAGAAGAGTCTGATCTGATTTTTACAAAGAGACACGTTTTATCTTCGGATTTCTCTTTTTAGATTTTTTATTTCTGCAGGTTTGTTGAAAGTGGCCGATCTAATAGAACTTCAGACCTTAAAAATAATGTTTAAAGCAAAGAACAGATCGATACCAGAACATTTACAAATCTTGTTTAAATTGGAGGAAGGGGATAAAACAGACTGAAGCTTGATTTTAAACATACATTTGCAAGGTTAAGCTTAAACAAATGTGTATTTCTGTTGCAGGTGTAAAAAGTTGTACAAGTATGTCTCAGTTTAAGAAAATGTTTAAAAAATGAAAGATAAGCGTCTACAAAAAAGAAGAAGGAGAAAGAGAAAAAGAAGGGAAAGAATAGAAAAGATAGATAGACGAGTGGTGTCCGCTGCTATTTTGTTTGTTTTCTTGTCACTACTATGTTTCATCATCTTTAATATTTTGAAACAGAGAATAATATAGGTGTTGTAGTAAGCCGATGTAACTATAACAACAGAGAGGGGCAGCTACTATAAGTTTTCTTCATCCTGCTCCTTTTCATTCATGGTGACTATGTTTACATTATGTAAATATGTGCAACCATGTGTAGAATGTAAACCATGAATGAAATAAATCAAAATGAAATCATCATCATCACCACCGACCTTCTGCTTCAGCAGCTGCGTCATCTTCTCCTTGTTCTGCTCCAGCTCGTCCTCCACCTGACTGAACCGCGCCACGGAGAACTGGCGCCGGTAGAACGGACTGAACTGCTTCAGCTCCGCCTCGGCCTGGCCTGCACACACACACACACACACACACACACACACATACACACACACACACACACACACACACACACACACACATACACACACACACACACACACACACACACACACACACACACACACACACACACACACACACACACATTAGTGACTGAGGATAGTGAATGACCCCTCGCACATCCTTCACTCAGAGTTTGACCTCCTACCCTCAGGTAGACGATACAGAGTCCCTCGCTGTAAACTCAACCGTTTTAAGAATTATTTTATCCCAACTTCTATCAAATCTCTTAACGAGTCTGTGCAATAATTCTTATAGTGCTGTTACCATGGTGAATTTATGAGGTGTATGTATGTGCTATGTTGTGGGATGTGTGCAATATGTGTTATGTTATGGAATATGTGCTATGTTATGGGATATGTGCAATGCTGTTGGATTAATATGGCTGAGGTGTATTGTTCTTTTGTTTTTTGTTTTTGTCATTGTGGCCATTAAGGCATTTATGGCGCAGCTACAGTGTCCAAGACAAATTTCCCTGAACGGGACAATAAAGTTTATCGTATCGTATCGTATCGTACATTTGAAATATTTATTTATGCCCACATATAAAGAAGTACAAGGGTTCTTGCACAAGGGACATAAACACTGCCAGTGCAGTTGACAATGGAAGACGGTCAGACACAAAGCGCCTGGGCAGCTGAACACAGTTACATACAAACTGACCTCAGATCAGATAGAAAACAGACATTCAAGGATACAAAAAACAACGTCTCCTCCAGATTGAGCGGCTACCAATAATAACTGAGACTGAGCAGCACCTGGCCAACTGATTAGCTCTTCTTTTAGGGAGGCCGGCCATCTGAAGGCCCCTCACAACCAACTGATGCACATTCCCCAGGCTACCAAATATAAAGACTAGAAGTTTACATCTGTAGCCTATAGCTGAGAGATGGTCTGCTTCAGCTGCTGCTATTTCAGCACTTTGGTCAGAAAGGCCTCTAGGCTGTAGTCAAAGGTACAGTCGACCTCCAGAATGAATCAACACCTCTCTATGATTTTCATTAACAACAACAACATCAGGAGTATTAGCTGTAACATTAGAGAACATTGAGACATCGTTACACAGGCTGAACATACTCGGCTTCACAGTAGAATGTTTATACAGCATGATGGAAGACCTGAAGATAGAAGAGATACCTGCTGATATCAAATCTACAATTCTGTCATGCCTACATATGTAGAGCCCTCTGTAAACATGGAAACCATTTAAGATGTGAGACATGGTTTCAGCTATTTGTTCACTGCCATGGTGTATACAGTAAGGAGCATGACTTCCTGGAAACCAGATGGAGAGGTTCAGTTTAGTTGGTAAAACCTGCAGTCTCGCTTTTATAGCAAATGTAACAATGTTCTCATCCAGGGCACGCGCACACACACACACACACACACACACACACACACACACACACACACACACACACACACACACACACACACACACACACACACACACACACACACACACACACACACACACACACACACACACACACACACACACACAGGTTTAATGGGACTGGTGTCTCCTGAGATCAGGTTTCACACCAGCAATGAGGAAGGTAGGTTTGTATGTGTGTGTGTGTGTGTGTGTGTGTGTGTGTGTGTGTGTGTGTGTGTGTGTGTGTTGGGGGGTGGACGTGGGCGTGGCCAGTTTCTGCAGGTGAACAATGAAATATGAACCAGGAAGTCCCCGACACAAAGAGTCGACATGTTTTACCTGAAACATGATGACAACTCTACACGGCACGCAGCTGTTCACATTAACACAATCAAGTGTTGAATTATAAAGAATAAATGAGAAAAATATAGCCTATATATATCTGTGTGTAACGACATATCTTTAAGATCAAACTGTTGTAGGCTATCTGATATATTTCCTGCATTTTAAGATTTTTCCATTCATTTTTTACACTGGCTGCAAACGCCAGCCAAGTTAGCTTTTTAGCAAACACATAGGCTAGTAAACATTGCACAAGTAATAATAGCCTAATACATAGCCTAATTCAATAGCCTAATAATAATATTTATTATAGGCTAACATACGACAGTGGAGGCAGCTTGTGCTTTAGGAATGAACGGCTCCTGCCTGTCCACCTCACTCTGTCTTTGTTTACTAGAATAAACACTAGACTTGTACAAATGAAATCCGTCTTAATCATCACCTCTGGGCTTCTAGTCCTGTGTTGTTTGGGGCTGTGTCTGCCTGTATTTTGGTCTTTTACTCTGTTTTGTTCAGGTTTTGTTGTGCACATGGACGTTTCTGGGTGAAGCGAGAGAGTCGCTATGGTGAGAGAGTCTGTGTTTTCTCTCCAGCCAATGACGGAGCTCAGATGAAGCTACGTCCAGCAGAGTAGTAGCTCAGGGCTGCTAGCTGCACTAGCTGTCTCTGATGCTAACGAGTGCTAGCAGCTAGCACGTCTCTCTCTCTCTCAGCAGCAGCAGTTGTCATGACAACAAAGAAAAAATAAATCCAGTCTGAGTGAAGCTCTGGAGCCGCGGACCGATTCCCCACCGTCACCGACAACTAAAGCCTCGACTGGTAACAAGTATGAGAGCCGTTGTAGTGAGCTAGCTCGATGCTAACTTCAGCTAGCGGTAGCGATTAACATCCGTCACCGACACCGGGAGTGACGGTCGGCTATCGGCCCATGGCTCCAGAGCTTCACTCAGACAGTGGCTGTGTTCGAAATCATCCACTCACTCACTCACTCCCTATCCACTACATCATGTACATGATGTAGGGAACGACGGGAGGAGAATTCGGACACTAGACGGTAATTTTCTGGACGTGGTTGCGTCAGCAGATGCTCCAGGTGTTGATGTGACGTAAGCAGACGCGCCGAGAATCATGTAAACAAACCATGGACGTATGAAACAAACTGGACACATAAAAATAAAATAAGAAAAACCAGACCCTTGCGGGAACATTTGAGGATGTGATTCTGTGTGGTTGTGTTACTCGGACAATAAACTGTTGAAATATCGGAAGTTTGGTTTGGTCAGCTACTGTTGTGTGTCCCGATCGTGAGCCGTTAGCGGCTCTGTGGCTATTAGCTTAGCTCGTCAGATTGTATTTACTACATATTCTACTACAGTTTATTAAAGCAGATATCAGCTTCACGGCCGTTTCGGCTAATGCTGCGTTCAAGGCAGGCTTTTGAAACCGTAAGTTACAGCTTCAAGTCACAACTACGACTTGGTAGTGTTCCAGGTAACCCGTAGCTCGTGTTTTTACCATCCTGTTGTCTGTGAAAGTTCCCTATAACGGCCACTCGTAACTTCCGACCCGTGAACTCGTACCAGATCGAACTGGTATGACTTCACAGGAAGGAAAAACACAAAGTACGAGTTTCCTTGAACGCACCATGAGTTAGCAGCCCCCGCCCTTGTCAGGCATCAATTGGTCCTCGTGCTACGTCACCACATTCACGCGCATCCCTTGGCTGCACACACAGCCCTTCATGCCGTTCTCTCTCCTCATTGGATAACACTTGTATCCCAGAAGAAATGTTTTCTCCTCGGGTTACAGCAGAGCAGAGTGACGGAGAGACTCGTGTTCCGGTCGAAACACTCTATGTAAGTGATTGCTGACGGAAAATATGACTAATTAGGACTTATATTAACAAAAACATTTCACTGATATCTCCTTTAATTAGATTGATTTAATGCTGCCTGTTAATGTTGGGATGCTGCTGCCCAACTCCTGCTCCTCGGGCAAACGGAGCGAAGGCAAATACGTCTGAGGAGTTTTTTTTGGTAAATTGCCTAAATAAATCGTAGCTAACATGCTAATTAGCTTCCTCTTCTTCTCTGGCAAAACACGACCGCATTGCATTGTGGGATACATACGGGAGTAGAAAGTAGTGTACGTCGCTTGTTCACTCAATTTCGCGGTGCATTGTGGGTGTTTTGTCGTCCACTACATAGTGGATGAAATTAATCGCAGAGAATTCGAACAACGCTACAAAATGGCGAACACACTATATAGTGCACTACATCCGTGATAGGGGGTGATTTACAACACAGCCTGTATTTCCTTTCCTTTGTTGTCATGACAACCGCTGCTGTCTGGGGCAGGAGGCTACACAGCTTAGCCCGAGAGGAGGGGCCTAGTTTAAAGGTTTTGTTGTACAAACTGCAACGAACAAAACTCCAGACTCTACCTTTAAAGTGAAGCTACAGTTATGTAAATATCTGTTTTTCTTCTATAAAGAAGCATTTTATGGCGCTAATTTATTCCCTCATTCTGGGAAAATGAACCGGTTTGGGCAGAGTTGTGTTTTTGTTCAGGTTGAAGCAGAACTGATGTGATTCACACTGAACTGTTTCCATCAGCGCCGTAACAACTCGAGCCTTTTATCCATCAAGACAGAATCTGATTAGATCAACAGGACAAACTTGTTGAGGACATTTAATCAAATTTTTACTGTTTCCATAAATAATTCATTATCCCTTTAATGAGTTGATAAAAGCGTGCTCATGAGCTCTCTGCGTCTCTCTGCAGGTTCAGTCAGGACGGGTCGGAGACACGATCCAGATCTTTTTATCTCCAGCTGACACCGCGGTGATCTACGGCAGCCCCCGAGGATCAAACCCGTCGTGTGCCAACAGGTTTTTTTTATTCTCACACACAATCGGCTTCCAGAGAAAATTTTGCTTCAGGTTTCAGGACAGATTCCTGACAGGAAAAACAAAACCAAGCTGCAGCAGCGTTTCTCTCTCTGTCTTTCACATAAAAACATTTTCCAGGTTTCTTGTGGAAACTCTTCGTCTCCTCAGGAAAAACACTGAAACAACTGTTTATGAGCTTTAAAGTCTCATAATGATAATAAACTAAACTATAAACTACCGGTCCGTTCACCTCTCACTGACCAGACACACACCACTATCACTATGGAAACAGATGCTGAGGTGTTGCATCACACACAGCCATGCATCATATGGATTTATTTTTATTATCCAAAAATCATTTAATTTCATATTCAAACTCATCTAACAAACAAGGAGCATGAAAATAAATTGTGTATGAATATTACGTATTAATATCCGTAAATCTAAGTGGTTTAGTGTCTTTTAAAGGGATTTTGAGCTAAAACAGGTTCATTTTCAAGAAGATAAACTCCTTAAAGTTAAACAATCCTTACATTTAAACCTAAGAAAAGCCCTTAATTCATCACTATGGTCATTTAAGGGGTTTCAATTTGTTTGTTTCTGAATCCACTAACTTGTCCAATAATTCAGATTAACGTAATGATCTTATGTCATTTAAAATTCAGCATTACAGTCCCTTAAAAGAGAATGAATTTATTTGCACCTTAAAATTCACATGAAAAGGCATTTTGTATGTTTTAAAATAGAAACACAATAAAACCCTTAACCTGCGTTAAGGAAACCTTTTAAAAATGAATCACTATTTAAGGGTTTTTAAGAGTTTTTTTTACTTAATTAGTTCATTATGTGATTTTAAAGGTTAAATAGTTGCGTGTGTGTGTGTGTGTGTGTGTGTGTGTGTGTGTGTGTGTGTGTGTGTGTGTGTGTGTGTGTGTGTGTGTGTGTGTGTGTGTGTGTGTGTGTGTGTGTGTGATGAGGAACCTCAGGGGAGCTCCTTGTTTTTTCCTTCAGGTCTGAACAATACTGAATGTAAAAGGTCGGTGTGTCTCTCATGTCCCCCATTGACCTCACACACACACACACACACACACACACACACACACACACACACACACACACACACACACACACACACACACACACACACACACACACACACACACACCTGGACATCCTGCTTCCAGCTCCTAATATAAGTCAAAGCACCGTTTCCTGTTCCCTCTAAGCCCCGCCCACTCATTCTTAACTCCGTCCAATCACAAGCTGACGTACCGGCCGGTCTTCAGCCAATCCCCTGTAAGCTGTCAGACTTGTGAAAGTAGCTACTTCCTCTTTCTCTCTTTTTATCTTTCCACTGTCATGTGACACCTGACCTGACCATCCAATCAGAGGACGGTCTTCTACTGATTGGAGCAGGCTCGGCCAATCAGAGCCAAGCAATAAACAGTATAAAGGTAGATGTTTGTGTTAAAGCTCCATAAATGGTTTTATTATTCTAGGCCAGGGTTACCACGGCGACACGCCTCCTGACATCCAGCCATCATCAGTGATCGAGGACACCTTCCAACAAACTGTCCCTCGGGGGATAATAAAGTTTTCTTTGAATGACTGCGATGTGTGTGTGGTATGTGAGCTATGACGGAGTGACGCACCGGAGAGACCGGCTGCTCCACCTCGACACACAAACACACACACACACACACACACACACACACACACACACACACACACACACACACACACACACACACACACACACACACACACACACACACACACACACACTTCACCTGGCTGGGACTATAGTCTGAGTGGCGGAGGGATACGACCACGACTGCAGCTCTGACCGACCACGTGTTTGTGTTTGATAAAGTTCTCCCGAAATCAAAAAAAACTATGACATCACAGCTAATCAAACAATCCACCAGGTATCAAACATACAAAAGCCAAATTCTCTATTACTATTCTTAGAGGAATGTGATATGTTCCTGTTTTCCTCTTTCTTTTTTTCTTTTATTAAAAAAAAGTAGGCTATCACACTGCAAAAACTCAAAATCTTTCCAAGAATATTTGTCTTATTTCTTGTCAAAATGTCTAATTTCTAGTCAAAACTAAACTCTTTCCACTTAAACTAAGACTCATCACCTAAAAATTTACTTGTTTTTAGATAATTTTCACTTGTTTCAAACTAATTTTCACTTGAAATAAGTAGAAAAATCTGCCAGTGAAAGCAAGTTTTTTGTGTTTGTAATAAGGAAGAAAAACTTGATCCACTATCAGATTTTTCTAATTATTTCAAGTGAAAATCTGCTTGAAAGAAGTAAAAAGTGTCTAAAAACAAGCTGCTTTTTAATGTGATGAGTCTTATTTTAAGTAGAATGAGATTTGTTTTGACTAGAAATAAGACAAATATTCTTGGTGATTTTGAGTTTTTGCAGTGTATTATGTTTAACTTTATACCTGTACTGACATATTTCATTCACTTTATGTCTCATATGTAGGCCTATGTATTTATTTTCTTAATGTGAGATGCCAGACTCTGTTTTGTCTTATCAAAAGGTCAATTTTCTGACTGTAATTGGATTTTTTTCAATAAAGTGTTGAAAAAAAAGGTATCAATCATACACAAACATGTAAAAAACTCAACCTCCTCTCATCTCATCCCATAATAATGATACAAATAACAACAACTACAATCTCTTGAGCTTCGAGAAAAATCTCAACTGTTCAGTTTTTCCACCTTCAACAGTAAAAAATCTGATGTTTGTGGAGAGAAAAAACATGAAAGATGGACGTGTCACAAGGAATTACACTGTTCTTTTGTCTCTCTTTCATGTGTGTGTGTGTGTGTGTGTGTGTGTGTGTAGTGGCGTGTCAGCACTTGTCATTGTTGTCACTTCAAACACACACACTCAGTGAACAGGTATGCAGAGACACGGACATCCAGCTTCAAGTTTCCACCACAGTCGACTCTCACACGCTGCTGCTGCTGCTGCTGCTGGCCGAGGCTCTACAGCTCAGCAGAACTAAAAACTATAACCGTAACGATAAAATAATGATAATAATGATTTTATAAACTGTTAAAAGCCACAACATTAAAAGTGAATCAGGATGGAGAAGAGGAAAGTTACTCAGACATTAAATCTCCCTCAGTCTAAACGAGGACGAACAGAGCGAGTGGATGTGGAACAGAAGCAATAAAAGGACGATAAAAACACAGAGTCTATTCAATCTGTGGCACACTGCAAAAACTCAAAATCTTACCAAGATTATTTGTCTTATTTCTAGTCAAAATGTCATTTCTAGTCAAAACAAATCTTATTATACCTCAAATAAGACTCACCGCGCTTATTTCAAGCCTATTTTCACTTGAAATAAGTAGAAAAATCTGATAGTGGAGTAAGTTTTTCTTCCTTATTACAAGCACAAAAAACTTTTTCTACTTATTTCAAGTGAAAATTAGTTTGAAACAAGTGAAAATGATCTGAAAACAAGTAAATTTTTAGGTGGTGAGTCTTATTTTAAGTGGAAAGAGATTCGTTTTGACTAGAAATGAGACATTTTGACAAGAAATAAGACAAATATTCTTGGAAAGATTTTAAGTTTTTGCAGTGCAGGTCGTTCCACAGTCCAGGTTCAGATGAAGACAGATACAACAGAGCGTCACGGTGCTGAAGGAAAAAAACCCTGAGACCGTGAACAAGTCGCTGCAGAGCAGAAACATGTAAACAAAGTGTCTCTCTTTGTGTGTGTGTGGTGACAGACATATGTGTGTGTGTGTGTGTGTGTGTGTGTGTGTGTGTGTGTGCTGTGTTGTGTTGTGTAAGCTCCTCTCTCAGGTGCAGATCAGAGCTCGAACCGATTCAGCCACGTAACGAACGTATGGATGAATCTACTTTTTATTCCTCAAAGGTCATCTGGAGACCAGGGAGGCCGGTTCCTATAGTCCAACCAAAACTTTATATGAGAGTCACAAAAACGTCCATAAAACTACACAACAACCATTTAAAGGGATAGTATCATTTTTTTTAAAAGTGGGGTTGATCTACAAATAGCCCCTAAGTACTTTAATTGCAGTAGAAGACTCTCTGCACTCCTCCCGTTAGCAACGCCAGCCCATAATAGCCCTGCCCAGAGATTTACAACATACAGTGTTGTGAACAGACCCAAAGAAACGGCCTATTTTCACGGCCTAAAAGAGGTTTTACCTGAAAAATAATACACAGTTCCATTGTTCACTATAATATAATTTTTTCCAGCCCTTCAAAGTGCAGGAAAAACACAGTTTTTATTTGGACCTAACCAACTCACGTATCCCTCCGCCCAGGGTTAGCGCCCGCCGATCAGCAGTTGGTTCGGTCCAAATAAAAACTGCGTTTTTCCTGCACTTTGAAGGGCTGGAAAAAATTATATTATAGCGAACAATGGAACTGTGTATTTATTTTTCAGGTAAAACCTCTTTTAGGCCGTGAAAATAGGCCGTTTCTTTGGGTCTGTTCACAACACTGTATGTTGTAAATCTCTGGGCAGGGCTATTATGGGCTGGCGTTGCTAACGGGAGGAGTGCAGAGAGTCTTCTACTGCAATTAAAGTACTTAGGAGCTATTTGTAGATCATACAACCCCACTTTAAAAAAAAATGCTACTATCCCTTTAATATTCCTCCACACTGCTCGTCCACTGCAATCCAAGTGTCCTGAAGGGAGATAGTCCAGAGTTTACTGGAAACTACGTCATTGAGGACATTTTTACAGCCTAAACAGTCTTTTATTGAATTTGCCGACGTAGTCTCCAGTGAACTCTGGACTATCTCCCTTCAGGACACTTGGATTGCAGTGGACGAGCAGTGTGGAGGAATATTAAATGGTTGTTGTGTAGTTTTATGGAGGTTTTTGTGTCGGGCGCTATTACTCTCATATAAAGTTTTGGTTGGACATATATACAAATATAAAATATAAAACATGTATGTAAAAGCTTAAACATGCAGTTAGCAGGTGAAACTATTCTACATGTCTTCTTGCTGATGATGTATAGTTATGTAATGTCTGTTTTGTAGACACAGTATGTTACATAACTACATATCCATCCAAACGCCTGTGTAGCTACTATATGTACATTATTATATTTGTGGATTTTACACTAAATAAACATTGTATTTTTTCTGTTGTTATCATTTTGTGAAGTACTTTGAACATAATTATCACTAAAATACAAATGCACATGTTCGTACACGACTCCTCATGTATCCAGAGGGTGAATATGTTCTAATAATACACAGCACATATCACTCAGGACATAGAGACACTGTTGTTCAGTTCATTGTCATTGTCTGTTAGCATGCTGCAGATTTAAATTCTTATTATTCTTAAATTAAAAATCCTTGTTCCTGACGGAGGATAAGTTACACACACACACACACACCTCATGTGTCCAGTGTTTATGCTAATCTGTGCTAACCACACCCTGACCACGGCTGTTTTCTGCAAACAGAGATATATAATACGTAACCACAGGCATCAACAAGTTCAATTTAAGACTTTTTAAGACCTTTTTAATACGACTTTAAACTAAATCTAACTAATACTTGCAGAAGAAATACAGTCCAAAAGTCTAAATATAGGCTACTCTTTCCAATTAAAAGCCACTGACGTCAGTTTAATAAAATCAACAGTTAAGGTGCTTTTTACTGATGTAAAAATGATTCACTAGGTCATTTTTCAGCTCATGTTGTATACAGTTTATTTTGTAGCGCTGCTCATTTAGTTTTATTTCGTTTGTATTTAACGCTCTCCTTTCTCCTCTCTGTTGACATTTCTGTCACCAAGTAAGAAATGGAAATAAATAACTTAGAAAAGAGGCTGTAGTCTGTACAAACGACTCGGTTCGCTGGTTGGACTGTGTGAAATTCAGTTGTCCAGTTATAGTCGGATTAAAGGGATAGTTCAACATTTTGTCAAATTGGCCCATTGCCATAATCCCTATAGTCATAGCAGTAGGTTCGTTACCTTTAATTGTCGGTGCAAGCTATTTTTAGAACGGCGGAGCAGAGCCGTGAGCTGCTCAGAGCTACGCTACGGAGGCTCATTATGGGATTTCTTGGTTTCCCTCATCAAACTCATCAAATACACAATCCAACAACTCTAAAACAACTCTGTGTGGTAACGTTGTGTTATTATCTCATAGTGTGGTGAATGTGCAGCTCACAACTTGTCCACCAGAGCGTTGTGGAGTTGTTGGATTGTGTATTTGATGAGTTTGATGAGGGAAACCAAGAAATCCCATAATGAGCCTCCGTAGCGTAGCTCTGAGCAGCTCACGGCTCTGCTCCGCTGTTCTAAAAACAGCTTGCACCGACAATTAAAGGTAACGAACCTACTGCTATGACTATAGGGATTATGGCAATGGGCCAATTTGCCAAAATGTTGAACTATCCCTTTAAGATCAAAACAATCTGGATTTAAGACAATTTTGGGGCCTTTATTTAGTAAGAAAATTTATATTTAAGACTTTTTAAGGGCCTGCGGTCACCTTGTAACAGATGAATCCATCTGAAAATCTGTGTTTGTCTCGGTGTGTTGAATGTTTCCCTGTGAACTGATGGTGTAACGAGGCTCGTCCAGTCCCGGTCCCAGTGTGTCCTCTGGTTTGCATGGCAGCAGACTGAGGTGTGTATTTGCATTGTGTTGCCTGGACGGTCTGAGTAAACAACAGGTGGGTTTCCAGCAGAGCGGCCGTTTCCTCTCTTTGTGGAGAGGAGAGGAGTCGGATCGAAACAAACCGGGGCGGAGAGAGAGAGAAAGAAAAGAGGAAAGTCTGGGTTCCTGGGCTCCTCTGGATGTCTGAGGGAGTGTGTAATGTGTAATGTGTAATCTGCAGCTGCAGGCGGCCGGGCCGAGGAGTGACACAGCATGAGGAATGGAGCTCTGACAGCAAAAACAAAGACTGGGAATGCCAGAAACTCTGCAGCTGCTGCAGCCGTTGTTAGTGAGGCCACAATAAAAAAACCCTCATTACTGCTGCAGAGCTCCGACACACAGGAGAGGGAAGGAGCTGGTCCAGCTGGAAGAGGAGCTTTAACCCACTGTAGATCCTCTAACCTCATCAGACCAGAGCTCCAACACATCTAGAAGCTGCTTTCATCTCAACAGCTCAGTGATGCCTTCATGGACCTTCAACTTTAGTAAAAAACATGGTAACACTTCACTTGAATAGGTATTCATCAGATTGACATAACAGCTGTCATAACCATCAATGAATACTTCTGACAGCTGTGGTTAAGTGTCATTCGGTAAGTTATGTCACTTTTGATGCAAAGTTGACATTGTTTGAGATGTTTTTGTTCTGACAACTTGACATAAAGACAGTTTAAACTGTCATAGCAGACCTAATGGACAAACTTTAAAAATGATGTCAAGTTCTCATAACAAGGAACATCTCAAATAATGTCAACTTTGCATCAAAAGTGACATAACTTACTGAATGACACTTAAAGCAGAAGTAAGTGATATATTTGTGTTAATATAAGTCTTAAATAGTTGTATCTTCCGACAGCAATCACTTCTATAGAGTGTTTGGACCAGGGGTGAAAGTAGTTTTAAATTCTTGCCGGTACTATTACCAAAAGTTATTTTTCTCTGCATTATTGATATTATTACTGATTTTAATTGGGACATTTTGCAACAAACGTTAAACGTGGTACACGTTTCGAAGGCTGGGTCAGGGGTACAATAAAGGAAATTTTGAAGATCGCTGGCCCCACCATTCTAACCACTGGCCCAGGACAATGTCAGGTAGCCTATTGATCCCCATAATAAATAAAAAAGAACATATCATAGCCTGCAAACAGCCTGCGGTCTCGCCATCGAGGCTGGAGCTTTCTTATATATCGACACCAATACTAGTAAATTTCCACGATTCTCGATACATATACAATACCACGATTTAATTAGAAGAAAAAAAACATGTGCTTCTAAATTGGCTACTTTATTTAATAAATAAATAACAGTTTCTCATCAAACTTGTATTTAAGCTCTAGCCTACTGTGGTTTAACAATGAAGTAAAAACAGAGTTAAAGTGGTAAATATGCCCAAACACAAACGGAAAGTCATGTAGTCATTACTTTTATCTTCCAGTAGTTCAATGACAACTGTTGCTGTCATTCATTCACTTTAGGCTGTTTCCACAGACTGGTGCAAAACTGACTTATTGTTTCATTTTTCAGCTCCGTTTCGTTTGTTTTTTCTCTGCTTCAAACCATCATGGATGTAGCCTACTATGGTCTAAACGCGCACCACCGCTGTGGCGCACACCGAGCAGCTGGAGCCGCGTTCACATAAACAGACCGCGAGCTCGACATAGCCGCACCGAGACCCAGCGCGTGCTCTGGCCCGCGTGTAACGTCCGCGTCGGTCCCGACAGGACTCGCCACGACGCGCTGAGGGCAAAGTTTCACGGTACCGGAAAAAAAGGTTCAGTCTTCAGCAGCAGTGAGCGAGCGGCGCGCGTTCCGCGGTGCACAGCTGCACACTGCAGCTGCTGCCGGTGGTGCTGCTGACGTCCCAGGGCAGAGCGCTGCTGCGCACAGAAAGTATCATGTCTCTGTCTTTGATCGGGTCGGGATCTCGTAACACTATGTGTTATAATAATAACCGAGACAATTTCACAGAAATCATTTCAAACCACAGGGAATTCATGTGAAATTAGATTTATTATTTTTTTTTACTTTTTTTTTTTTTTATCTCTCTCATGATCTTCCTGGTACTGCGTACCGCCTCTGAATCTTTTAGTGGTACGCAGTACCGGACCGTACCGGCTTACTTTCACCCCTGGTTTGGACTGAAACACGGGTCTGTCAGTCACTCTGCTCTGCTCTGAGCCCAGGAGAAAACATTTATCGTATCCTACAGTTTTTATCCAATGAGGAGAGAGAACGGCATGCAGGGCTGTGTGTGCAGCCAAGGAACGCCGTGAATGTGGCGACGTAGAGGACTGTTATGGTGCGTTCAAGGAAACTCATGTTTTTCCGACCTGTGAAGTGGTACCAGTTCGATCTGGTACGAGTTCACGGGTCAGAAGTTACGAGTGGCCGTTATAGTGACTTTCACCGGTAAAACAGGTCGGAGAAACACGAGTGGGTTGCCTGAAACGCTACAAAGTCGTAAGTTGTGACTTGAAGCTGTAATTTACGATTTCAAAAGCCTGCCTGGAACGCAGCATTAGCCAAAACGACCGGACCACTTACTTCTGCTTTAACGACAGCTGTCATAAGTATTCATTGATGTTTATGACAGCTGTTATGTCAATCTGATGAATACCTATTCAAGTAAAGTGTTACCAAAAACATTCACCTGATCCATAGATATACACATAGATCATAGCTGCTGCCTCTGACGCTGCTGTCCATTGGAACGATGCATCAACGCGGCGGCCATCTTGGTCAGGGGGAAGCCGTGTCTACTTCCTGCTGTAGTCAACAGAGGCAGACGTCTATCAACCATTAAAATCACCAGAACTCACTGAATATTCAACCGATTTTCAAGCCGTTTGGTTTATTATAAATGTCAGACATATGATACAACAACAACAACAAAAATTTCATATATATATTTTTTTATATATATTTAACATACCCTTACATACTCAGACTGAAATTTGTTCTACAAGGGTCTGACTGCTTGTCAGACGTACTGTATATGTCTATGGTCAGAAATGCAGCATCTACGTGTTTATATCTATGCACCTGATGGATGATCGACTCAGCAGTCAGGGACCTGAATGCAACATCCCTAAATGTCAGAGGGAGTGTCAGTGTGTTTAACCACAAACAAAACACAGAGATCCAGGTTTCTAAAAACTCAAATGAGCTTCTACTTCCACCTCGGCCCCGGGACACGACCGTCCTCAGGACAGGAACAAAGACCGGTTGTAAAACCAACAAATAACAACAAACGCAGGTCGACTCGCTGGCTCCTTTCCACTGGCCCAAAAACCCCAGGTATGATCGCGTTGACAACAACGTCAGTGTGACAGAAAACAGCAAAGTAAACAAGCAGCAAAAAAAAAAAACAACAGCAGGGAAGCTGGTGAGGTGGTTGTTTAAAACTTATAATATTAAAATATTATAAATATATTTAAAAGGAACAGCACACATATCTCTACGCACGTGAAAACAAGTGTCCATCACGTGTTTATAACTCTAACGCTACGTGAACACTACGGCGGTGGTCAGTGGTTTTTCCCTCCTCTTCCCCACGGATCATGAGAAGCTCTTTTCTCTCTGTCTTGTCAGAGTGGTGCCATGTTGAGTTCCAACCATAGACTGTAAAAAGAATGGACGTAGCACCCATGACGTCCCCCATTGGTTCTGGGGAGTCATTTTTGTGACTCCAACATGGCGGCCTGAACAGCGCCATGCCCACTGGCCTCAAAGCAGCGGTCTCCGGACCTGTCACTCAACGTTTCCGCGCCCTAATTGGCCAGAATCTTAACCTAATAACAGTAAAACGGTAGAGATAAACCCCCTCAGAGTGTGTGCGGGGGTAGAAACTATCGGTTGAGACCAGAAAACGTTGTGACACCAGGCTTTTAACATGTTTACTGAGGATGTAAAGTGGGTGATTTTAACATGGGGGTCTATGGAGAATGCTGCTTTCTGACACCAGCCCCCAGAGGAAGAAGAGGGGATTGCAGTTTGTTGAACGTGGAAGTGACTTCACTTCTCAGACCCACAACTGCCCCCTTGGTTCCAACAAAGCGTCTTGCACGAGTGGCGCTACGTCACGTAAATTAGCAGGTTGACCCGGATCAGACATTCCCACTGCGAGCCGACTGGAGCAGAGTCATTTGATGTCGGTCGACTCGGGTCAGTGAGACTTTCCCACCGGCGTCAGAAGCCGGTTGTTAGCGAGTTTAAACTGGTTCTTTGGCCGGTGGGAAAGGGGGATCTGAGAATTTTGGTAGTGGTTGAAGGTGAAAGGTCAAAGTTACAATGACCTTATAACCCTTGTGAATGCAACATCTCAACGGCACCTTGAGGGAACTATTTCATCTTTGGGACTCGAGGACGGACCAATCACAAAACCTCTGACAACATTTTTTCTAGCAGAAGCTGAGTTGTTCAGGAAGTCGGTGGTACCACAGAGTCCTGGTCCTGGTCTCAATAATCGTCCTCACTGCAAAAACTCAAAATCTTTCCAAGAATATTTGTCTTATTTCTTGTCAAAATGTCTCAATTTTAGTCAAAACTAACCTCTTTCCACTTAAAATAAGACTCATCACCTAAAAATGAACTTGTTTTTAGATCATTTTCAAACTAATTTTCACAAACTTGCTCCACTATCAGATTTTTCTACTTATTTCAAGTGAAAATCAGCTTGAAAGAAGTAAAAAATGTCTTAGAAACAAGCTGCTTTTAATGTGATGAGTCTTATTTTAAGTAAAATGAGATTGGTTTTGACTAAAAATAAGAGAAATATTCTTGGTAAGATTTTGACTTTTTGCAGTGCACGATGAGAAGAGTTCACGGTGACAGACTCAGACCGCGGCGGCCTGCACCGGAGCAGCAGACAGATGTCGCACCATGTCGAGTCTTTAATAAAACATGTGGACAATAAAGACGGATCAGTGCTCGGCCAGATGTGGATGATGTAGGACGGCTCAAATATTCTGCTCAGACAAATAAATCATAACCCTCATCATCATCTTTGTCTTCGTCATCACCGTAAATAACTTCTGTACCTGTGGTTTGGATCTATCTTCTGTTTTCATGGTTTCACAGAGCGGAGAGAGGACGCACACTGGAATAATCAGTGAAATACGACGGCCTCTGGGATCTCATTATGAAGTCTTTACAGTCATCACACATCAGATCAGTATCTGTCCGCTCACTAAACCAGCAACAGCCCAGAAACCCAGAAGATATTTCATATTCTGAGTCACCGCGGCGGCTTTTTATAATCAAAGAAATTCATTCACTGGAGCCCGATGGACGAATAGTTAAGGTGCATACCACACAGCCACAAGACCGCAGCATCCAGCACTGCAAAAACTCAACGTCTTACCAAGAATATTTATCTTATTTTTAGTCAAAACAAATCTCATTCTACTTAAAATAAGACTCATCACATAAAAAGCAGCTTGTTTTTAGACACTTTTTACTTCTTTCAAGCAGATTTTCACTTGAAATAAGTAGAAAAATCTGATAGTGGAGCAAGTTTTTCTTTCTTATTTCACTGGCAGATTTTTCTACTTACATCAAGTGAAAATGAGTTTGAAACAAGTGAAAATGATCTAAAAACAAGTTAATTTTTAGGTGATGAGTCTTAGTTAAAGGGGAAAGAGATTAGTTTTGACTAGAAATGAGACATTTTGACAATAAATAAGTCAAATATTCTTGGAAAGATGTAGAGTTTTTGCAGTGCGTGTCATGTCAGACTCTAAACTCTTTCTCTCTCTCTTGCTCAACTCTGCCGCCGCCGCTGCCAAACTAAAAAGGCAAAATGCCAGAAACTAAAAAACATCCAGTCAATCAAACAAACATGAGCTGTTTCCAGTCTGGCACTCGACTCGGCCGCATGGGAAGGAAACGGGAAAGATGAGACGGAGTGAAACAAGGCGAGCAGCATCGGAGGAATGAGAGCAGAGCGGAGCGGAGGATGACATCAGTCTGAAAAACTGCTGCTGCTGCTGCTGCTGCTGCTGCTCGGTGTCGAGGGATCGGCCACAAACTGGAACGGCCGTCCGTTTATGAATCACATGTTTTCTTTCTTTCTTTCTTTCTTTCTTTCTTTCTTTCTTTCTTTCTTTCTTTCTTTCTTTCTGTCAGAAGAAGGAGAAGTGTGGTGGCTCGGTGCAACTCCACCCAGCAGCCGCCCGGCCCAACCTGCTGGGGAATGTGTTCACTTCTCCCTCAGAGACACTGACGTCTGACACACACTCCACCGTCCACTTCAGAGTCAGTTATGACAAGACATTTTAACATTGAACAGTCAGACTGGATGTGTTGCAGTCAGATCTCTGTGATTCAGTTTTGCCTCTTGTCAAAAAGAACATTTCAGATCCACAACTACATTGTCCGTCCTGGGTGAGGGATCCCTCCTCTGTTGCTCACCCTGAGCTTTCTCCTGGTTTTCCCTGTTAAAAGGGTTTTCCATGGAGTTTTTCCTCCGTGGATGTGAGGGTCTAAGGACAGAGGATGTTGTTATGATGGGATGTAAAGCCCTTTGAGACAAACTGTTGGTAAAAACGGGCTATACAAATAAAATTGCCTTGCCTTGCCTTACATTCTTCCTAGGACAGATGACATCACTGTAACCATTCATGTGTATGGTGTTTGTCATCACCAAGGGGGCAGTTGTGGGTCTGAGAAGTGAAGTCACTTCCGCGTTCAACAAACTGCAATCCCCTCTTCTTCCTCTGGGGGCTGGTGTCAGAAAGCAGCATTCTCCATAGACCCCCATGTTAAAATCACTGACTTTACATCCTCAATAAACATGTTAAAAGCCTGGTGTCAGCACGTTTTTTGGTCTCAACCGATAGTTTCTACCCCCGCACACACTCTGAGGGGGTTTAACTCTACCGTTTTACTGTTATTAGGTTAAAACTCTGGCCAATTAGGGCGCGGAAACGTTGAGTGACAGGTCCGAGCAGCTCCGTGGACAGCTGCTTCGAGGCCAGTGGGCGGGTTCTCGGCCGGCCAATCCAACATGGCGCTGTTCAGGCCGCCATGTTGGAGTCACAAAAACGACTCCCCAAAACCAATGGGGGACGTCACAGATGCTACGGCCATTCTCTTTACAGTCTATGGTCATTACAGATATCTACAATTCAGTTGCAGATATCCACTATGTGAATTACAGATATCTGTAACTGAACTACAACTAGTACTAATTCCAGTTTGAGATATCTACAGTTTGATTCTGACTCGTCATAATTCCAGTTCTAGATATCTTTAATTCACCTCAATTAAAGATATCTACATGTCCCTGTTCAGATATCTGTAATTAAGTTTTGACTAGGCGAAATGACGTTGTAGATATCTCAAACTGGAATTAGTACTAGTCGTAATTCAGTTACAGATATCTGTAATTCACATAGTTGATATCTGCAACTGAATTGTAGATATCTGTAATGACAAACCCCATACACATGAATGGTTAAAGTGACGTCTTCTGTAGAAAGAAGAACGTAGTTGTGCATCTGAAATGTTCTTTTTGACAAGAGGCAAAACTGAAAAATCCAACTATTCAAAATGTAGTTAGGACCAGTCAGAAAGACGTTGTTGATATCTACATTGTTAATTCTGGAGAGTCAAACTTTTAAAGCTTTCAAATGTTAAATCCTCTTAGTCTTAGTCAGTCAGGGAAAACTAGAGCAGTCGGAGGATCCCATTAAAATAAAACACACACGAGGCCGGAGGCTGGTTTGGTTTCCCTCTGGGCCGTCGCTGAGCACTAACACAGTAAACACACACACACACACACACACACACACAGATCTTGGAATCACATTTCCACACCCGTCTTCAACATATGAGATGTGTCCTGTAACCATGGCAACAACAGCAGAGGCAACGCAGCCACCGTCAACATCCAACATCCAGTTAAAAAAAATAAAAAATCTTCCATCTCCTCTTCCTCCTCTTTGTCGTCATCGTTGTCGTTGTTGTTCTGAGCTGTTGTTGATGCTTACTCAGCTTCACCTTTTACTTGTTTACAACAGCTGGGTGGTTGACCTCTCTCACACACACACACACACACACACACACACACACACACACACACACACACACACACACACACACACACACACACACACACAGGGAGGTGTAGACCTGTGCATAGAGACTGAACCTCAGGTTAGAGCTTAAGTCCTGAACCAAAGCTTCCCCAGGTTCAGTCCCATTCAACAAAACACACTCAAATCTCCTCAATCGACTGCGGCGATCGATCAATCAATCAATCAATCAATCAATCAATCAATCAATCAATCAATCAATCAATCAATCAATCAATCAATCAATCAATCAATCAATCAATCAATCAATCAATCAAGACACAAGACTGATTGATTGAAAGGAACTTCTGGTTCAAAATCACAATATTTCTCAAAACTCCAGTTTCCTCAAGACAGAAACAAAGATCAAAAAGAAGAAAAGATGAAACCCAACAACTCACCGAGAGCTGATTTCACTCTCTCATCAAACTGAGGCGTTTTCACACCAGCTACATCTACTTTTAGTTGTTTCTTTGCTGTTGCTCTTTCTTCATGTGGACCAGAACATGAAGCCACGTGTTTGCTGACGTCGTTCAATCATTGGTTAGAAACATCTGGGATGGAGGAAGTGGAAGTTAAAGGAATAGTTCACCCTAGAATGATATTTCGCTCATTATCTACTCACCCTCATGTTGACTAAGGGCTGGAAGAATTTTCAGAGTCCACCGTCCCTTCTCTGAGTTACAGGGGGTCTCGGCGTAGCAGTGAATTTCAATGCAACGGTTGCAAAGGGACACCAGAGCTCTTCGTAAAAAAACACACACAAAAAAACATCCAAATACCTCCATGCTGCTCGTATGTAATGTCCGTCTTGTGCTGAAGCCCCAAATTGCGTAATTGTCCCGAAAAAAATTAAATAAGTCTATATTTTAAGCTTGTTTGTAGCGGAAGCTTCTCGTCTTCTTCTTCTTCTCCTCTTCCTGGTCCGTCCAAATCTCGCGTGATTCGCAGTAACCGCACTGACACCGGCGCAAATCACGCGATATTTGGACGGACCAGGAAGAGGAGCTTCGAGAAGCTTCCGCTACAAACAAGCTTAAAATATAGACTTATTTAATTTTTTTCGGGACAATTACGCAATTTGGGGCTTCAGCACAAGACGGACATTACATACGAGCATCATGGAGGTATTTGGATGTTTTTTTGTGTGTGTTTTTTTACGAAGAGCTCTGGTGTCCCTTTGCAACCGTTGCATTGAAATGCACTGCTACGCTAAGACCCCCTGTAACTAAGAGAAGGGACGGTGGACTCTGAAAATTCTTCCAGCCCTTAGTCAACATGAGGGTGAGTAGATAATGAGCGAAATATCATTCTAGGGTGAACTATCCCTTTAAATGATCATAGAGAGCTCCTTGTTCTGATATTGATCCGGCTTAAACACCTTCAGACATCCGACCACCTCCTCGGTCCGCTGGTTCGGTCCACACCTGAGTTTGATTACTAATGCTGTATTCACACCTGTTGAAGCAGCTCTGCACTCTGCACCGATGGAGGGTGGAGGATTTTAATTTGTTCCAAGCGAACTGTACAAAGCAGGTGCGAAGGTGCTTTAAAGCAACACTATGTAGATTTTCAACCTTAAAATAAGGTTTCTAAACTCACTGAAGTGGTAGAAACCCTTAACAGGCAACAGCACCGGTACCAGCATCAATTTGGTGCAACCGCGTTCAGTCTGCAGAGTTGAAAAAACTTTATTGTAAGGCCGAGAAACTACGTAGTGGAATGTGAATGAATGAATCCAAACCGGTTGGAGCCGCCTCGATGCTCCATGTTTCACATGTGGGAATCAAACAACGGTCAAGTCGCCTTAAACCTGCCTGACTTTGAGTTTACATGTCCTCCTTTGTGCTTCTCTCAGTTCCTTGCAGTTTAAGATTAAGATTAAGATTAAGATAAACTTTATTAGTCCTTGACAGGAAACTTGTCTTGGGCACAAGTGCTGACACAGCTGCATCTAAAACCACACATACATATAGCGAGCACATGGTACACATACACCTGCACATTCACATGTACACAAGTGTACGCACACATCCACATACACACACAGAGCATAATTACACATGTACACACATACAACTATGCAACAACCAGAGAACTGCAGAAAGTATGGTGCGCGTGGAGCACATAGACAACCACCATTCATTTAGATTAAAAGAATAGAAAAAATAAAATAAGAATAAGACTCAAAGTCCGTAACACCTGCTTCTACTCTACTGTGGAGGAGGCAGAGCCGGTTTTTTGTGAAGAAGTCGTGTTATGGAGGTGGGAATGAACGGAAATCTAAATCTATTACTTCTGTGTTTACTGGAGCTGAAGCGTCTTCCTGAAGGAAGGAGTTGATATTCAGATTGGACACAGAGTCTTCTCCTTTGTCCTCTAGAAACACCAACGCCTTAAACTTCTACAACTATGTCACAGAATTCACTATGTGATGTCAAATGTAAAGGAGTAGTGCCACTGTAAAACCATCGCTAGTCTCCTCTATAGCCAATGGACGGACGGACAGACGACACCAAACATTAAAGCAGAAGTAAGCGATCCGGTGGTTTTGGCTAATGCTGCGTTCCAGGCAGGCTTTTGAAATCGTAAATTACAGCTTCAAGTCACGACTTACGACTTTGTAGCGTTCCAGGCAACCCACTCGTGTTTCTCCGACCTGTTTTACCGGTGAAAGTCACTATAACGGCCACTCGTAACTTCTGACCCGTGAACTCGTACCAGATCGAACTGGTACGACTTCACAGGTCGGAAAAACACGAGTTACGAGTTTCCTTGAACGCACCATAACGTCTTGTCAGCCGATGGAGTTAGCAGCCCCCGCCCTCGTCATGGATCTATTGGTCCTCGTCCCTACGTCACCACATTCAGGCGCATCCCTTGGCTGCACACACAGAGAGGACTGCCCCTTTATGCCGTTCTCTCTCCTCATTGGATAAAGGTTGTAGGATACGAGAAAAAGTTTTCTCCTCGGCTCAGAGCAGAGCAGAGTGACTGACAGACCCGTGTTTCAGACCAAACACTCTATAGAAGTGATTGCTGTCGGAAGATACAACTATTTAAGACTTATATTAACACAAACATTCACCTTACTTCTGCTTTAAACTACTGTATATCACAGAATTCACTATGTGATGTCAAATGTAAAGGAGTAGTGCCACTGTAAAACCATCCCCAGTCTCTTCTACAGCCAATGGACGGACGGACAGACGACACCAAACTTAAGATGTGTGTGTGTGTGTGTGTGTGTGTGTGTGTGTGTGTGTGTGTGTGTGTGTGTGTGTGTGTGTGTGTGTGTGTGTGTGTGTGTGTGTGTGTGTGTGTGTGTGTGTGTGGAGCGTCAGGGCCACCGTAGGGCCGTGTGCACCTGTAGCACAAAGAGAAGAGCAGCATCTTTTTGTCCTGCACAGGTTGACGCCCATGAACACACCCTGCAGCCGAGGACGGAGGACAAAGAGGAAGGAACAGGTCCCTCACACACACACACACGCACGCACACACACACACACACACTGCAGGACTGGATTGACTGGACACACACACAAACACACACACAAAACTCTCCCACAGTGTGTAACTCCTCGGGGAAACATTACTGTGAAGAAGAGACAAGAAAACCTGACAGACAGGTTTCTGGGCTGTGTGTGTGTGTGTGTGTGTGTGTGTGTGTGTGTGTGTGTGTGTGTGTGTGTGTGTGTGTGTGTGTGTGTGTGTGTGTGTGTGTATAGAAACTCTCAGGAATGAATGAGACACCGATGTCTCACTGATCTGGAGAGGAGAAGCTGGGAGAGAGAGATTTGTTATATGGAAATATCTTTGTAGGAAATAGTTTGTAAAACGCTTTGGCAACAACATATTACTGTTCATGTCAATAAAGCTGTTTTGAATTGAATTGAATTGAACTGAGAGAGGTAGAGGTAGAGAGAGAGAGAACCGCGCTCCTCTTGTGTAGTTGATGTGTTACAGTGTTTCTATGAATCACCGCTGATCGCGCACGAAGCTCGAGAGCGACTAAACCAGGCGAGAGACGTGGAAGTTTTCACCGTGAAACCGTCACACACACACACACACACACACACACACACACACACACACACACACACACACGGAGCTCTTACCTCTGATGAAGGCGGACTTGGTGTCGTCCAGCAGACTGGACCCAGAGACCCCCATGCTGCTGCTGCTGCTGCTGCTGCTGCTGCTGTCACATCCAACTGCTGCCGCGGCGCTGAGGAGGAGGAGGAGGAGGAGCAGGAGGAGGAGGAACACGCCCTTCCTCCTCCTCCTCCTCCTCCTGCTCCGTGACGCCTTAGCCAGAGGAGCCAGATCACAGTTTTCATCCCCACAGGCTGTCCACCCATAATGACATCACCTTTATTATTCATTCTGTAGCTATTATGGCAAATTTCACTCACACAAATTAATGCAAATCTACTCCAAAACTCCACCCAACTGTAGAAGTTTCTTGCATGAGTTTAATGCACTCATCAAATAGCCTACTGTACACAATCCAACAACTCCAAAACGCGGGTTTAACCAGTACAATTAACAAGGCCGCACATAAGCACCTTAAAGGGATAGTTCAACATTTTGGCAAATTGTCCCATTGCCATAATCCCTATAGTCATAGCAGTAGGTTCGTTACCTTTAATTGTCGGTGCAAGCTGTTTTTAGAACGGCGGAGCAGAGCCGTGAGCTGCTCAGAGCTACGCTACGGAGGCTCATTATGGGATTTCTTGGTTTCCCTCATCAAACTCGGTTTTGCACGAATTTCCCTCTAAAACAACTCTGTGTGGTAACGTTGTGTTATTATCTCATAGCGTGGTGAATGTGCAGCTCACAACTTGTCCACCAGAGCGTTGTGGAGTTGTTGGATTGTGTATTTGATGAGTTTGATGAGATTAAACCAAGAAATCCCATAATGAGCCTCCGTAGCGTAGCTCTGAGCAGCTCACGGCTCTGCTCCACCGTTCTAAAAACATCTTGCACCGACAAATAAAGGTAACAAACCTACTGCTACGACTATAGGGATTATGGCAATGGGGGGATTTGACAACATTTTTAACTATCCCTTTAAACAGATGAAATCCCTTACATTAATTGACACTAAACAAAGCACCACATCCACAGATACGAGAGGTTTTTCCAAAGAAGAATAGTGGAGTTACATTCTGTTTCCTTGTGTTTTTTGTTTGTTTTTGTTGTTGTATTTTCCCTTCCTGTCATTTTATTTATTCATGTATTTATTTTCCTCCCTACTTTGTTATGTTTACTGGCATTGCTAATAATAACCTTAATTTACTACCTGTCTGCTGTTCTGTGTACAATTGTTTGTATGTACAACCTTTTTCAATAACGTTCATTGAAAAAAAAAAAGTTTTCATCCCCCACAGGCGCCCGATCCAATGGAGGTGCATTTGTGTCTTGATTATTCAATCAAAAGGCAAGTTGAATGCATTTTTTTTTGCATTGAAACACTTTTTTTTGATTGAATAGTTTTTTATTTTGATTGAAGTGATGTTTATTTTGATCGAAAATATATTTTTTTGTCTAAATCAACTTTTGATTGAATAATAAAGACACAAATGTACCTCCATAGATCCAGATGCAGTTAGAGCTGAAACTAACTCAACAGTTCACTTCCTACACAAACTGTTGTTGTGATGAGATGTGTTCACTACGGACAGGTGAGTCATCAGACGGGTCGATTAAACACATGTTCATACATAGATATCATTTATATATGACATATGCACAGCACATGTAGAATAAGACGTTTGTGTTATTAAATCAAATACATCTTCATATAGGCTACTAAAGGATCAAAATAATAATAACCATGTATAAGCCAAAATAATTTAGATGTGTATATAGTAGGCCTATAGTCTATATACATGTATGTAATGTCATTTTCTCAATCTCAGCCTCATAAAACCAAAAATATTCATTAAAACCAGTGAGATACATGAATATAATAGTAGATATGTGCACAGTAAGTGGTTAAAATGAGCTTTTGTTATTGAAGCGTCAGACTTGAAGCTCCAGTTCTGAGTCGTGTTCAATCTCACAAAGACATTCAACAACTTTTAAACTACAAAGACATGACAGAAACGTTTCTCTGAGCCGCTCTGTTTATATCTGATATAAAATCCAGAGTTAAACAAACCGGTGAAGGACGTTGTGTTGGACTGTTTGCATAAGTCTCTCTCTCATATTTACACAGTCAAATAAATCAGGACGGACGTGAATGTGAATATTTCCACATGTTTCTCTGTTGACTTCACTGCAGAGCTTCACTCCATAACAACCTAATGAGAGAAATAATATCCTACAATGCACAATATTATGTCTTTCTTTTTTGCCGAATATTAATTTAAAACCATTAGTCAATCAACCAATTTCTCACACTGTTCTGCAGCTGCCAGTTATTGATCACACTGTGCATGTGCTTGGTTCAATAAAAGTAATAACAACCGATCAGCTGACTGCTGCTGTCATGTAGAAATACTGTCCTGTCATTGGTCGATCCACCAGAGAGCAATAATAATGTCAGTGTTGTGTTCATGGTCCAAACAATCATTATTAGTGTGAATGCTGAAAGCCATTGTAGCATTGCTACAGACTCCCTCAGCAGATTTAGAAGAACATAAGTTGCTGTTAAATTTGTTCTTTAGCTATTTAAACTGAAAATACACATTTCCCCATTTTGTTTATGTTTAACACATTGTTTTACACTTACCGTATCCTAAACTACTGAGGCTCTTCTCAACCATTCGACAATTCAAGTAATTTCCAGCCATTTCATACAAAATCTTACATCTTCTACTTTTTAATATATTCTCAGCCATTGCTTCGGCTATGTTAGCGCTGGTTCATCAGTTGTCCTTCCTGTCAGGTTAGCTTTAAAAAGGCATTCATCTCATACTACAAGTGAATATAGAACGTCTCTGTACAAGTTATATGTTCCAGCTTTAGCATTAGCCTTTTTCAACATTGCTTTAGCAGTTTCATCAACTAATTTAGCATTGATTCAACAATTTCTTCAGCTCATTCAGCATTGCTTCAGCAATAGCGTTCAGCTGCTTTCAGCATTCACACGCATTTTCTGCAGGAAATGCTATCTTTTCCTAGTTATTATTATTCACCAGAGGATTTGAACCTGTTTCTACTGATTGACACTGAGTTCACTGCAGAGCTGCACCGAGGACGTGATCAATAACAACATTTCATGGTTTTTATTTACAAAGCTTTACTTGAAATTTTACCTGTTTATCTCACCAGCTTAATCTCACTTTGCAACTTGCAACTCGTTCACAGGATTCCTTGGTTTTACACTACAAAAACTCAAAATCTTACCAAGAATATTTGTCTCATTTCAAGTCAAAAATGTCTCTTCTAGTCAAAACAAATCTCATTCTACTTAAAATAAGACTCATCACATTAAAAAGCAGCTTGTTTTTAGACACTTTTTACTTCTTTCAAGCAGATTTTCACTTGAAATAAGTAGAAAAATCTGATAGTGGAGCAAGTTTTTCTTCCTTATTACAAACACAAAAAACTTGCTTTCACTGGCAGATTTTTCTACTTATTTCAATTGAAAATTAGTTTGAAACAAGTGAAAATGATCTAAAAACAAGTTAATTTTTAGGTGATGAGTCTTATTTTAAGTGAAAAGAGATTAGTTTTGACTAGAAATGAGACATTTTGACAAGAAATAAGACAAATATTCTTGGAAAGATTTTGAGTTTTTGCAGTGTACAAATTCCCAGTATCAGCACAGAATTAGAAGACTGCCTTCTCTATGCCCCCCAAAAGTGGAATAACCTACAAAGCTGTCTGAAACTGGACCATTTTATTTATTTAGATAGTTTTAAAAACTTACTATCAACTGTTCTACAGCCTGTACAGTATGTAACTGTTGATTATGATCTTGATGTATTTGTATATTGTATAACTGTGTGCGTTTGTAATCAAGGCGTCATTGAACAATCGACCTTCCCTGAATAAATAAAGGTGAAATGAAAAATAATTGAATAATTTAACAATATTTGAGGATCAATGAAAAAATAAATCTGTGTTCTTTGTAAACAGGAGGAAAAACCAGCTGGTTTTTTATTTTACTTTCCAAAAAAATCACATTTTGGTTTTATAATAACTGATAATGTGAACTTTTAATTGACTTCAAACAGAAGAAAAACAGATGAAATAAAAACCAGGTCAGAGGTCAGAGTTTTTAAAATTTTTTAAAGAGTTTTATTTTATTTCTAAGTCCAGAGAAACAAAAATCAATATTCAGAAGATAAAAAAACAAACACTACATTTCCAAGAGAGCTGCGGAATAAATAGCTGCTGTGGGTGAACTGGGCTCATGTGCATGTGTGTGTTTATGTGTATGTATGTGTGTGTGTGTGTGTGTGTGTGTGTGTGTGTGTGTGCGCTGCAGAAGCACTTTTGGTTTGATTGAATGAAAGCAGAGAGTCAGTCAGTCGGTCTCAGGCCGTCTTGTCGGCGCTCAGGCTGCTCAGGCTGCTGCTCTGCGGGACGCTGCTGTACGTGGGGACGCTGTACTTGGCGAGGACGGACTTGAACTGGTCCAGCGTGGCGTCGGTCCGGACCCCCGTCGGGTCGAAGTGTGTGCGGCTCACCCTGAAGCCGGCCTCGGTCAGGTACTGGAGGAACTTGTTCAACCTGCAGAGAAGCAGCGAGGAGGTCGCAGCGCGTTAAAGAAGACGTCACGTCATGTGTCTTGATATTTACATTATTCCTCCTCAGATAAAAATAAGAAAAGATGATTTGATGTAAAATCTAAACCATATTTAAAGGGATAGTATCATTTATTTAAAGTGTGGTTGTATGATCTCCAAATAGCCCCTAAGTACTTTAATTGCAGTAGAAGACTCTCTACACTCCTCCCGTTAGCAACGCCAGCCCATAATAGCCCTGCCCAGAGATTTACAACATACAGTGTTGTGAACAGACCCAAAGAAACGGCCTATTTTCACGGCCTAAAAGAGGTTTTACCTGAAAAAAAATACACAGTTCCATTGTTCGCTATAATATAATTTTTTCCAGCCCTTCAAAGTGCAGGAAAAACACAGTTTTTATTTGGACCTAACCAACTGCTGATTGGCGGGCGCTAACCCTGGGCGGAGGGATACGTGAGTTGGTTAGGTCCAAATAAAAACTGTGTTTTTCCTGCACTTTGAAGGGCTGGAAAAAATTATATGACCGGTCTGAGCACCACAACACTGCAAAAACTCAAATATCTTACCAAGAATATTTATCTTATTTCTAGTCAAAACAAATCTCATTCTACTTAAAATAAGACTCATCACATTAAAAAGTAGCTTGTTTCTAGACACTTTGTACTTCTTTTACTTCTACTTATTCCGCTACAAACAAGCTTGAAATATAGACTTATTTAATTTTTTTCGGAACAATTTCTCATGTTGGGGCTTCAATACAAGAGGGACATTACATACGAGCAGCATGGAGGTATTTGGATGTTTTTTGGTGTGTCTTTTTGTCATGAAGACAGTTGGTATCCATTTGCAACCGTTATATGGACATGCACTGCTACGCCGAGACCCCCTGTAACTCAGAGAAGACACGGAGGACTCTGAAACTTCTCCCAGCCCTTAGTCCACATGAGGGGGAGGAGATAATGAGGGAAATTTGAATTTTGGGTGAACTATCCCTTTAACGGGCTCTGCAGGGTTGCAGGTGCAACAGGTGGAGTCAGGACAGAGAGATGAGAATGACTGTCAGTGCAGACGGACGAGTGTGAGAGCGTCGTCAAATGGGGAAAATTAGGGAAGATTTGGAAATGTAGTCCTCTTGAATTTGAGGAGGTGACGGGAGAAGAAACACACAAGGGAAGCTGCAGCCTCACAATGAGCTTTACACACACACACACACACACACACACACACACACACACACACACACACACACACACACACACACACACACACACAGACACAGGCGACTCACTTGGGCATGTTCATGCCCCGGATGCTGTGGCGGTGGATGCTGTAGTAGAACGGCGGATGTTCCAGAGAAGCTTCACACTTCAGCTTCTTCACCACATTCCCAGAATCCTCTCCGGTTTTCCTCTTCCCTGCAGAGAGAGAGAGAGAGGGGGGGGAACAACTGATCATGAACTTATGAAGATGAAAAAACAAAACAAAAACTAACCAGACATTAAAGGGATAGTTCACCCAAAATTTAAATGCATGTGGACTAAGGGCTGGGAGAAGTTTCAGAGTCCTCCGTGGCTTCTCTGAGTTACAGGGGGTCTCGGCGTAGCAGTGCATGTCCATATGACGGTTGCAAATGGATACCAACTGTCTTCGTAACAAAAAGACACACCAAAAAACATCCAAATACCTCCATGCTGCTCGTATGTAATGTCCGTCTGGTATTGAAGCCCCAACATGCGAAATTGTCCCGAAAAAAATTAAATAAGTCTATATTTCAAGCTTGTTTTGTAGCAGAAGCTTCTCCAAGCTCCTCTTCCCAGTTCGTCCAAATTTGACAAACCGGGAAGAGGAGCTTCCGCTACAAACAAGCTTGAAATATAGACTTATTTAATATTTTTCGGAACAATTTCTCATGTTGGGGCTTCAATACAAGACGGACATTACAGACGAGCAGCATGGAGGTATCTGGATGTTTTTTGGTGTGTCTTTTTGTTACCAAGACAGTTGGTATCTATTTGCAACCGTTATATGGACATGCACTGCTACGCCGAGAATTTCATTTTGGGTGAACTATCCCTTTAAATAAAGGTTGTTGATGATGAATAAAGCAGCAGCTTCTGAAACTAGGTTACACCTGCTGTACGTGAGGTGGAATATACACCAAAGAATAAAAGAAAAGGTAATAAAAACAACACAACATCTATGTGGAAACTTCTGTGTAGAGAAAAGAGTAGAACTGGTTTTCAGAGTTCAGAGCGGTTGGGTCACGCTGCCCTCTGGAGGACAGGAGGTGGAGCTGCAGGTCTGACTGAGAATAGATTTTCAATCAAAACAAACTTCACCTCCTCAATCAAAAAAATAAGTGTTTGAATGCAAAAAAAAAAAAGAAAAAAAACGAGACCCAAAAAATTTCATTGGAACCCTTTTTTTCTTTGATTGAAAATGTTGTTTTTTTGATTGAAGTGAGTTATTATTTGATTGAAAATATCTTTTTTGTTAAAATCAACTTTTCTTTTGATTGAATAATAAAGACACAAATATCCTACCCATAATATGTCTCAAATACAAAAAAGATTACTTTAATCGAAAAAAAATCGAGTGGCAAAAGCGCCCAGAAAACCCATTCACTCCAATGTATGTGTGTTGCCCACTTGCTTGTAAATGGATGAAAACGGCCGTGTTTTTGTTTTTAGGTGTCTTGGTCATATCAAATTGCACTTATAATTTGTTTATTACAAAATGTAGATTGAAACATTAATGTAGACAACTGTTTTTTTTTGTTTTTTACTCACCTATGTGTTAATGTTTATCTGTAAAGGATCCTCAATGATGCTATTAACGTGGGTGATCTATAAATGTCCTTAAATTATTGAAAACACCACACTGCTCATTCACCAACAATGCAGAGATGTCAGTTCTTGGGCGCTTTTGCAAAACCCATATTCCTCCACCAGGAGGCGCTTCCATTGGACCAAAACTGTCCTTACTCTCTTTTACAGAGCTCTAACAGAACTCAGGTTGTTCTTCATGTGACTCACCCGGCTGCTCGGGCCCCGCCTCCTCTCCGCTCTGCAGCGTCCTGATGACGACGCCACACTCCACTGCACAGACACACAACACAACCCTCTGGTGAGCACGATGATGTCATACACAGATCGTACAGTGTGTGTGTGTGTGTGCACTGCAAAAACTCTAAATCTTTCCAAGAATATTTGTCTTATTTCTTGTCAAAATGTCATTTCTAGTCAAAACTAATCTCTTTCCACTTAAAATAAGACTCGTCACCTAAAAATTAACTTGTTTTTAGATCATTTTCACTTGTTTCAAACTAATTTTCACTTGAAATACGTAGAAAAAAGTTTTTTGTGCTTGCACTAAGGAAGAAAAACTTGATCCACTATCATATTTTTCTACTTATTTCAAGTGACAATATGCTTGAAAGAAGTAAAAAGCTACTTTTTAATATGATGAGTCTTATTTTAAAAGGGACAACGCGGAGTTTCTCCAGCGGCAGAACAAAAAATTCCGCAACAATAAAAAAGTCTGATATTAATGTGGATGAATCTACGTTACCACTTGTTAATGGTCCATTTTAGATAAATCTATGGTTTTGTCTCTATGGTTATTTTGTTATTATTAGTGGTGGTGGAAATGCTGGGCGAGCCGACCAGCGTTTCTTTACTTTCGGTTTTGCGGCGAGTCATGAGAATAACGCCGCCGAATCTCCGTTTATGGTGGGAACTACGACGGTATGTGATCGTCTTCCAACCTCTGACTTTAATTCTTGATGAATGAAAACATGAGTCTGTCTTGCACCGGTCAAAGAATTTCACGGTGCGGAGGCTCATAAATGTAGTGTGAAAACACTTTGCTTTAACAAAACTCCTCGTTGTCCCTTTAAAATAAGACTCATCACCTAAAAATTCACTTGTTTTTAGATCATTTTCACTGGTTTCAAACTAATTTTCACTTGAAATAAGTAGAAAAAGTTTTTTGTGCTTGTAATAAGGAAGAAAAACTTGCTCCACTATCAGATTTTTCTACTTATTTCAAGTGAAAATCTGCTTGAAGGAAGTAAAAAGTGTCTAAAAACTAAGCTAAGTTTTAATGTGATGAGTCTTATTTTAAGTAGAATGAGATTTGTTTTGACTAGAAATAGGACAAATATTCTTGGTAAGATTTTGAGTTTTTGCAGTGTGTGTGTGTGTGTGTGTGTGTGTGTGTGTGTGTGTGTGTTACCCTGGTTGGTGAGAGCAGACGGTCCGTGCACCAGAGACTTGAGCGTGGTGCACTCAGACTCACACATCAGAGTCTTGACCAGCGGCTGGATGTCGTCCATGCTGTGCTGCACGGCCGCCGACAGCATCCGCCTCAGGAAGCCCGTGTTGAACAGAGGACCACACCTGCACGCAACACACAATATACAACGTTTAGTTACTTCACATACTTCACAGTGAGGCGCGTGTGTGTGTGTGTGTGTGTGTGTGTGTGTGTGTGTGTGTGTGTGTGTGTGTGTGTTACCATAACGGTCCGAGCTGCACCGTCGTCTTTCCAGGCAGACTTCCGTGACAGTTGCAGGGCAGCGTGTCTGCAAGGAAGAAACTTTACACAGTTAAACTTCCTGCTGGGGTAGTTCAACATTTAGTCAAATCAGCCCATCACCATAATCCCTATAGTCATAGCAGTAGGTTCGTTACCTTTAATTGTCGGTGCAAGCTGTTTTTAGAACGGCGGAGCAGAGCCGTGAGCTGCTCAGAGCTACGCTACGGAGGCTCATTATGGGATTTCTTGGTTTCCCTCATCATCAAACTCATCAAATACACAATCCAACAACTCCACAACGCTCTGGTGGACAAGTTGTGACCTGCACATTCACCACGCTGAGATAATAACACAACGTTACCACACAGAGTTGTTTTAGAGGGAAATACAGAGACTGTTGATGAAAAACTGTCCCTGAAGGCAACGTGCATCAGTGGTTTTACATGAATTTCCCTCTAAAACAACTCTGTCTGGTAACGTTGTGTTATTATCTCATAGCGTGGTGAATGTGCAGCTCACAACTTGTCCACCAGAGCGTTGTGGAGTTGTTGGATTGTGTATTTGATGAGTTTGATGATGAGGGAAACCAAGAAATCCCATAATGAGCCTCCGTAGCGTAGCTCTGAGCAGCTAGCGGCTCTGCTCCGCCGTTCTAAAAACAGCTTGCACCGACAATTAAAAGGTATAACGAACCTACTGCTATGACTATAGGGATTATGGCAATGTAATGGCTCAATTTGACAACATTTTTAACTATCCCTTTAAGGTTCTTACTGTATGTGCGGCCTTGTTACAGTAATTGTAGTCGTTAAACCCTGCACTTCTTGTTACTTTGTGATCACATGCACATACGTGTCGGAAAAATCCAGTCTGGGAGCAAAGGTCAGTGCATCATAGTGACACAATGACACGACAAATCAGCTGTGCACGCACACTTTATGTTCGTGACGTATTCAATAGGTCAACATCCAGTTTGTCTGCATACATACATACTCGATTAAATACATGCAATCCAGGACTTTGCACGGATGGATGGATGAGATGAGTGAGGACGTCGTCGTCTATACTGTCCCCGTGTTGAGTGCACGTGTATAAAGTATGTGACCGGCCCAGTTTCACCTCGTCATAGGTCACATACCAGACACACCTGCACTCAATGTACAGGACCGTATAGACTTCCTCATCCGCCTGCCTCACATCCCTTCATTAAGTTTTATTGTCAACTTGTTTTTGTTTGATTCCATGAGAACAACATGTCGATGATCACAAAAGACGGAGAGACAGAGAGAGTTCTCAGAGCAGAAGGAGGTTAGAGTCGTTCAATAGAAACACTTAAACGTGCCCTTTTTCCTTATTTGTTCAGTTAACAGAAGAGTGGAGAAGGGACAGAATATGTCTCCTTTACTGTAATGTCATATCGCCTCCTGCTGGTGTGAAATGTAATGCTTATTGTTCTCTGTAAAACATGTCAGCATCATTTCATTGTATAAGTCAGTGGTTCTTTTTTTTTTTTTTACATCAAGGAGCCTACAAACTAGACCACGGACCCCCACTGAACAAAATTTTGAAGCAAACACCAGAAATACAGAAATATTTGTTCTGAGAATGAAGAACATTAGTTTTTTAGTCAATGTACATTCAAATTAGGGCCAATGGCTTGAATTTTTGGAAATATTGTAGATACATTTCTGGAAAAAAGTGGTGCAATTTCTCCAAAAACCTTTAAACATTTCTAGAAAAAAGTGTTAAAAATTCAAAAAACAAAAGAGTAAGATTTAAAAAAAAAAAAAAAAGAAGTTAAAGGGACAACGAGGAGTTTTGTAAAAGTGAAGTGTTTTCACACTACATTTATGAGCCTCCGCACCGTGAAATTCTTTGAACGGCGCAAGACAGACTCATGTTTTCATTCATCAAGAATTAAAGTCAGAGGTTGGAAGACGATCACATACCGTCGTAGTTCCCACCATAAACGGAGATTCGGCGGCGTTATTCTCATGACTCGCCACGAAACCGAAAGTAAAGAAACGCTGGTCGGCTCGCCCAGCATTTCCACCACCACTAATAATAACAAAATAACCATAGAGACAAAACCATAGATTTATCTAAAATGGACCATTAACAAGTGGTGACGGAGATTCATCCACATTAATATCAGACTTTTTTATAACCAAATAGAAACTCCTCGTTGTCCCTTTAAAGTTAAAAATGTTCTAGAAAAAGTATTTCTAAAAAAAAAGATAAAATAAGTTTTATAAATTCTAGAAAAAAGTGGTACAATTTCTTAACCCCGCCCCCCAAAAAAACAAACAAACAAATAGTTATTTAAAATTTCTCTGAAAAAGTGGTACATTTTCTAAAAAATAAAATGAGTTTAAAAATTCCAGGGTGTTTCCCAGCATGTGACAGCAGCGTGTGACTCACCGTCGGCCATGTTTCCCAGCCGGAGGAACACCCTCTCCTCACACCACTGGCAGTGAGCCAGTTTGCGCAGCTTCTTGGCCGACTCGTCGGCCTGCGTGGGGCCTCGCAGCACTCGGACCACCACCAGGACGAAGTGCTCCAAGGCCACGGCCAGCAGCACCTCCATGCCTTTGTTGCAGCGAGCCGCCGCTCTGCAATACAACACCAGAGTTACTTTACTCTATGGACGAGCACTTTCCTCACATATATAATATCTCCAGAATTATTTCTACTGCAAAAAACGTTTTGTTAGAACGGCAACTTTTTCCAATCTCTATGATGCAACTGCTCCACTCTCCTGAAATGTAATGTCTTATCTGTTTTTGATATTAATATTTTATGTAGCCTACTTTTATTTTTAAGTCTAAACACTTGTCTACAGCCTTACCGGACAGTTTCACAACATTTGTACAGTACATTTGTACTTCTCAGGTTCATCAATATTCCACTAGACAAATCAATAACTCAATCAAAAATTGTCTCGAAAAAAATTAAATAAGTCTATATTTCAAGCTTGTTTGTAGCGGAAGCTCCTCTTTCCGGTTCGTCAAATTTGGATGAAGAGGAGCTTCGAGAAGCTTCCGCTACAAAACAAGCTTAAAATATAGACTTATTTAATTTTTTTCGGGACAATTTTGCATTTCGGGGCTTCAATACAAGACGGACATTACATACGAGCAGCATGGAGGTATTTGGATGTTTTTTGGTGTGTCTTTTTGTTACGAAGACAGTTGGTATCCATTTGCAACCGTCAAACACACACACACACACACACACAGCCCCACCTGGCCACGGTGGCGAGCACCATGCGTGCGGCCAGCTCCTTGTAGTACTCGGTGCGTACGATGTGGCAGCCGTAGTGGCGCAGCGTGACGTTGGGCGACTTGGCGTACAGCGAGCTGGTGTCGGTCGACGTCACCGAGATGATGCCCAGGTTACGCACGTTCCTGAAGGCGGCGTCCAGGTAGTTCACCGCCGTGCCGAACGGGTCCAAGTGGCTGATACGGAAGAAGAAAACACAAACAAGATTTAACAAGAAGATTTAAACAAGGTTTTTGTTTGTGGCCCTGCACTCTAAGCGCAAACACCAAATCACTGGTTAAAACTGAATACAGACGTGTTTATCCCTCTGAGGTTTGAGGCCATTTTCTCGACTTTTACATATTTTCTTAAATTTATCTTTTTAAGATACTTGCAGATGTAACAATACTCAAGTGTTTTATGTCTAAATATTAGAACCTCCGCTGTAAGCACACTGAGGCCAGTTTGTCCTAGAACACTGTAGAAAGAAATAATTTAGGCCAAATGCTGGAAATTTGAGGTCTGCTTTTAGAAAAATTTCAAATCCCTTGTGAAAACACTCCTTCAGTCATGAGAATGAACTGTTTTGGTGCTTGAAATAGGATATGAATACAGTAATAGAATGGAAAAAAGTGCTACAATTTCTAAAAAACGTTGGAACATTTCTAGAAAAACGTGTTAAAAATTCTCCCCAAAAAAACAAAAAAGGTAAGATTTCCAAAATAATAATAAAAAAAGTTAAAGTTAAAAATTTCTAGAAAAAGTGGTAAAATTTCCCCCCAATTTTCTACAAAATAAATAAATAAATATAAAATAAGTAAAAAAAAAAAAACAATTCTAGAAAAAAGTGGTAAATTAAAAAAAAAAATAGTTTTTTTTTAAATTTCTAGAAAAAGTGGTAAAATTTCCCCCCAAAAAAGAAAAAACAAAATTGGTTTAAAAAATCTAGAAAAAAGTGGTTAATTAAAAAAAAAAAAATATATATATATATATTTTTTTTTTTTTTTAATTTCTAGAAAAAGTGGTAAAATGTCTTAAATAAATAAATAATAATAAATAAAATTCGTTTAAAAATTCTAGAAAAAAGTGGTAAATTATAAAGATAAATTGGGGACCCCCTTAACCCTCTCAAGGACCCCTGAGGGTCATCACATGCACGATAGTCTGTTCAATTGTCAAAATTTGTCAAGAACATAATACCATGAATGCCATATATTGATCTACAGCACATAGGCTACTATATAATATATAATATATATATAATATAATATAATATTTCCTTGTTTTTTGTTTACAATACAGTGTGTTACGCTGTATACATTTTCTCTTACTCTGATGTATGAAAGTTATTTTATGTGTATAAATATAAAAATGGTAACAATTTCGTTGGCAGTATGAGTGCAATGTGTGATGTCAAACCAATGAGCCAAACCAACGTAGAAAACCTGTAATAAATGTTGTTTCCTGTATGACAACAACATGATCAGACTCGACTCTTACATGTAATCAAAAGGCCGCAGGTGCATCATGACGTTGGCGTCCATCTTGGCGACCTCCACCGTGGCGACGGCGACG
>NC_139898.1:35268572-35306072 GCF_905171665.1 Trachurus trachurus
GAACTCTGAATATATTGAATGAACCATGAATATATTGAATGAACTCTGAATATATTGAATGAACCATGAATATATTGAATGAACTCTGAATATATGGAATGAACCATGAATATACTGAGTGAACTCTGAATATATTGAATGAAACTCTGAATATATTGAATGAACCATGAATATATTGAATGAAACTCTGAATATATTGAATGAAACTCTGAATATATTGAATGAACTCTGAATATATTGAATGAACTCTGAATATATGGAATGAACCATGAATATACTGAGTGAACTCTGAATATATTGAATGAAACTCTGAATATATTGAATGAACCATGAATATATTGAATGAACTCTGAATATATGGAATGAACCATGAATATATGGAATGAACCTCTGAATATATTGAATGAACCATGAATATATTGAATGAAACTCTGAATATATTGAATGAAACTCTGAATATATTGAATGAACCATGAATATATTGAATGAACTCTGAATATATGGAATGAACCATGAATATATGGAATGAACCTCTGAATATATTGAATGAACCATGAATATATTGAATGAACTCTGAATATACTGAATGAATCTTGTGTGTTGATTAGTTAATGATAGAGACGACGTCACTACCTTCAGTCCTCCATGTCTGACTCTGCTCCCAGAGTTCCCAGAGGTCCCAGCGTTCCCAGTCCTGCTGTGGAAGTGGGCGTGGCCGTAGCTGGGCGCCGCCTGGTCCTGAGGCTCCTCCCCCTCGCCGTAGTCCAGGTCTGGCCGGCGGTCGGGGACGTCTCCCCTGGGGGGGTGGGGGTTCTGGCTGTCCCACAGCAGCTCGGCCTCGATGTCGGTGACGGAGTCGTCCTCCTCCTCCTCCACCGGCCTGGGGGGGGGCGCGGGGGGGCGAGGGGGGAGGAGCTTCACCTCCTCCTCCTCCACCAGGTCGTCAGGGTCGCACCTTCCTGTCAGACAAGAGTCAGGGCACAGTTTGAAATCAGCTCTTTATAAAATGTTTGGTAACACTTTACTTTGAATAGGTATTTCATTTAATTTCATTTCATTTCGATTTATTTCATTCATGGTATACATTCTCACATAGTTGCACATATTTGCATAATGTAGCTACATTTTCACCATGAATGAAAAGGAGCAGGGTGAAGAAAACTTATAATACCTGCCCATCTCAATTTCATTGGCTTACTTCAACACCAATATTATTCTCTGTTTCAAAATATTAAGAATGATGAAACATAGTGATGACCAGAAAACAGACAAAATAGCAGTGGACACCACTCGTCTATCTTTTCTTTTTTTCCCTTATTTTTCTCTTTCTCCTTCTTCTTTTTTGTAGACGCTTATCTTTTCTTTTTTAAACATTTTCTTACTGAGACATACTTGTACAACTTTTCAATTCCTTGCTTTGTGAATGCCATACTTTTACACCTGCAACAGAAATACACATTTGTTTTAAGCTTAACCTTGCAAATGTAGGTTTAAAATCAAGCTTCAGTCTGTTGTCCCCTTCCTCCAATTTAAACAAGCTTTGTAAATGTTCTGGTAATGATCTGTTCTCTGTATTCATAAGATTGACATAAAACTGCCATAACCATGACATAACAGCTGTCATAAACATCAATGAATACTTATGACAGCTGTGGTTAAGTGTCATTCGGTAAGTTATGTCACTTTTGATGCAAAGTTGACATTATTTGAGATGTCCTTGTTATGAGAACTTGACATCATTTTTAAAGTTTGTCCATTAGGTCTGCTATGACAGTTTAAATTGTCTTTATGTCAAGTTGTCAGAACAAAAACATCTCAAACAATGTCAACTTTGCATCAAAAGTGACATAACTTACTGAATGACACTTAACCACAGCTGTCATAAGTATTCATTGATGTTTATGACAGCTGTTATTATGTCAATCTTATGAATACCTATTCAAGTAAAGTGTTACCAAATGGTTTTTGTGGTTTGATCTTTTTTCATCTAGATTTGATCTAAACAAGCAGATAAATATTTGTATTTATGGGTAATTAAGATCAATTTCTTCTTCTATCTCTGATTTTTCTCTAAAACTCTAAAACTAATTTTATTATTATAATAATCAATCAGACTGATTTAGATGAATTTTCCTCAATTTCCCCCCGAAGAATTACAAACGGTTTTCAGTGGGTGAGAAAAACATAAAAAGTAAAGTCGTAACATTTAAAGGATAAAATGAATATTTGTAGAAAAAGGTTTTCATTTTCTGAACTTTGAAATCTTAAGTTACAGATTCACAGATGAGTTCTTCTTTGAGAGGCTGAAATGAAAAGTTTCAGAGGATGATTTATATTAATGTATTTGCAATAAATATTCATTTTATGAGATAAAATGAATATTTGTCAAACAATGTCTCAATCTTAACAAACTTAGTTACAGATTCAGGTTCTGAGATTTGAAGAAGCTGAAATGAGAAGTTGCAGAGGATGTGTTGTCTTCCAGATGTTTCTAATAATGTATTAGCAATAACACAGAGTAGAAATATGATTTTTAATATCTGTAGAATCATTTTTCCTCATGAGATCAGCTGATTTATGATGAATCATATTACAAAACTGACTTTCAGACATTTACTGTACAGTTATCTATTACTTTATTTCTTTATTGTGCTGAAGCATGAAGCTGAAATGAAGTTTATTATAGAACCAGCTGCCATTAAAACCCTCCATACCTGAAACAGCTGACTGATCCTGATGATGATGATGATTATTATTATTATTATTATGGGATATCATTGTTATAGTCTCCTACCTCCTCGGGGGTCGATGATCTCGACGCGGGCCGAGCTCCTCTGTCCTAGGACGGCGTTCTGAGGGTTCGTCAGCAGGACGGTGAAGGTCTCGTGGTTTTCCTCCAGACCGTCGTCCACCAGGTAGATGTTCCACGTTTTCACGCTGACGCCTGGAGGGAAACATCATCATCATCATCACAGGCCGAGTGTGAGTGAGTTAAAAGAATAGTTCACCCAAAATTGAAATTTCCTAACTCATCATCTCCTCCCCCTCATGTGGACTAAGGGCTGGGAGAAGTTTCAGAGTCCTCCGTGGCTTCTCTGAGTTACAGGGGGTCTCGGCGTAGCAGTGCATGTCCATATGACGGTTGCAAATGGATACCAACTGTCTTCGTAACAAAAAGACACACCAAAAAACATCCAGATACCTCCATGCTGCTCGTATGTAATGTCCCTCTGGTATTGAAGCCCTGAAATGCGAAATTGTCCCGAAAAAAATTAAATAAGTCTATATTTCAAGCTTGTTTTGTAGCGGAAGCTTCTCGAAGCTCCTCTTCCTGGTTCGTCCAAATTGATTTGGACGAACCAGGAAGAGGAGCTTCCAGCTTCTGGCTTCAATACAAGACGGACATCACAGACGAGCAGCATGGAGGTATTTGGATGTTTTTTGGTGTGTCTTTTTGTTACGAAGACAGTTGGTATCCATTTGCAACCGTCATATGGACATGCACTGCTACGCCGAGACCCCCTGTAACTCAGAGAAGCCACGGAGGACTCTGAAACTTCTCCCAGCCCTTAGTCCACATGAGGGGGAGGAGGAGATAATGAGTGAAATTTGAATTTTGAGTGAACTATCCCTTTAAATAAAACCCAGCAGACGAGAGTAGACCAGAGTGGAGTCAAACCTGGGTCGAACTGGACCAGACCGGCCGAGCTGTGAGTGAAGTCTCTGCTGCGTTTGGCCGAACCCTCCTCCACCTGCACAGACCAGACCACGGTCAGCCAACACTGATGATGATGTCATCGTGACCTCACACACACACACACACACACACACACACACACACACACACACACACACACACACACACACACACACACACACACACACACACACACACACACACACACACACTACCTGGATGGCCACGTAGGCGGGGTCGGCGCTCCGGCCGCTGCGCTGGATCTGGATCTGCAGAGTCCCGGCCGTCTCACAGGTTCTGTAGCAGCTCGCAGACAACTCCACCCGAGACCAGGACAGCTCCAGACTAGAGGACACACACACACACACACACACACAATGATACACACTAATATACACACACACTGATACACACTGATCATCTCCAGGCTGCAGGACACACACAGACACTCTGATACACACAACACACACTGCAAAAACTCAAAATCTTTCCAAGAATATTTATCTTATTTCTAGTCTAAACTAATCTCTTTCCACTTCAAATAAGACTCATCACCTATAAATGAACTTGTTTTTAGATCATTTTCACTTGTTTCAAACAAATCTTCACTTGTAATAAATAGAAAAATCTGCCAGTGAAAGTAAGTTTTTTGTAGCCTGGCTCTCGCCAGACCCTTGTAGTTCCGCAAAGCTCCACCAGAGGCGCTACGCTCAGCTTCACACAAGGGTCTGGACTCGAGGCCAATGCAAACTTCTTCCCCGGAGCAAAAAATAATGAACCAATCAGGATCGCCGAGCGGGACTTTCTGAGGTGTGACGTAGCGCTGAAGCGACTGTTTGAGTCAAACAACAATGGCGGCTCGCAGTGAGGAGTCGTGCGTTGGCATTGATTCTGCTATTTCAACTGTTTTGTCGAATCTATCGAATATTAATTCTTTGAAAGATGAACAGAGAACGGTTTTGAAGGCATTTATTGGTGGCAAGGATGTTTTCAAGATAACGGACAAGTGGTTTATCCAATCACATACAAGATTTTTTTACAAGGCCCCGCCTTCTGAAATGAATCGCCTATGGAGCAGTCCCAGACCCTTGTGTGGAGCTCAGCGTAGCTTTGCGGAACTACAAGGGTCTGGCGAGAGTCAGGCTAAGTTTTTTGTGCTTGTAATAAGAAAGAAAAACTTGCTCCACTATCAGATTTTTCTACTTATTTCAAGTGAAAATTAGTTTGAATTAAGTGAAAATGATCTAAAAACAAGTTAATTTTTAGGTGATGAGTCTTATTTTAAGTGGAAAGAGATTAGTTTTGACTAGAAATGAGACAAATATTCTTGGTAAGATATTGAGTTTTTGCAGTGTACACACCAATACACACTGATACAGAACCCTAACGCTGCTGCTCGCCACCGTGTTACGACTTCTCATCTGAACAAAATAAAACTTTGAGGACGTTTTCCTCCACGCGGGTGATTCCACCTTAAATCCGCCTTAAGTCACTCAGCCGTATGTACAGTATCTGCTGTTGTTGTGTAAACCTACATCTCGGGCAGCGCGGTGTTTCCTGCCGGGTCGGTGAGGCGGAACTCGAAGCTGTCGGACGTCACCTCCATGTCGGCCGGGAGGACGAACAGCACGGCCTTCTGGTCCACGTCGCTCTGCGTGAAGCGTCCTCTGATGTAGGCTCCTGGTGGGACGAGACGAGACGCACAGAAAAGAAACATCATATTCAATCAGACACCTGCATATTTTTTTAACCAATTATTGATACTATACTAGAGACAGACATAACCATTACACCAGAAACACCAGCTCTGGTTATACCTGATACTTCCAACTCCGACAACTAATCTACTCAAACACTCTGTGATCTATCGTTCAATTATGTCCTGGAATTCTTTACCTCCTCACATATCTCACTCACAAAACAAATTAAAGCAGAAGTAAGGTGAATGTTTGTGTTAAAGCAGAAGTAAGCGATCCGGTCGTTTTGGCTAATGCTGCGTTCCAGGCAGGTTTTTGAAACCGTAAATTACAGCTTCAAGTCACAACTTACGACTTTGTAGCGTTCCAGGCAACCCACTCGTGTTTCTCCGACCTGTTTTACCTGTGAAAGTCACTATAACGGCCACTCGTAACTTCTGACCCGTGAACTCGTACCAGATCGAACTGGTACGACTTCACAGGTCGGAAAAACACGAGTTACGAGTTGTCTTGAACGCACCATAACAGTCCTCGTCCCTACGTCACCACATTCAGGTGCATCCCTTGGCTGCACACACAGAGAGGACTGCCCCTTTATGCCGTTCTCTCTCCTCATTGGATAAAGGTTGTAGGATACAAGGAAAGTTTTCTCCTGGGCTCAGAGCAGAGCAGAGTGACTGACAGACCCGTGTTTCAGACCAAACACTCTATGTAAGTGATTGCTGTCGGAAGATATAACTATTTAAGACTTAGATTAACACAAACATTCACCTTACTTCTGCTTTAACTTTTAAATAACTACTCAAGGCTTCACCTAATGCAGCTGACCGTATGACTGGGAATTCATTATTGGTATTACAATTAGGATTACTATGATAGTAGTGAAAGAGAAGATATTACAAATGTAGGGCATTAATATATGATATGTATGAATTATGACGTTTTTGAAATATTGTGGTAGTATGCATGTATAAATTGATGTGTGTGTGTGTGTGTGTGTGTGTGTGTGTGTGTGTATTGTTGTTTTTATTGAAGTGAAGTGTAGTTATGATTGGAATGTATGACTGTATGTATTGATGTCTGGGTATATATATCATTGATGTTACACTGTACTATGTAGCTACCCTATGGACCCCAGGAAGATTAGTGGTCGCCAAGGTGACAGCTAATGGGGATCCATCTAATAAACAAACAATAAACGAACACGTCTTCACACAACTCAACACAACTGTGAAAAACAAGTTTTTACTTTTTGGAAACAGAGGTAGAGAAACTGCAGGGGTTGTAGCCTTTTTCTTGGAGTGTATGAGATGTTGAAGTGCACGGTCACAGTCACTTCAGACAGTCAGTGCTTATTGTGTGATCTATTTAGTTTTATTTACTTACTTTGTGGTTGTACTCAAGGTATTGAAGCAGTGAATGGAATCTGAGTAGAGACATGATGACGTCTGTTAAATGTCTGTCAGATGTTTTCTGTGGTTTGTTCATCATTAGGCAGCCTTGTTGTTTGTTCTTGTTGTGTCATGTATAAATGTGTGTTTCTCATGTGTAGATGTGAATGTGTATGTGTATGTTGTGTGTATGTGGGACCCCAGGAAGAACAGCCGATGCTGCTGCAGGTGCTAATGTGGATCCTAATGAAGAAAAGAAAGAGAGAACTGTGTGGACAGGAAGCTGCAGCGGCGACCTGTGACGGCGTTCTCCAGGAAGCCGAAGCGCGGCGTCCTGCTGATGGAGAACTGCAGCTGCTCCGTGGGGCTGTCGGGGTCCGAGGCCTGCAGGTGTTTGTTGGTGATGAAGATGCCGTAGCGACCGGCGCCGTGGCGACCGGCGCCCAGATCCACCACGGCGCTGGGACTCCGTCTGGTGGTCAGACTGGGAGGCGCCCGGTCGACCCGATCCACCTGAAGGCAACACGGAGAACAGAGGAGAGAGGTTGTGATATGTGATATATGGATTTATATATAGGGTGAATTCGCCTAATGTGGGACACTTAAGCTTAAATGGGTGTAGGTCTTCCTATAGCAAAAGAAAGTTAATATAAACGTGGGCTCACACAAGCTGTGATATTGCATGATCAAAATCACATGACATCTCAAATGTCCAATCATAGGTTTAGGAGGGACAGCCTTCAAACCGGAGGCACCCTGTGTGAAGACCAAAATGCTAGTTACTTAGGGTTTGGACAAAAATAATTAAAAAAACAAAACTAAAATGTGTTTATAATATGTTGATGCATTAAAATATATCTTAATATGGTGTAACCATTCTCAATATTTAGAATTTTGATCAACATTTCTACTGTCCCACTTTAGGAAACATGCTTTCCTAAAGCGGGACAGGTGGTTGTTCCTAATGTGGGACAGGGCTTTTCCAGGTAAAACTAATAAGTTGAACAATAACAATGGTTGTTTACATGGTTTTATTGTTATAATGCATTGTTTTGAATACTTTACCACAAAAGAAAATTATATTTATTAACTGGAAGTGGTCATAATACTGTTAAAGGGGTAAATGACTCTGATTTTTTTTCTTTCTTGTTTCTAAATCTTGTCTTTTTTGATAATGTTCATGAAAAATGTTGTGTTTAGAAGTAATCAAAGGATAGCACATTACTGATTAATTATTGATTGATTGATTGAAATGTTTATTTCGAATATGAAAATAAAGTAATAAAAAAAGAGAATAAGACAAAAACATTTAAACATGAAAGGACAAGAGGACTGCCCCTTTATGCCGTTCTCTCTCCTCATTGGATAAAGGATTGCTGTCAGAAGATACAACTATTTAAGACTTAGATTAACACAAACATTCACCTTACTTCTGCTTTAAGTTAACATGGTTTTTCTGCTTTAATAATAATGAAAGGAAATGGCTGAACAAGGAGTTTCCAACAATTTCAGACTGGACAGGAATAGTTGAAGAAATCTGTAACATGGAAAGGTTAACATTTTCCCTGAGATACAATACTGAAAAAGGTGACCAACACTGGAAGAAATGGAGGGACTACATAGATATATATTTTTTTATTATTATGATTGTATTTTTCCCCTGGGTGCTGAGCCACTGTGGACCGAGAGAGAGAGACTGGAGAACTGTGTGAATAATAACCGGCCGTTGTGTTTTCTATGGATGACTCTGTCTAATGAACCTGTTCTGTGTGTATATTTATATGTTTGTTCTGTTTTTTTCAGTGGAAACAATCAATCAATAAAAAGAAAGTTGAAAAAAACAGTTAATAATGGGTTAGGGTTAACTCTTAATTATGATTTATTGGTATTTTATATAAAACCTTCTAGTTGAGAATCCTTCAGAAATAAAGGTGTAGTTCAGTCTTTCTGCCACTGGAGGGCGCTGCTGTTTCATGATTATGACAAGTTTTCTGTTTTCTTCTCTGTTTAGGGTTAGAGGAATCGCTGTGGGTTTTTTGATTTAATAGACTTTCACTGTTTTTCTACTCATGTCTACTTTATGCTCATTTCCAGAAATTGTTTTATTGATTCAGGGTCATATCTGATTGGTTGTTTTTGGTAAAATAGATATTAGACTCAAATATAAAGATGGGGGATGATTTAATATCAGTATATTATAATATCAGTGAACTCATCTATGTTTTTTTATTTTTTTATTTTACAAACAAAACAATTCAATAATTGTACAAGTTAAATTATGATCATGAAGGTTTAAATTCACTGTTGTAACAAATTAAATCTGTTTAAAAAATATATTTACATGAAAAACATTTTCATCTGCGACTAAAATCACAAGATCCTTCAGTTTTATTCTCTCATGACCTTTATTTTTATCGGAGTGTTAGAGAAGAAATAAACTGGTTGTCTTCTCTAAACTGTTGTGGCACCGAGTGTGTGTGTTAAATATTCATGAAACCTTTGAACACACACACACACACACACACACACACACACACACACACACACACACACACACACACACACACACACACACACACACACACACACTGACCAATCAGTAGCAGCCTCCTCTCTCTCTGAGGCTCAGGACGGTCGGTCCGGCCGGTGTGTTAGCCACCTGGCTGCCTGGGTGTGTGTGTGTGTGTGTGTGTGTGTGTGTGTGTAGGTGTGTGTGTGTGTGTGTGTGTGTGTGTGTGTGTGTGTGTGTGTGTGTGTGTGTGTGTGTGTAGGTAACAGTGTCTTGGCTCACCTGCTGCTCTGCTCCTCAAATATTTATCAGTGTTTTACAGTCGCTCACACGAGTCTGAAGCTGCTCATTCAGCTGCTGGACTCCACCTGGTTCTGGTTCTGGTCCAGATTACACCTGGTGTTTTAAAGGGTTAGTTCACTCAAAATTGAAATTTCCCTCATTATTATCTCCTCCTCCCCCTCATGTGGACTAAGGGCTGGGAGAAGTTTCAGAGTCCTCCGTGGCTTCTCTGAGTTACAGGGGGTCTCGGCGTAGCAGTGCATGTCCATATGACGGTTGAGAACGGAGCTCACTTTTCTTCATAACAAAAAGACACACCAAAAAACATCCAGATACCTCCATGCTGCTCGTATGTAATGTCCCTCTGGTATTGAAGCCCCAACATGAGAAATTGTTCCGAAAAAATTAAATAAGTCTATATTTCAAGCTTGTTTGTAGCGGAAGCTCCCAGCACTGCTCTTCCTGGTCCGTCCAAATCACCAGGAAGAGCAAGATTTCTCATGTTGGGGGCTTCAATACAAGAGGGACATTACATACGAGCAGCATGGAGGTATCTGGACGTTTTTTGGTGTGTCTTTTTGTTACGAAGACAGTTGGTATCCATTTGCAACCGTTATATGGACATGCACTGCTACGCCGAGACCCCCTGTAACTCAGAGAAGCCACGGAGGACTCTGAAACTTCTCCCAGCCCTTAGAAATTTGAATTTTGGGTGAACTATCCCTTTAAACATGTGACCTGTCTAGATTCTAGTAACTAACATCCTTTCTTTCAGGACAACCTGGGCTCAGAATATTCCTCCTGTAGTGGCGTCGTCTGAATGTAGACTAAAGCTGCACCAGACTACATTTCACACAGAAAGTGATTCTAAACTTCTGTTCAGACTCTGTAGAACTGTTCTCTGAGGTCTTGTGGATCAGGGAGAAAAGAATAAAGGATCTAACTATGATACAAAACATTAACGTTATTTACATTATTTAGAAAACGGCCCCACTGGCCGGACATGAAACCAGTGTGTGTCTGTGAGGAGGCAGAGACACAACACTAGCTTCTTTGTCTTGTTTGTTTCCTGCTGTGAACAACGTTTGTCCATATTCCATATGATGACCTCATGTCTTGGTCTGAGCTGGTGTAAAATGTGTAAATGGTAAATCTACACATTATTTATTACATTTACAGCTGATTTTCAGATAATCGTGATCATCATCATCATCATATCGTAACCCTAGCAACCTGGATGTAAATGAACTCTCTTTGGCTCATCATGTGATACACACCGGTCTCCTATTGGTCTCCTATTGGACCACTCAGCTTCAGCTTCATGGTGAGCTACAGTCGCCGAAGTGGTTTTTGTTTGAAAAAGCCATTTAGACTTCAGACTCCTGTAGTTACCGTAGTTACCGTCTATGGTCGACTCAGTAACACTGTGACAGCTGTAGACTGAGAAACTGAGCAAGGTCTGGACTCTTGAAGACCAGAACGAGGAGCTGGTTTCTGGACTCTTACAAACCAAAATGAATCTGCATCTTAAACAAACCTAAATCAAGGACAAACACTAAAGCCAAATGCATTTCTGTTATTGGAGTAAAATGATGGACTAGCCTTGACAATGAATTAAAATCACGTACAACTATTACCCAATTTAAAATGATGTTAAAAATCAATGTATTGAATAAATATTTAACAGTAGGATAAAGTAAGTTAAAGCTTCAGTTGGTAACAATTATTCAGTCATATTTGCTGGAACTGTCACTATATTCTGATAGTTGGACATTAAATGGGTAATTTAGGGCAAAATCCAACTCCTCTGGCTCCACCTACAGCCTGCAATCGTATTTGCCAGAATCCACCGCGACCGACGATTCTCCTCCAATCAGGTAGAGGGAGCAGGAGGAGCGGCCAATCGCAGCTCGTACACGTCGTAGTAAGCTGACGAAAGTGAAAGTAAAGTCCGCGATTTGGTCAGAAATTTCAAGACGATACACCTTCAGCTCCCTCTTTTCACTTCTGTCAACCCCCCTCCCCCTGTGTTGGGTGAGAGAGAGGCGAGATCGTTATGGAGTCTCCGGTTGCTATGGATACGGTACGTCTTCTGTGGGTGCGTTTATGGCTAATTTGCGGAGTTTACTTTCACTTTCGTCAACTTACCAACTGTAGCTTTAATGATTATTACTAAATGGTGGTTCTGCTTGTTTTGTTTTGATACTATTCACTTTATTTACTCTCTTCCAGTGTCATTTTGTTTTGTTTTGTTATTGTAATGTTTCTTCCTGTAAACAGGGTAAAGGCATTAATAAGCTGCTTCTGCCTTTGCCCTGAAGCCCTGAAGCCCTGAAGCCCATACTGATCATGACATTTTGACTTGTTTGTGTATGTATGTTTTGTGGAATGGACGAATAAATCAAATCAAATCAATCAAATCAATCAATCAATCAAAGAAGTCACTGGACTTCCTGTCTCACCTGGATGTTGAACACCGCCGCTTCCCGTCTCAACGTTCCAAACTCCAGGAATCCCGTGTTGGTGCCGTCGGTGGGGAGGAAGAGGAAGCGGTCGATGGCGGCCGGGCTTCCCGGGTCGTGGCGGTAAGCCAGGTGCAGCCGGTCCACGTCGGTCTGGGAGAACCGGAGCGCCGGCGCCAGCGGGACTCCTCGGAGCAGCAGCGTGCCGTGGCGCGGCGTCTCCGTGACGACGTAGCTCAGGTTGGCGGCGGCGGTGTCGGGGTCGGTGAGCCGCAGCTGCTCCGCGGTGACGGTTGCCGTGGCGCCGTCCTGCAGCCGGAGGCCCGTGTTGCGGTGCAGCGTCGGCGGGATGCGGTCGCCGTGTTCGATGCTGAAGCGCAGCACGCCGCTGTGAGACGACACGCCGTTGGTGACCACAAAACTGTCAAGACAAAACTCAAACCGGTCAGAAACACAAACCAGTTCATCGACACGTAGAGATGCTTCATCACTGCAGGTCTGAGGTCTGTTCATAGTTCTGACATCCCATAATTCTGATAATGACCCGTTGTTCTGAAATCTCATGCTGTGTCTCAATCTGATACTTCCAGACTGAAACTCAGTATTTTTTTGAGGATGTTCCGTATTTTCCGGACTATAAGTCGCGTTTTTTTTCTAGTTTGTCTGGCCATGCGACCTATATTCAGAAGCAACTTATATATAAAAAATTTAGCCTACGCTATGACCACAAGAGGGGAGCGAGGCTTTTATTTCTAAATCCCTCCTCATTCAGTAGCTCATCTTCATCTTCCTCACGTGCTGTTCTCCTCGCTGCGCTGTCGGACCTGTCTCTGTTGCGCTTCACTCCGTCAGTTCAGAGTATTTTCACAGCATGTTCTGCGGTCCGTCTTCGGTCTCTGCTCCGGTCCCGACCGGGCTGCGGACACGGAGCAGAGAGCCAGGTCCGACAGTGCAGGGCTGTCCCTCTCTGAAGCAGAGGAGAGGTCGGCTTCACTCCCGTCCGTCTTCACAGACAGTCCACAAAGAGTTTCTGATCATATCCTCGTCAGTTTTCTTTTTTGACCCGGCCTGTAGTATAAGCTATTTGGTTCCGACCTTTCGTGTAAACAAAGCCCCGGCCATTATATGAGACCCGGCTATTAATCAAATGTTTGAAAAATAAATGCGACTTATAAACCGGTGCGACTTATATATGTTTTTTTTCCTCTTCATGACGTATTTTTTGTCAGATGCGACTAATACTCCGGTGCAACATATAGTCCGGAAAATACGGTAAACGTGTCTCAATTCATTTATTCGAGTTTGTCAGAACACAGTGAACTGTCAGAACCTGGATGGTTTCACTAAACAGTCTAAAGGTTGAGTTTGGAACGATGGAGACTCCTCCCCCTCAGTGATCGCTGTCATGGCAACGTAGCGGAGTGTAAAGACCCCCACACTCTGCCCTGACGCGAGCCGACGACCGACGGTCGGCCGGTGTGTTCCTGGCTTCAGCTGTGGCACAGTGATGTTGTCTGATGTGTAATGTGCATGGGAGCAGGTTTTTGATGGTTTGGTTTAGAAACGTTGAGATTTGAGGACAACGGGACGTCGGAACAACAGGTTTACAGTTTTTTACGATTGAATAAACACTAAAATCTAAAGTTTTGCCCAATTATCAAAACCTTACACTCAAGGAGCAAAACTTGGCCCCAGATTTGCACCACTGTAAGCACAATGAGTCAGTTCACACTTTGTGTAAAACAATACACACCGTGATTTGAAACACTAACACACACGTCTATGCATTAGACACAGAAGTATATCAAGATGTCACTTCCTTGCAATTCTAAAGCACTGACTGTCAAATGACCACACCTATGAGCCAGTTGATTGAACACTGCCATCAGGTGTGCAAACACAAGATTGCTTAATTGTAGACACACCAATCAGGTTTAAGCACTATAAAAATGCAGCAGGTGAGTTCACCAAGCTTAACCAAAATGGAAGGAAGAGGAAGAGGAAGAGGAAGACGAAGACGAAGACGAAGACCTCAAGCAGGAGTAGGTGAAGCTCAAAGGAGAAGAGGTCCAACTTTAAGCAATGAAATTCGCGCAACTCTTGTGGACCATGTTGTGAACCATGGATTGACGCTGAGGGAGGCTGGACTGAGAGTCCAGCCTCCCTCAGCAGATTCACCGTGGCATCTGTCATAAGGGCATTCAGACTGGAAATGTGGAAATGTGTTTACAGTTGTGCAAATCCGAGTGAGGTTTTGCGAATTCACTGTGTGCTTCACCCATACTACTCTATGCACTTAGAAGCAGAATTAGCCTAAAGTGTTTAAGGTTTTCAACAGCAGAGTGTAACTGGTGCAAACAGAGTTAAGTCATATGCAACGTGTGTGTTTCATATGGTAAAAAAATATGGTTTTGATAAGTTAGTGTATAGTTTTTACAAGAGTGGTTCATTTTGCAAAGGAGTTAAGGTGTTTTGCTAATTGGGTATGTGGTTGTGCTATTCGTGTGTTGGGTTTTGCTAAACAAAACAAAACAATCAAAATTGTGTTTATTCAATCGTAAAAAACTGTAATACGGTGGAACAACAGGATGTAGAAACACTGAGATTTAGGAAGAATTTTCCGACCGTTGGGATGTCGGAGTTGTGACACGGCACCGTACGACTTTAACATGGAGCTAAATTACTTTGGTGCTCATTTTGTTTTAAGTATATTTTTGGCCTTTTTGCCTTTATTTGATAGAACACTCATCTCAGCACTCCGACACATTTTACCACAACAACAACACACACACACACACACACACACACACACACACACACACACACACACACACGATAAGAACATGATTCATATAAAAGCAGCTGTAATTCACTTGTAATTAAATCTCAGGAGTTTCCCCTGAGTAACCCTGACAACGGCCTCGCTCATCAATCACTCACATGACGACCTGTTTCCATAGGAAGACACACACACACACACACACACACACACACACACACACACACACCCCGTTGACAGTGCAGTGGAGCTGAAAACGAGCCGTGTGTGTGTACATGTGTGTGTTTTGTCGTCCTCAGCCCTCTGCCAACACAATCTGCCTCTCAGCCCTGAAGCCCTGCAGCTGACAAACTGACACACACACGGCCCCGGGCCTCGCACACCGGCCACCACACACACACACACACACACCAACACACACCAACACACACATACCAACACACACACAGGTCCTGGTGTAACATCTGGCTCCAGTGTCGGCCATATTTGCCCAGGGACGGCCGTCTGTGGCCGGCGCTCCGACCGCCACCGTGCCAACCATGTTGTTATTCTCCTAATAATACTCATTCATCATCGGCTGTCACCATAACACACACACACACACACATGATGCAGTGTGTGTTATTCAGTAACATTTCAATACAACACACTCTGATATCTCAGAAATACGACGGACCTTGAACCTAACGCAGAGGAGCGACGACTCAGTCAAATCAAATCATCAAACGTGTGTAAAGATGCTGCACTGCAAAAACTCTAAATCTTACCAAGAATACTGTATTTGTCTTATTTCTAGTCCAAACAAATCTCATTCTACTTAAAATAAGACTCATCACATAAAAAGCAGCTTGTTTTTAGACACTTTTTACTTCTGTCAAGCAGATTTTCACTTGAAATAAGTAGAAAAATCTGATAGTGGAGCAAGTTTCTTATTACAAACACAAAAAACTTGCTTTCACTGGCAGATTTTTCTACTTATTTCAAGTGAAAATGAGTTTGAAACAAATGAAAATGATCTAAAAACAAGTGAATTTTTAGGTGATGAGTCTTATTTTAAGTGGAAAGAGATTAGTTTTGACTAGAAATGAGACATTTTGACAAGAAATAAGACAAATATTCTTGGAAAAATGTAGAGTTTTTGCAGTGATCAGCACAAAAAGCTCAAAGCTTCAATATTCAAAAATAAAAATAGACCAAAAAAACAATTAACAATATAAATATAATTAAAGCCGAGCGTAGCTGTGATGTCACAGTTGTGTTGTTGTGTTGTTGTGTGTCCATGAGAGCTGATGAATAAAACACCTGAGAGACTCTCTCTCTGTCTCTCTGTGTCTTGGCTGAGATCTGACCAGAGACCAGAGAGATGTAGCCGGCCGGTCGGAGCAACCCCAGGGTCCACACACACACACACACACACACACACACACACACACACACACACACACACACACACACACACACACACACCCTGTCGATGCCAAATTGGCAGAAAAGCAGAAAAACATCTCGTCTCCTGACACGTTGGACGTTTTCTCTCTCTCTCGTCTCGCTGCCCAGTTTCCTCTCCTCCGCCAAATGTTGTGTGTGATAGTTTGTCGTGTGTGTGTGTGTGTTTGTCGTGTGTGTGTGTGTTTGTTGTACAGTGCTGACAGAAATATCCTCCTCTCACATTGTGGCAGATAATTTGCCGTTTATTCTCCTGATGTTTGCAGGATTTCCTGCCGCTCAGCGTCAACACCGACGCCGTCTCTGGATGTGTGATCACATTACTTTCATTCTTTTTTAGACTGATGACGTTTTCAGCATGTAAAAATCTGTCATGTATGAATAAAGTTGTTTTATAAATATACTAAACAACAGAGTGGAAGTTTTTTTTCTTAAACTAAAATTCACCAAATCCTGAAGTGATATTATGAATTAAAATTTTGCTAAATGCACTTCTTAAAATGTCCATGACTGTGTTTTTGAGTTCATGTGTTTGTCGTTCACTTTTCTGTGGTTTATTCCCAACAAATAAAATGGATAATAATTAATTTAATTTACAGGCTGCTAATTACGTGATAATGTCACGAAATAGCCTAGAAATAACGGTCATTTCATAGTAATGTCATGTTTTTCATTAAAGGACAATTCCAGGCTGTATTTTCCTATCATTTTAGGTCTAAAAGAAGGAATCTGAAGATTTTCAGTTTAAATGCTCCTGTTTTGCGGTAGTTGCGTCTGTCCCCGCATCGCCACGGCAACGATGAATGGGAGCGGATTGAAGTTCTGCTGCTTAGGCTGTTTCCATCCCTCAAAGCCACAGACAGCGTCAGATGGAGACTCAAACCAGAAGTTTATTTACTTCAAGCAAGCCGACATGTTGGTAAAACTAGATCTAATTCAAAGTCTCCCGGAGTCTCGCGCGAGACCCAAGTTGACGCTCGGTGTGTTCAGGTGCAGTGGGAAGCTCCCGTTTGTGTCATAAACACAGGAATATCAACTCTTTACTTGCTTCAAGTGTACTTTTTTTCCACAGACAGCGTCAGGTTGCGACTCAAACATGAGAAAGTGAGACGTTTTTTTTACTTGAAGCAAGTAAAGAGTTGATATTCCTGTGTTTATGACACAAACGGGAGCTTACCACTGCACCTGAACACACCGCGCACGGCAACTGGGTCTCGCGCGAGACTCCGGGAGAATTAGATCTAGTTTTAAATGCGGCTTTGAGGGATGGAAACAGCCTAAGCAGCGGAACTTACATCCACTCCCATTCATCGTTGCCGTGGCGACGCAGGGACAGACACAACTACCGCAAAACAGGAGACATTAAACTGAACATCTTCAGATTCCTTCTTTTAGACCTAAAATGTTAGGAACATACAGGCTGAGTTGAATTCACCTGGAATTGTCCTTTAAGCCTACAGATTACTCTACTGCTTTTCATGCTCTGAATTTTTTTGGTAAAGGCCAGACTTTGTCTCCACCAAGTCGCTGCAATTGACTTGGTAATTGACCGATATTTCTGCACTTTTTCTAGACATTATGACGTAATTAACGGTCTGTAAATTAAAGCGTTACCATAAAGGTAAATGTTGTAACTGTTAATGTTCAAATGATTATAGTAAAATATATAAATATGAAAATAAAACAGACAAGTTGATATTAAAGTCAATCGTTCTAAATGTTTCCACCAGTCATGGCACCGCTCCGTCTCATTGGTCAGCCTCTCACCTGAAGGCGTCGGCCTCGGCCTCGTGGCTGTTGTCGTGTGTGTAACACACTCGGTGCGCGGCCACGTCCAGCTGCGTGAAGCCGGTCAGCGGGACGCCGGGGCGCTGGACGGCGTGGACGAGGCCGTGTCGCGGCGGCACCGACACCGTGTAGACCAGCTCCTCCGGTCGGGCCGCCGAGTCCGAGGCCAGCAGGACGTCGGTGTTCAGGACGACGCGCTGCCCCTCCCTCAGGTGGACGGCCTCGGTCTGCAGCACGATGTCGCCTAGAGGGACGAGACCACCGGCAAACTGTTAGGTTAGGAGTTAACATCGACTTTAAACAACCGACAAACTGCTCAGTGGTTAGGAGTTAACATCGACTTTAAACAACCATCAATCTGCTCAGTGGTTAGGAGTTAACATCGACTTTAAACAACCATCAATCTGCTCAGTGGTTAGGAGTTAACATCGACTTTAAACAACCATCAATCTGCTCAGTGGTTAGGAGTTAACATCGACTTTAAACAACCATCAATCTGCTCAGTGGTTAGGAGTTAACATCGACTTTAAACAACCATCTAACTGCTCAGTGGTTAGGAGTTAACATCGACTTTAAACAACCATCTAACTGCTCAGTGGTTAGGAGTTAACATCGACTACAACCGTCTAACTGCTCAGTGGTTAGGAGTAAACATCGACTTTAAACAACCGTCTAACTGCTCAGTGGTTAGGAGTTAACATCGACTACAACCGTCTAACTGCTCAGTGGTTAGGAGTTAACATCGACTACAACCGTCTAACTGCTCAGTGGTTAGGAGTTAACATCGACTTTAAACAACCGTCAATCTGCTCAGTGGTTAGGAGTTAACATCGACTTTAAACAACCGTCTAACTGCTCAGTGGTTAGGAGTTAACATCGACTTTAAACAACCGTCAATCTGCTCAGTGGTTAGGAGTTAACATCGACTTTAAACAACCGTCTAACTGCTCAGTGGTTAGGAGTTAACATCGACTTTAAACAACCGTCAAACTGCTCAGTGGTTAGGAGTTAACATCGACTACAACCGTCTAACTGCTCAGTGGTTAGGAGTTAACATCGACTACAACCGTCTAACTGCTCAGTGGTTAGGAGTAAACATCGACTTTAAACAACCGTCTAACTGCTCAGTGGTTAGGAGTTAACATCGACTTTAAACAACCGTCAATCTGCTCAGTGGTTAGGAGTTAACATCGACTTTAAACAACCGTCAAACTGCTCAGTGGTTAGGAGTTAACATCGACTTTATACAACCGTCTAACTGCTCAGTGGTTAGGAGTTAACATCGACTTTACACAACCATCAATCTGCTCAGTGGTTAGGAGTTAACATCAACTTTATACAACCGTCTAACTGCTCAGTGGTTAGGAGTTAACATCGACTTTAAACAACCGTCAAACTGCTCAGTGGTTAGGAGTTAACATCGACTTTATACAACCGTCTAACTGCTCAGTGGTTAGGAGTTAACATCGACTTTAAACAACCGTCTAACTGCTCAGTGGTTAGGAGTTAACATCGACTTTATACAACCGTCTAACTGCTCAGTGGTTAGGAGTTAACATCGACTTTAAACAACCGTCTAACTGCTCAGTGGTTAGGAGTTAACATCGACTTTAAACAACCGACAATCAACAACCGACAAACTGCTCAGTGGTTAGGAGTTAACATCGACTTTATACAACCGTCTAACTGCTCAGTGGTTAGGAGTTAACATCGACTTTAAACAACCGTCTAACTGCTCAGTGGTTAGGAGTTAACATCGACTTTAAACAACCGACAATCAACAACCGACAAACTGCTCAGTGGTTAGGACTTAAAGCAGAAGTAAGGTGAATGTTTGTGTTAATATAAGTCTTAAATAGTTGTATCTTCCGACAGCAATCACTTCTATAGAGTGTTTGGTCTGAAACACGGGTCTGTCAGTCACTCTGCTCTGCTCTGAGCCCAGGAGAAAACTTTCCTTGTATCCTACAACCTTTATCCAATGAGGAGAGAGAACGGCATAAAGGGGCAGTCCTCTCTGTGTGTGCAGCCAAGGGATGCGCCTGAATGTGGTGACGTAGGGACGAGGACCAATAGATCCATGACGAGGGCGGGGGCTGCTAACTCCATCTGCTGACAAGACGTTATGGTGCGTTCAAGACAACTCGTAACTCGTGTTTTTCCGACCTGTGAAGTCGTACCAGTTCGATCTGGTACGAGTTCACGGGTCAGAAGTTACGAGTGGCCGTTATAGTGACTTTCACCGGTAAAACAGGTCGGAGAAACACGAGTGGGTTGCCTGGAACGCTACAAAGTCGTAAGTCGTGACTTGAAGCTGTAATTTACGGTTTCAAAAGCCTGCCTGGAACGCAGCATTAGCCAAAACCACCGGATCGCTTACTTCTGCTTTAATGGGAGGACTGGATGGCAGACTGGTTCATAGGGTTTAGGGTTATTAACAGCAGGGGAAGACGTTTTAAATGTCTGAAAAGTCAGTAAATCTATTGGTAAAGCTTCACTTCCTGTAAATGATGATGTAACTGTAGGAACTGTTTTCATCAAAACATCTAGACCAGAGAAAGAGACGTCAAATATAAATCACTTCAGAATATCAACCTGAACCAGGGCCGACAAACTGAAGTCTCATGAACACATGAAGTGAATCTGAGTTAAAGTTAAACTTGAACTAAAAATAGACAAAGAGTCAGAGCGTTGGAGGAGGAGGAGGAGGAGGAGGAGGAGGAGGAGGAGCAGCACCCGGAGGAGGCGAGCAGCACCCAGAGGAGCCGGGCCAACGCCCCTCCACAGCTGCTCCTCCTCCTCCTACGTTAATTATTCAGCGGCTGAGGAGGTCGCTCGTTTCTCACCTCGGCTCCTCCAGGATCAGAGGGACGGAGCTCAGAAGGGCCGAGTTCACCCGACTGGCAAAGCTGGCACAGCTGAGTCTCAATAATGTATGAGCCACCGAGGGCCGAGGTGTGTGAAGGTGCACAGTCGCTGTGTGTGTGTGTGTGTGTGTGTTTGTGTGTTTGGTTGTAAAAGTGTTACAAACATCATTTACCTCAGCAACATTTAAACCAGGATGGAAACTCTGTTGCTTTAATATCAGCTTGTTAATATCAGCTTGTTAATATCAACTTGTTAATATGAGCCTGTTGGCCAGCAGACTGGATGGTTGTAACAGCACTTTCACCAATAAGAGGAAACATCATGTGATCAGCATCATGTGGACCCACTCCCTCCCTGGCTGTGTGAAGGAGTGTGAAGGTTTCACAGCCCAAAAAACATTGTTTAGGTCAGAAACAAATCTCTTGGACCAAGTCTAAATGTTGGTTAGTGTCGGCACCGTTGACGTTTGAATCAGGAAACTGGTTTAAGATGAAAGAGCAAAAATATGAGTCATTTTATCGAGGTTCATTTCAAACCACCGTGCTGTACCAGCTGGTCAAACACGGACTGACAGGGACAGGGACAGGGACGGTTGTAACTCCTTTTATCTTTGTGTCAAACATCTTTCCTGGAGTTGAACCGGGATTATGAGCTGAAGGTAAATTCCATTAGTACATGTTCACCTCTCATTTATTATCAGAAGATGTTCTTTAATACAGCTTTCTAGGACCCACACCACTGACACTGTTCTTCATTCATCCATCAGTGATGAGTTCTTCTTGTTCACACTGAACCACAGTTGGAACATGCATAATAATAAACTCACATAGATGCATGTTTCTTTGGTGTGTTTTTTAGTTTTTAGTTGTTAATCTCACTGTTCCAGTTGACTCCAGTAGAGCTGCAGGTTGTAACAGTGGAACTCGTTGCATCTGACATCAAACTGTGAATTCTGTGATTCTAGTCAAACTAATCTCTTTCCACTTAAAATAAGACTCATCACTTAAAAATTAACTTGTTTTTAGATCATTTTCACTTGTTTCAAACTAATTTTCACTTGAAATAAGTAGAAAAATCTGCCAGTGGAGGCAGTTTTTTGTGCTTGTAATAAGAAAGAAAAACTTGTTCCACTATCAGATTTTTCTACTTATTTCAAGTGAAAATCTGCTTGAAAGAAGTAAAAAGTGTCTAAAAACAAGTTACTTTTTATGTGATGAGTCTTATTTTAAGTAGAATGAGATAAGTTTTGACTAGAAATGAAATTTTTGACTAGAAATAAGACAAATATTCTTGGTAAGATTTTGAGTTTTTGCAGTGTATCTCTACACATGAAGCGTCTGCAGGTCACAGGAGCTGAGAAAAGAAGTGTTACATCCATCCCCAACCCAACTGTCCTAATGCTCTGTAACCGTGGAGACGACCTCTGACCTTTGTGCACGGTGCGGACGGAGATGAAGAAGGTCTGAGGAGGCGACTCGTTGACCAGGTCGCTGAGGGTGAAGCGGAAGCTGTCGTGACCTTTGAACCCGGCGGCGTTGGCGTTGGCGTTGGCGTCGTGTCGGTACCGCAGCCGGTTCATCTCCACGTCGTCCTGGGTGAAGTTCTGACCCGACGACAGCTCGGTCCAACCCCGAGGCGCCTGAGACCAGAGGAGGAGGAAGATCACAGAATGAAGGAGAACATGTAAAACACACACACACACACACACACACATGGCTAAATTCTTCATTTTTGCACATGCCACTTTTAACATTTTTAACATTTTAAAGGTGATAGCTACAAGTTCAATTGACCTATGGCTAAACCCCGCCCCCTCCACTCACTCGGACAAACAGTCAACATTCGGTGACAGGCGCTATGGCAACAGCTGTCACAGTAGGAGACATTTCACAGGAGAGACAGAAAGATTAAATATCATCTCGAAGTCACCAAAACTTAACTCGCCGATAGCGACGGGCTAACTTCTGTTAGCCTGTCTATGGAGTTTTACATTATACGTTAGCATTAAGCTAGCGGACTTTATGCTTAGTTGTGATGCTGGCTAACATCTAAACATCTCTGACAATATGTTGCCTCAAATATGTTGTTGACTTCACTTAGAACAGATGTAGACATCCTTGTTAAGTTTATCCAGGTTTAGTTGGTGTTGTGGTCTACTGCATAACTTTATCCAGAGCAGACACTTCTCTTGGTTGAGATGTGGCTTAAGAAAAGGTAAAAAAATCCCCCCCGTGGCCTCTCAGGATACCTAGTGTCAGAGTTGCATGTACCCCATGAACACCGTTTGACCATTTTAAACTTAAAATGTCAAGAAAAAACATGTAAAAACCAATGAAAACTGACTAACTGCAATGCATTTCAATGGACGTGGAAGCAGAGAATGTCCGAGTGTATGGGCTAGCTATGCGCACTGTGTATTTGAATGATAATAAAGTACCTATTCTATTCTATTCTATTCTATTCTACACACACACACACACGCACACACACCTTGAGCTGCAGGTTTCCAAAGCGCGGCTCAGCGTTGATGAAGTAGTAGACCCGGTCTGGGGGCGTGTCCAAGTCCTCGGCCTCCAGCGTCACCGTGGAGATCACTCTGAGCTCGGCCGAGTCCACCTCCAGACCCGCGTTCCTACACACCACAACACCCACCAAGAAGAAACACACTTTATGATTGGTTCTTATGTGTTCAGACTTATACAACAAACCAACATCATGTGAACGGTCGTTCAAACAACAGTTTTTAGTTTCATCATCTCACTCAAACTCAACACACTGTGAATCAGACTGGTTTTAATGGTGTGAACTGTTCCTCATCAGCCTCAGAGGAGGAGCTTCTGGTTCTGGGCTGGAGACCAGAAGGGACCGGACCTTTATCTCTCTCTGATCTCTTTTAGAGAGTCACTTTAAAGGGACAACAATGAGTTTTGTAAAAGCGAAGTGTTTCCACACTACATTTATGAGCCTCTGCACCGTGAAATTCTTTGACCGGTGCAAGACAGACTCATGTTTTCATTCATCAAGAATTAAAGTCAGAGGTTGGAAGACGATCACATACCGTCGTAGTTCCCACCATAAACGGAGATTCGGCGGCGTTATTCTCATGACTCGCCACGAAACCGAAAGTAAAGAAACGCTGGTCGGCTCGCCCAGCATTTCCACCACCACTAATAATAACAAAATAACCATAGAGACAAAACCATAGATTTATCTAAAATGGACCATTAACAAGTGGTAACGTAGATTCATCCACATTAATATCAGACTTTTTTATTGTCGCGGAATTTTTCGTTCTGCCGATGGAGAAACTCCTGGTTGTCCCTTTAATTAAAAGGCCTGTCTGCTGCTGGTTCAGGTGCTGCACTGTGTTCTCTGTTGGGTTCTTTACATTGTAACTGGTTCGTTTTTAGTATTTCATTCATTCATCTGTATTTGCACCTTGTAAGTTTGTTGAGAATTAAGTTTATTATTATTATTATTATTGTTGTTGTTATTATTATTATTAAGGCCCAGGACAGACGAGGGTGGAAACAATTCATCAATGGCCTATGTTCCGAAAGGAACACAAAGGCCTAAGTGTAAGTGTATTATTATTATTATAGAAAATCAGGGTTTCTGCTCCAAACTAATGAACAAGACTCAAGTTATAACAAAGCGAAATGAACCTTTAGAAGGTTTTTGAACCGGAGGAACAGTTTCAGGGTATCCGCGGGGTCTTGAAAAGTATTAAAAATCAATTTTGGGAAAATGAAGACCCTTAAAAAGTATTAAAAAGTATTTTCATGACTTTATAAAGTCTTAAATATTGAAGGTATTTTTTCTGAATTAGCTGTCCAAGAGTTTGAGTTGTAAAAAAAACATTGTAAAAGTGTGTGAATTTATTTGTTTTATTAAAAAACAAAGATGAACTGGTACATAAAAAAGAAAAGAAGATTGTTGTTTTTGTTTTTTTGAGAGTTGAGCAACGTTTTTTTGATAAACTTTGCCTTTGATTTATTATCCTGCAGCCTTTTTTAAATTCTGTTGTATCATAGTGGTCTAAAGTCTTTATCACAAAAACTAAAACTGTTCAGTTAAAAGTGTCCCTGATGTAAATGGTTACAGCTTGAAGCGTTGGTGAGGTGTTAAAAAATGTTGAGATGGTCTTGAAAAAGTCTTAAAAAGGTTTTAAAATTAACTTCAAGATTCCTGTATAAACCCTGAGTTTGATGTGACGGTACTTTGACTGGGAAAGTTTGAGTGCGAGCCGGTTTTCCCACTGGGATGATGGAGATGTGGGGAACATCAGGAAACATCAGGAAGCATCTGGCTGCTTCTTCACTTGGAAGTAAAGTCCGGGGTTATGGGACGGAGCTGCAGGAAGGAACGCTGCTGCAACAACACGGAGTCGCCGGCGTCTGCCAAGTCTCAGCGTTACTTCTGCCTCAGTGGCCGCAACAGCAGCACCCACACACACACACACACACACACACACACACACACACACACACACACACCAACCGGCCGCTGGTCTGGGGACAGAGGGGGGGGGGCTGCACTGGGAACTCAGTCAAGGATGCAAATTCCCAATCACTCACTCATATGAAAATATGGTGGCAGGAGGAGGAGGGAGGAGGAGGGAGGGGGTCACAGATTTCCTCTTTAACCGTCCGTTTGTGTGGCGGCCTGGGAAAACCCTTCACATGGTGGGATTTTGACATTTTCATTTTTTGATATTTCCATAAACTAGAAGTTTTCAGCCATTCAAAACTGTTTGAATAACTGAGAAAGCCCTTTCAGATCAAAAGCTATGGGCATTTTAATCTATTATGACCAAAAAACTGAAGAGTGAGAAAAATGGCTTTAAATAGAACGTTGCTGTTTAATTATTATTATTATTTTCACGGCCTAAAAGAGGTTTTACCCGAAAAATAATACACAGTTCCATTGTTCGCTATAATATAATTTTTTCCAGCCCTTCAAAGTGCAGGAAAAACACAGTTTTTATTTGGACCTAACCAACTGCTGATCGGCGGGCGCTAACCCTGGGCGGAGGGATACGTGAGTTGGTTCGGTCCAAATAAAAACTGTGTTTTTCCTGCACTTTGAAGGGCTGGAAAAAATTATATTATAGTAAACAATGGAACTGTGTATTTTTTTTCAGGTAAAACCTCTTTTAGGCCGTGAAAATAGGCCGTTTCTTTGGGTCTGTTCACAACAATGTATGTTGTAAATCTCTGGGCAGGGCTATTATGGGCTGGCGTTGCTAACGGGGGGAGTGCAGAGAGTCTTCTACTGCAATTAAAGTACTTAGGGGCTATTTGTAGATCATACAACCACACTTTAAAAAAAATGGTACTATCCCTTTAAGTTTAGGCATTTGTTTTGGATGGTTAAGGTTAGGGTAAGGGTTAGGGAATACATTATGTCAATGACATGTCCTCACAAAGATAGATTTACAAGGTTGTGTGTGTGTGTGTGTGTGTGTGTGTGTGTGTGTGTGTGTGTGTGTGTGTGTGTGTGTGTGTGTGTGTGTGTGTGTGTGTGTGTGTGTGGTTGTGTGTACTTGAGCAGCCGTGGCCTCTGGTCGTCGACCGGCAGCACGGTGACATGAGCCGTCCCCTGGACCGAGTGGACGCCGTCCGTCAGCTGCAGAACCACGACGTCCTTCAGCGACTCAGAGTCATCGTGCACGTACATGATCTTCATCCCTGCAGAGAAATAATCCAAACATCATAATCCAAATTAAACTGGTTTAACAGAAACGCTTTTTCATTTCAAAATATATCTGCATTTTTGACTCATAAATAAAATCAATAATAAATTATCCAAACTGCATTTTGTTCATTCATGATAAAGAAAAGGACATTTAAAGGGACAGTTTGTATTTGGTTATAAAAAAGTCTGATATTAATGTGGATGAATCTACGTTACCACTTGTTAATGGTCCATTTTAGATAAATCTATGGTTTTGTCTCTATGGTTATTTTGTTATTATTAGTGGTGGTGGAAATGCTGGGCGAGCCGACCAGCGTTTCTTTACTTTCGGTTTCGTGGCGAGTCATGAGAATAACGCAGCTGAATCTCCGTTTATGGTGGGAACTACGACGGTATGTGATCGTCTTCCAACCTCTGACTTTAATTCTTGATGAATGAAAACATGAGTCTGTCTTGCACCGGTCAAAGAATTTCACGGTGCGGAGGCTCATAAATGTAGTGAGAAAACACTTCGCTTTTCCTAAACTCCTCATTGTCCCTTTGAATTTCCCTGCTAGGGATGAATAAAGTATTCTCTATTCTATTCTAAGATTTAATTCTCAAAAGGATCAAGAGGATGTTTTGAAGATTAAATCTTAAAAGTACCAGAATGAGCCGTCTTGAAGATGCAGTTATTGATTATTGATTATTATAAAACGTAAAGGTGAAATCCGGCGATCTGATTGGTTGTTAACCGTGGTATAATGAGCATATACCACGGCTACTATTCTAAAGCCTTATCACAGCGTAGGCTATCACTCCGCCTCAGGCACGTATGACTGGTATGAATGGAAGTTGTTGTCGTGTATCCATGACAACGGACTGTTGCAGTCCGTAGCAACAGACAGCTGATGTTTTTAGGATGTTAAAAATGTAGTAAAGTAGTGTAACTGACATGTTGAAGGTGAACTTTGACCTCCAGAGGGTTAACAATGGTAGAGGGGACTGAGCAGTGACAGAGCTACTTGGAGCTAACGTCTGGACAGCTGGGAACAGCAACATATCTATATTGCTTAGTTATAACTGCTCTGAGACAGATGTGTACCTTGGCGCAGCTCGTGCAGCGTGAAGGAGGCGACGTCGAGGCTCCTCTGCAGCAGCTCAGCTCCCATCTCTCGGTAGCGGCTCGCGTCGGCGCCGTAGACGGCGTTGATGAGGCGGCCGTGGGCCGGCGGCCGCAGCACGGTGAAGCTGAGCCGGTCCGGGGGGGCGTCCAGGTCCACGGCGTCCAGGAGGGGCGGAGTCAACTCCCTGACCCCGCCCTCCTTCACCTGCAGCAGGAGGAGCAGAACAGCTGTATTTGTATTTGTATTTATTTATTTGCACCATAATAAAAGACAATTGACCTCTGGCTAAGCCCCGCCCCCTCCACTCACTCAGACTAACACTCAACATTGGGTGACAGTGGCTATAGACCAGAGCGGCATTTTTATGCAAATGAGAATGACTGATGCATCCTGGGTAATTTAGGGGCAGCGCCCGGCATCCCTCCATTGAAAAGTTCAGCCTAACTGGCTTGACAAACTAACTAACACAAAGTTGTCTATTAACAGGCTGTTTACAGACAACACTGAGCCAAAACCTCCCGGTGATTCCACCAAATACGTGTAGATGTCTGGGTCAGACATTTCTGGCCACTGTGTGGAGTCATTGATCACTGTGGGAGGCTAAAGGAGCATACCATAGATTCATTCATTGTAATTTTTCAAGATAGCGTGAACGGTGGGTTTCAAAGAGGGTGTCAACATAATTATGAGACATAGTGCTACAAAAGAAACACAAAATAAAACATTCACATTGATTGTTAGTTAGTCTACGCTCCATCAAAACACAAAAAGCCACTGAGTGCAATGTAAAAATGCCGGGCGCTGCCCCTAAATTACCCAGGATGCATCAGTCATTCTCATTTGCATAAAAATGCCGCTCTGGTCTATGGCAACAGCTGTCACAGTAGGAGAAATTTCACAGGAGGCAACTGATGATTTTTGGAGACAGAAACATTAAAGCAGAAGTAAGTGATCCGGTCGTTTTGGCTAATGCTGCGTTCCAGGCAGGCTTTTGAAACCGTAAATTACAGCTTCAAGTCACAACTTACGACTTTGTAGCGTTTCAGGCAACCCACTCGTGTTTCTCCGACCTGTTTTACCTGTGAAAGTCACTATAACGGCCACTCGTAACTTCTGACCCGTGAACTCGTACCAGATCGAACTGGTACCACTTCACGGTCGGAAAAACACCAGTTACGGGTTGCCTTGAACGCACCATAACGTCTTGTCAGCAGATGGAGTTAGCAGCCCCCGCCCTCGTCATGGATCTATTGGTCCTCGTCCCTACGTCACCACATTCAGGCGCATCCCTTGGCTGCACACACAGAGAGGACTGCCCCTTTATGCCGTTCTCTCTCCTCATTGGATAAAACTTGTAGGTTTTAGATTTTTTTTTTGAGAAAAAAAAATCGATTTAAAATTAAAATAAAAAGATATTGCGATATATATGTGAATCGATTTTTTCTCCCACCCCTAATATTAATATCGTAGACTGACATTATGTGAAGATTCTTAGACAGAGGGGCAGATGGAGACGCGGTTACGTACGGTGAAGTTGGCGAGGAGCAGAGACGGCGGCTCGTCATTGGTCGGGTTGATGATGATGTAGAAGGTGACGGGGGCGGAGCGATACAAGCCGTCGCTCACGCTGACGGACAGCTGGTCGACCGTCGGCTCCGCCCCCTTGTGCTCCGACTGCACGTAGTTGATGAAGCCAGAGGTCAGGTGGGTCAGACTGAAGGATTCTGGGAAAACGAGAACTCCTCTGTCACACATGAACACGTTTCTAGTCCAAACTAATCTCATTCTACCTAAAATAAGACTCATCACATTAAAAGCAGCTTGTTTTTAGACACTTTTTACTTCTTTCAAGCAGATTTTCACTTGAAATAAGTAGAAAAATCTGATAGTGGAGCAAGTTTTTTTCTTATTACAAACACAAAAAACTTGCTTTCACTGGCAGATTTTTCTACTTATTTCAAGTGAAAATAAGGGTAACACATTACTTGACATCTATCTCTATAACACATTATAACCATACTTATAATGGGTTATAATGCAGTTATAGCACTTTATAACTATAGCTATAAACACTCATAAATGATCATAATGCTTTATAACAATAATCATAACACACTATAAAGCATTTTATCATGACTTATAAGGTCAGGTATTATAATAGGTTATAATTGTTAGTAACTCACTGACAATGACCACATTTACTCATTAATTACCATAAGGCTTTATAACAATAAGCATAACACATCATAGAGAATTTTATAGTGGCTAATAAGGTCTTAGTATTATAATAGAGTTATAATGCTCTATAATGTGTAATGCTTATTGTTATAAAGTCTTATGTGATTTATGAGTGTTTATAATGAGAGTTATACACATTTATAAGCCAATTATAATGCATTATAACTATATTTATAATACATTATCTATGTGGTCATTGTCAGCGAGTTACTAACAATTATAACGTATTATAATACCTGACCTTATAATATAAATATGATAAAATGCTTTATAGTGTGTTATGATTATTGTTATAAAGCATTATGATCATTTATGAGTGTTTATAATTATAGTTATACAGCGCTATAACTGCATTATAACTCATTATAAGTCTGGTTATAATGCGTTATAGAGATAGGCGTCAAGTAAAGTGTTACCAAGATTAGTTTGAAACAAGTGAAAATGATCTAAAAACAAGTTAAATTGTAGGTGATGAGTCTTATTTTAAGGGGAAAGAGTTTAGTTTTGACTAGAAATGAGACATTTTGACAAGAAATAAGACAAATATTCTTGTAAAGTTGTAGAGTTTTTGCAGTGTAGCTACACACTGACCGACTGGGATGCCGGCGTTGCTCTTCTCTGAGCCGGGCGTGGGCAGCGTGTTCTCCAGGAAGCCGTGCAGCGGCGGCGTCTCCAGGTGGAAGCTGAGCCGGTCGGGGGGGCTGTCGGGGTCCGAGGCCCCCAGGACCCCCCCACACACACAGACTGAGGAGCCCTCGTCCACCGCCAGCACAGACTCACCTAGAACACACACACACACACACAGGGAAACAAACAGGAAGCAGCTTCTTAAACAGGGTTCCTACAGCTTAAGCCAACTTAAATTTAAGACTTTTTAAGACGTTTTTAAAGCCACTTGAAATGAAATTTAAACCAACACTAAGGAACTTTTCAACCTTCATAAAATATTTTCATAACTTTTGTGATGATACATCGACTTACAACAAGTTAACTCATTGAGTGCCGCGCTCCTTTCCAAAGTTTTAGTCAAGTGTACCGGCAATTTAGACCATTTTTGACTTTTTATGTAGAGCCATAGTGTATTCTATATTATTGCCACCAACACATACTGTAGCTCAATTGAAAGGTTTAACTTTATGCTTCAAGTGGCCACAAACCGTTTGTTTCTACGTGCCTCCGTTCCTGAGAAAAGTCAAGCTAAACATGGCTGGGTTTCACCAAAATCCCTCCTTTTTTTCTAGAAAAGGAGATAGAGCGTCTTTTATGAAAGGTGCTCTGTTTGTGTCTGTCGCTCTTCTCACACTCGCATTTCTGGATCAAAGGGCTCGTATAAGATAAATATATACAACAGTTGTTGTTCTATTCACAAAACCACCATCGGGGGCGGGGGGGGCGCCACTAAACAACAATAACACAGACGCACCGTGCCGTGTCACAGCTTCTCGCCGCGGAGCGTGAGGGTCAGTCGGCCACAGCGGCTCGGGAAGACCGGTCCCGCCGGTGGTCGCGGTCCTTCTGTGGTTCGGGTTGGTGATGCCGGTCTGCTTTGGCCCAGAGACCATCAGATTTTACCGCGGGAGGACTTTGGGGAGGACACGGTGTTGCTTGAGGTGAAGACCGGGCGGGACTGTCGGCTGAGAGCTTCCTGGTTCAGCTCCGAGCAGCTCGAGCAGCTGGAGCAGCAGCGCGGGTGAGAGCAGAGCAGCAGCGGAGCAGCTGCGCTGCATCTGCATGCAGAACTCCGTTTGCAGAAGCCGAGTTATGATAAAAACTTCCAGATCATGAGCTGTCATGTGACTTTGATCGTCATCTATTTCAGTTCTCCTCGTCGTAGAGTCCCCAAATTTACATATAATGTGTATTAAAGTGTCTATTTTCATAATTTAAAAAAAAAGCAAAAAACGAAAAATCTCCTTTTTGCACTCAACGCATGGGAACGAAAAACGAGAAATTACGTGGTTGGCACTCAATGAGTTAAATGACACCTCTGTCGTGGCCTGAGGGGGTCTGTATCACTTTCTCTGGCACTAAGCAGCTTTGACGAGCATGGTAGGAACCCTGCTCTCACGCTAGTGTTCATGGGAAATGGAGTCTTCCTTCACTTTCACTTTTGCGAGTCACAACAAGGAGGGAACAGGCAAAACAGCACTTTAGCAATGGATTATGTTTGTGTTTTCACTTTGACATGATCCACTGGAAACAGAAACTTAGTTTTGATGTCTTTTGTTAATTTTAATGCAGGATATTTACGGGCTTCACGCTAGTGTTCATGGGAAATGGAGTCTTCCTTCAGGCAAAACACTACCGCTTTGGTCCACAGGCGCCGCCAAACTCAACCAAAACTGAAAGTTCTTTAGTACTGCTTTAAGACCAACTTCACAATAAACACAAATGCAAAAAAAACAAAAAAACGTCACCACATCTATTTCATAGGGTTAGGGACAATTTTACCCACTTTTCTATGTGGTCCAAGGTAAAGTGACTGCTACATGGATGATTTGGGGGGGGGGAAAAAACTGATTTGGGAGCTGGTGGCGGTAAGAAATTTAGCGTTGACGGCCGCCACTAACTTCTCTATGTCAGAATGTTACCAATTATTTAGAGATTTGAGACTAATTACAATCATAAAATCCCACTTACCAAATGTTAACATTTTTAAGACGTTTGAAAAATTTATTTAAGACATTTTAATGCCAATTAAGGCCGTGTTTTTAGATTAATGAATTCAATGCCTTTTAAGACCGTAAGAACCCTGTTAAAGGTCCCATATTATACTTTTTACTCAATTTCACTCAGCTGTCAGACGTCCAACTAAACTGTATTGTAAATGTGTTGCCGCAAACTGATCCGTGGTCCTGAATGTCGGCTGTCTAAAAGTCGCTCTGCTGAGAACAAGCTGTTTCTGTGTCTGCACCTTTAAGTAACATGGTGACTGTCCACGACAAAGATCATTACCCCTTTATGACTTCAAACTGGTCGGTATTTCATCAATTTAGCTCAGGAGTTTCCTGCTGTGTACTGCAGCCATAGAAATAGACGTGGTAGGCGTTTTATGGCGCTGAGGGGCCGGCCTAACTCCTGTCGTGACATCACCACAGGAGCTGAGTCTGAACAGTATGAGCAGCGTTTTACCGTCGCTGAGCTGCAGAGTCGATAAAGGACCCGTTTGCTTTCCTCATTCTAGGAGTTGGTCGGCTCAGGGAGGACCAGTTTATATATGTAGAGACCAGAAAAAGAGACCAGTTTTTCATAATATGGGACCTTTAAAAGGAACATTGTGTAGGAATTCCTCCATCTAGCGTTGTGGTTGTATATCACAAGCAACTCAGTCGTATTTTTCATCAGGGACGTGCACATAACTATAGAGGGGCAGGGGCTCAACATCAGAAAAGGGCAGTACGTAAATTTTTTTCAGGCCTTAATATCAAAATAAATAAATAAAAATAAATTACAGTTACTATATAGTCGGTAGAGAAAGCCTGCACGCCTTCAGGACTGCAGTCAACACGCTGGACCAATTTCCCAACTTCCCGAAACAGAGTCATGACTTCTGAACTGGTAGGCTAAGGCCAATATGGTATTGGGTGCACATTAACATTGCAGAAAAAAAAATCATGTGAGTGCAAGTGCAAAAATAGAAGTAGGCTAAGCCTACAGGACACACAAAACCAAGAAATGACTACTGTGACTGCTACTGTGCATATTTCAGAACAGCAGCAATATTTACCACAGCAAAGTCACAATTACCAGTAACTCAATATCTGGAAACAAATTCAAATAGTCAGTGAAATCAAGCTGAGTGAGTGATTCCTCCTGTTGCTGCTGCTGTTCACTACATTCAGGTGATGTTAGACAGGACGGGGTGGGGCTTAACTCTTAACAAGCAGTCAGCTAAACAAACACTGGGCGCTTTTCTTAAATATGACTCTTATTAAGCTTGTTGAATAAGTGGACGGCGACTTGTCAGAACCGACAAGGAAGTGATGTTGGTGGATTTATAACTCACGAGATTCGACACAAGTCGCTCCACTGTCACGTCTCATCTATGTGCGGCTCACACAGAGTTATCGATGAGGCAGCAGCTTCTACTTCTCTCTCTCTGGACCTGCTGGACGTGCATGTGAGGGAGCGCGCACCGCGGGGCAGCCCCCCCCCTCAGTGAGGGACCGAGCGGAGCAGCAGCGGACAACACACACACACCAACGTACATACACAATACCGTGTGTATTACAAGGAAATGCGTACGGTAGATAACCGTGGCATTTTCACAGCGCGGTTGTTTACATCCTCATGCACAACATGCATTTATTGAAAAAAAAAAAAAAAAAAACATTACAAAAAGGGCACTTTTTAATACGAGGCAAAAGGCAGGGGCTCAAGCACCCTTTGGGCCCTATGTGTGCACGTGCCTGTTTTTCATGCTGCATTCATGTGAAATTGGGCAGACGGCAGACGGACGACAGCAGCTGCATGTAACGGCATAACGTTTCAGTTTGTTGATGAGATGATTACTGGTTAATGAAAAATAGACTTTTGAACCAAATAATCGATTTTCCTGAAGAAATAACAGGAGAAGTTACACAATGGCCCTTTAACCCAGAAATCTGCTACTATGGTAACGATAACAACAACAACATTAGATACGTTCTATATATGATGTGGTTAATCTCCTTGTTAGAGAACAGCATGCTATTCAATAAGGACTGAAACATGGAACAACTGGACATGTGCATTCAAAAGCTGAGAGAAGGTTCAATTACGTTCACCTGTCAGGTTATAGTGCATTAAAGGTGCATTCTGAAATGTAATCCAGAAGCCAAACATCCCTAACTTTTTAGTTAGTAGAGTAGTGTATGTCTATATACATAGTATATATAGTAGTATACAGTATCAGCCTCTGTCTTTGTAGCTGCTAATGAATCCTTCCTCCTGCTGGTTAATTAACACACAAACATCCACACGTCCAAAACCCATGTGCACATATTCTTTGTGTGTACGGTATATAGATTGTGTGTGTGTGTGTGTGTGTGTGTGTGTGTGTGTGTGTGTGTGTGTGTGTGTGTGTGTGTGTGTGTGTGTGTGTTAATGATGGACAGTCCTGGATCTCCCTGATAAACCAGCGTTCCTCCAGAATAAGAGACAAGGTAAAGCCGGATTCCTCTTGTTTCTCTGCGCTAATGCTCTTACGCTGCGTCTTTATTCACTGCTAATTAATTAGACCAGAAACACCACGTACACCCCCCTCACCCCCACCCCCCCTAAACACCTCCAACCCCCCCCCTGTCTGGTGTTAGCTGCTGCTGCTGCTGAATGGATGGATGGATGGATGGATGTGCGCTAGCTGCAGGATTAGGCCGCTGCAGTAATCCGGCTAGCGAGGCGGCTACTACACGTTGGCTATTGTGGAGGAGGGAAGCGCTTCTTCTATCTTTTGTTTTGTTAAAGGCGCTCATTGTCCGCTGTCCACACACACACACACACACACACACACACACACACACACACACACACACACACACACACACACACACACACACACACACACACACACACACACAGGACAACGGTAATCTCAGCCAATAGCAGCAGACAAAAGGCAGATTTCACTTGAACACATCAGTGCCAACTTCGTTAGCGCGGCCAACACGCTGCTGACAACAACAACACACAAATCACCCACAATGCAACATGCAAACAATGAGAGTCGGGCCGATCGGCACACACACAGTCGCTCACACACACACACACACACCACAGAAACGTCATCTGCCTTAAAGGTGAAACTTCAGCTTCACTGGCTGCAGAAACTTCCACTTTAACAATTTAACTAGAATCAAAAGTTGAGTTTCTCCTCCACAGTCGTTTACAAACTTTACAAACTCAGAGCGACAATCCAACAAAGATGTTTCACCACCACTCAGGCTGGAGGATCTGAGCTGCAACAGCAGCAAAACTGCAAGAAAATGAACAGATGTTGTGATTTTAGTGTGACTGGTGACTTCATATTAAACTGATAAAAAAAAAAAAACCGTATATGTGCTGTAACCACCAACATTGACTGTGTTTACATGCAGTCAGTAACTCTTCAACCTTGATGTGTTGTGTTTTATTGTTTTATTTAAATTGCGTACATTTTCGTACCTTATGTTTTTATCTATTTATGCGCCGTTCATGGGTGGCAGTAATCTCATCATGCCCTGTATGATGACAATAAAGAAATCTAATCTAATCTAATCTAACCAGAATATTAGCAATAACCTGGTTGTGCACGGACATGTAAACACCAAGAACCCTTTTGAAACCAGAATATGCTCATATTCTGGTTTTTAAAAATCCGACAGTGACCCTCGGGTTACTCCTTTTCTTTTTATGGTATTTTTTTTGGCGTTTTTGCCTTTATTTGATAGCACATAGTGAGATAGACAGGAAAGGGGGAATGACATGCAGGAAAGGTCTGCCCGATGCGGGACTCGAACCAGGGACGCCTGCGTTGAGGACTCCTGTTCTAACCCAGATATCTGGTCATGTCTTCGCCCATCGGGATATCCCCATCGAATAGAACATTAATGAGTGTTCTTCGCATGTTGATGATGTTGTGCACTTGTTGTAAATTATACAGATTATATTATATTGAAGACAGACGTACAGGAGTTTACTCAGCACCTTTTTAACTTCTCATTTGTTTGTTTGTTTGTTTATTAAAGAGCATTTATGTACAAAGCGCCTTCAGACTGGAATAATCTTCCTTTAAATTTACGCTCATTGACCTCTTTTCATACATGTAGGTTTAAATATTCTGTGTCTTCTTATTTTGAGTTAAATTGCACATGCTTCAGATGATTTATATCTTTTTTTCTTTTCTTTTTTTTTTCCCACTGTAATTTTTAATTTGAACATTATGATATTATTTTACATTTCTCTTAGTTTATTTAGGCTATTGCTATGGCCATTTGCGGCCATCGAGAGGTTGTGTCCATTTTTTTGTACTCATTTCTTTTATGTCTGTGTTGATGTCGGTTGTCTTTGTTGCTGTATGTTTGTAGATTGTTGATTGCGTCTTGTCTCTTTTTGGTTTGTAATGTATATTAGGACCCCCTCGAAAACGAGAGGATTCCTCTCAAGGGGTTTATCCTATTAAATAAATTTCTGAATGAATGAATATTAGATCCCCATTAGCTGCATTAGCTTCAAAACATCTTACAAACATTTCTGTTTCAAAATTGAACACAGAACATCATCATTCACACCAGACTGAACCGGTTTGAACACAGCAGCAGAACAGAAACGTCTCATTTCTTCTGTGAAAATGATCTCATGTTTCAGGCTTTTTGTCTCTTTTATAGGAAATTAAGACGTTTTGAACGTTGGAGCAGATCGAGGGGCTCAGCGTGTAAACAAAAACACTTCACACACACACACACACACACACACCGTCTCAGCCATCCCAGTGTGAGTCCCTGTGGTCACTGGTCTCCATTGATAACCACAGATTCCTCCAATCCCTCTTCTTGGCTCCGACTGCAGCCAGAACTATAGCCCT
>NC_139898.1:35308572-35408572 GCF_905171665.1 Trachurus trachurus
TAAAGTCTTCTGTGTTTATGTTTTTTAGAAACCTGCCTTGGGACTGCGGCTGAAATTTAGCAGTTGTGCTAAAGTCCGGCACATTTACACTGATGCTTAATGCGTCAGTGTTGATGAATGTGCACTGTCCCAATTCAATAAATAAAGAAATGAAATGAAATGAAATGTGACGGAATGAGATGCTTCAAATCAATAACGATCAATACGTTTGATCAAGGCGACAGACAGGAAGTAGAACCAATGGAAACCGAGACGTTAAAAGTCCAATAAAACTTCCTAACAGCCATTTTAAGCTCTGTATTTTTACATACATGTGCTATTTCAACTACAACTCATATATCAAAACGTGCAGCTTTTCCTGGACATTATTGCTGCTACTTTAGTCTTTCGTACTATTTATACTTTTAAAAATATTTAGCTTTTTCTGTCCCATTTCTGTCCTTTCAGACTCTAAACACAACTTTCAACTTCAACAACTTCTACATAGTTTAAGCTACAGACTTCATTCAACTTCTAAACTGTAGACAAACTTCTTAAGTTTTCACCCAGTATTCAACTTTTTCATATTTTCTACCATTGTTGAGATAAAACTTTTCAAAGCACATGAGCATTTCACACTTTTTTTTCCAATGAGGGTTCATTGCGTCTGATGAGCAGAGGCGAGAATGGATGACGTCATCATTAGAGTGGGAGAGGAAGAAAAGCGACTGGAACTTTTCTCTTTAAACTCAATTATCTGGACTGTGAAACTTTGGGAGATTGTTTTTGAATGTCATTGCTTTGAAATTAGGGTAGGTAGGGAGTCTGTGAAGATTAGAACCACGTGAGTAAAGTGGTTTAACATTTATGACCAAAAAAATCATTTTTCACTCTCGAGAGTTAATTTTGTCGATCATAAGTTTCATGAGAATTGTGTTTAGACCAAAAGAGATGATTGTAAATGTGTTTTATACATGGGTTGTGGTATCTATGAGCTACAACATGAGGTAGTAAACCTAGCATGAAACTGCACCATCTTAGCTGTGAGAGCAATAAACCCAAGCTAAGGTAGCTGTGGGGTTGATCCACCTATCCTATACACTTAGTGAATGTATTTTGGCTGTAAATGTCCAAATGATTAAATCAAGATTCTGTATGTTTGTGATTACAGTAAGTATGTTCCTATAAACAGGAAAAGTTGTTTATAGTGAGGCCAAACTTTACTTTCAAAGAAAAATCTCTGGGATTCTTCCCAAGATGCAACGTGATTACAAAACTCCCCAAATCTCAGTGAGTTGGTGGCTCAGCAGGAAGTCCCTGCAGTTTGTGTTCACCTGTAGCCTGGACAGATGAAATATTAAGTAAAGGGGGAGGTAGGAGATGGATGGAAGGAAAGAAGGGGGGGTTGGTCACTCCTATGGTCACAAGACCACTTTTTTTGAACAACATATATTTTAAAAATAGTTATATTTACACTCATTCTGTTAATTTGTAGGGATGCAAAACATCCTGAAATATATGCAGATGTGTTAGTTGGCAACAAAACTATAATTGTCTTGATGTAGTGATCCTGAATACAAAAAGTGGCTCAACTTACCCCACTCTCCCCTAAATTTTTTTATTGATTTTCTATGGGTTTTCCAAGTTATCAGCTGATTATCTAAAAATAGAACGTTGCGACATCCGACTCATTTTGATAGAATGGGTCATATCTAAACACCAGGTGAGCCTGTGAACCTGTGTGTGCGTAGTAGACGTGTCCCTGCAGCAGGTCCTGCTGGGAGAAGCGGTCCACCGTCAGTCCGTCCCTCTGCAGCTCTCCTCGGCCCGGGCTTCGTGCCAACATGTAGCTGAGTCTGGAGTCGTCGCTGTCGCGGTCGGTGGCCGACAGGTAGTCCACCGTCACCTGGACCCGGCCCCCCTCCTCACAGCTCAGCTCCGCCCACAGACCCCGACCCAGCTGGGGCGGCTCGTCGTTCATCGGGACGATCTACACAACCACACACACACACACACACACAGTGAGGTCCAGGTCTGAGGAACACCTGGTTGGCGTAGCTGGGCTGTATTCCACGTGGGTTTTGCACACACGAAGAGAGGACAGAAAAAAAAGCCAAAAAAGTGCATCAAGAATGAACCATGACAGTGATTAGAATTGCAATAGCCGCCTTGTTTTATTGCCAACCATTCCCTTTCCCCAGACCCTATACAAACAGGCAAATTGTTAAAAACCAGCCTTTTTTTTAGGCCTTTTCTCGAAAATTGCATATCCATAATAAAATGAGTATATCTCTGCAACTACAAGGTCTATTACTTTTGGTGTCATAGTAAAGGGAAAAAAAAACTATAAATTGCTGAGATGTGTAAATTTCAGTATATGTGTTACTGGTGAAGAGTAAATGAAGATGGCACACAGAAAACAATTTATAAAATTAATATTTGCCCCCCAAAAAAACCTATTTTAGATGAATGTCCTTCAGAATGATGCTGCTAAAGCTCAAAACCTCTATCACATGACTGTACAATGTATGAACATTATCTCTGCAGCGGATTGGTTGATTCGAGTGATTGACAGCTCATTCGAACCGTTAGAGCCAATAGAATGAGGCTATATACTGGCAGCCAATCAGAAGCAGCCAAATCCTGACATGTGTGACATGCAGGCTTGTTGTGTGCTCACAAAGGTTCCCCCGCTCCTAAAGCCGTCTGGACCGATTTAGATGAAACACCGGTCAAAGTTCAAACTGGAAATATTGTGGATTTACCCTTAAAACAAACTTTTCACGGCCAAACAGCAAAGGTAAGAGGAAATGTACGACCATGTTTTGGCCAAGCAGTGTCTGTGTTTGCTGGACTTTGCTGGTTTTAGTCTTCTCCCTCTGCCGTGCTGCTGTGTAACTGTTAGCTTCTGTGTAGCTGCTGTGTAGCCGCGGCTGCTATGTGTCGTTCACATCTCTTTCAGATGAGCGGTCGCTGATGTGTTTTGCATAATGTACAGTCGTATACGAGCCAGAAATGTGGCGACTGGGTCCACACAGAGGTGCTTCATGAAGTTTGATGTCTAGTTGTTTATTTGAGTAGTGTTTGGGCTGTGTTTGGGTCATAGAAACATGTTTTTTTTTACACGTTGTGGGCCAGCTTCTGTTTTGTACTTTTCTGACCGTTCCCAGGGTCAGCACGAAAATTGGTGAGGCTGCCTTTAGTTATCATGCTCCAAGATTATGGAACAGCCTCCCCTTGCACATCAGATGCACCCCAACACTAATATCTTTTAAGAAAACCCTGAAAACATTCCTTTTTAGCTGTGCCTTTCAGTAGTCTAGTATTATGCTTTTATTGCTTTTAACTGTGTTTTTATTCTATTTTATACTATTTTTACTTTTTACTTTTTATTTACTTAATTATTTATTGAATTTTATTGTTGTTTACTGTTTTTACTGTACTATTTTTTTTTTTTTTTTTTTTAATTAATTTTGAATTTTTGGTGGCCTATTATTATTAGTACTGTTATTGTTTTTGCTTGCTCTGTAAAGCACATTGCGCTTCCACAAGGAATGAAATGTGCTATATAAATAAAGTTTGCTTGCTTGCTTGCTTGCAAATTGAGAGGGGCGGCGCCTGCTCGTATCCCAGTCTCTCACCTGGTTTCTGCTGGTTTCTGCTGGTTTCTGGTTTGTGAGACTCACCTGTATGGGCAGCACCACGGCAGCTGAGTTGAGACCGTCCGTCACCTTCAGACCGACCTCGTCCTCCGTCGTCTCCGAGTCGTCGTGGATGTACCTGTCAACACGGTCGCTCTGTCAGTCAAACTTCAATGCTTGTTATTATATATCCTGTTTTGTTTTTGTTTTTGTTTTTTTCCTGTTTGTTTGCTTGTTTGTTAGCTTTTGTTTTCTTGCCTAATGCCATTTCATGTCCTGCCTTGTAATGTCTGATATTGTTTGTGCTAATGTTTTAGCTCTGTGTGCTACTTGCATGTGTTTCTAGCTGTACTTTCTGCATGTTATGTCTGCTGCCATGAGCTTTTGTCATGCTGTATGTCAGACTTCTTACCTGTTTTACTTGTTATTATGAGCTTTTACTAGCTAGATTGTTATGTAAGTTGTGTTTTGAAAGTACTTAATTGTTGCCCCTTTTTTTGGCTTTTGGGACAAGGACAAAAACTAGCCTTGTTGGCTAACTCTGGCCCACTTACAGTTTTTATTTTAACTCTGTTGATTAGTGGTGCACTGTCCCTATGAAATAGTAATAATAATCAAAATAAGAGAACAACGAGCTGTGAACAAGTCAGAACAACCTGAGATGAAACTAAAATCATCTAGAGATAAATCAAAAGAAGCAAAGTAAACCACGAACACAGTGAATAGAAAAAGGGAAAAATTAAACTACGATTAACCACCAATACTCTGATGTCACTTTTGGATACAAAATGTCATCATTTCATTTTAGCCGTAGTCACATTTGAGTTAAACTGTGTCATATAGTTGTTAGTTATTAATTTACTGAGATTTATTAAATAATGAGTTTGATGTTTAAGTTAAATTATGAGTCTCCTCGGGAGCTTCTGTCACTGTTCTGTCACACCCTCCACTTTCAGACAAACGAGGAACCGTCGTCACCCAGTAAAACAGATTTAAATAAAGTTTTTGAACAAACAAAGATACAAAGCGACAGATTCCCTGAGAATGAACCGAGTCACAACGGATGAAAGAGCCAAAAAGCACCGAGACCAAACGTTTCAACAGCCGACCACATAAAGAAGCCACGTGTTTCCTCTGAGGTCTCGGTTTATGTTCGTGGATCAGCGGCTCTGTAAACACGCGGTCGGCTGAAGGTCGGATCAAAGCCGGCGCAGACTAACAGTTTACAGAGGAGCCAGAGTTTACAATATCTGCTCCGAGTCGTCATGGAAACCCAGTGTGGAACCGTCTCATTAGCGTCGCTGCTCTGTAATATTCACACAAGCTTTTGATCGTGTTTGGTCTCCGTGTAACTGCAGCCAACGAGCCGAACGAACCCACATCTGCTCCGTGGTACGAGTCTGAGCTCGGCATCGATAATAAGTCTCTGTTTGTTAAACAAGTGATGCACACAGACTTCATCTAAAACTAGGAAACTATGGAGCTATTTCCCTGACATTAAAAGTTTGCATTGAAAACAGAATTTGGCATTGTAATAAACATTTTTGGCATTAAAAATAAAATTTGGCATTGTAATAAAAGTTGTATTGACACTGAAACAAGTATTGGCATTGAAAAATGTTGGAACACAGGCATAAAAAATACAATATTTAATTTGGATTTTTTAAAAATATATTATTATGTAGTTTTCAATGTCAGTCTTCAGATTTCTTCTTCAGCGTCCCTAGCCCCTCCCCTCAGACGCCAAAACCCTGACAGTCACTTGGCATTGAAAAAAAGAACATTGAAACAGAAAAAAAAAAATTGAAACTGAAAACCAGTGAGACTGGGGGGAAATGCAGTGTAAAAAAACACACTGAAAAGATGGACATGAAGAAGAAATCTGAAGACTGACATTGAAAACTACATGATAATATATTTTTTAAAAATCCAAATAAAATATTGTATTGTTTTTTATGCTTGTGTTCCAACATTTTTCAATGCCGATACTTGTTTCAGTGTCAATACAACTTTTATTACAATGCCAAATTCTGTTTTCAATGCCAACTTCTAATGTCAGGGAAATGGCTCCATAGGAAACTGGTGTTTTTACTCTCTGAAACAGATTCTAGATGTTTGTCAGTGAGAGTGAAGATTTTCTGTCCACTGCAGAAACACACTTCCCATTTGTATTCTTGAGTCTCCAAGTCCTCTTGATTTCACCTCTAATCTTGTTGTTTTATTTTGTTCAAACTGAAATCACTTTGAACGTCTCTCCATTGACCTGAAAGGTTTATTTATAAATAGAATCTGGTTGATTGATAGTGCCTTCATTTCCCATGATGCAACTGGACCATTTCTCCACCAGTATCATCAGAGTCACCTCCTCATGTCCGTGTCTAGTTACAGGTCACTTAAAGGGACAGTTCAACATTTAGTCAGATCCTCCTCTCACCATAATCCCTATAGTCATAGCAGTAGGTTCATTACCTTTAATTGTCGGTGCAAGCTGTTTTTAGAACGGCGGAGCAGAGCCGTGAGCTGCTCAGAGCTACGCTACGGAGGCTCATTATGGGATTTCTTGGTTTCCCTCATCAAACTCATCAAATACACAATCCAACAACTCCACAACGCTCTGGTGGACACACTGCAAAAACTCAAAATCTTTCCAAGAATTTTTGTCTTATTTCTTGTCAAAATGTCTCATTTCTAGTCAAAACTAATCTCTTTCCACTTAAAATAAGACTCATCGCCTAAATATTAACTTGTTTTTAGATCATTTTCACTTGTTTCAAACTAATTTTCACTTGAAATAAGTAGAAAAATCTGCCAGTGAAAGCAAGTTTTTTGTGTTTGTAATAAGGAAGAAAAACTTGCTCCACTATCAGATTTTTTCTACTTATTTCAAGTAAAAATCTGCTTGAAAGAAGTAAAAAGTGTCTAAAAACAAGCTGCTTTTTAATGTGATGAGTCTTATTTTAAGTGTAATTAGATTTGTTTTGACTAGAAATGACATTTTGACTAGAAATAGGATAAATATTCTTGGTAAGATCTTGAGTTTTTGCAGTGCAAGTTGTGAGCTGCACATTCACCACGCTATGAGATAATAACACAACGTTACCAGACAGAGTTGGTTTAGAGGAAAATTCATGCAATGTGGAACTACATTCCAGACACGGCTGCTGCTGGGCGGAGGGATTTCAGAAGAGAAAGTAGTCCAGAGTATTTGCTTCATGTGTGGTAATGTTACGTAATGTTACATAATGTTAGATGGTTGTTAACCTGACTCTGAGTCCTCTGAGGTCCAGCAGACTGAAGCGGTCTCCCTGCAGCAGCGCTCGGCCCTGTAGCTCCACGCGGCCGTGCCGAGGCGTCCGCTGCAGCTCCACGCTCAGCGCCGCCTCGCTGCTGTCGCGGTCCCGGACCAGGAGCTGCTCCTCCGTCAGCAGCGCCGCTCCGCCCTCCTCCACCCGCAGCAGGTTGGAGAAGGCCTGACGAGGCACAGCAGTCACACAGTTGAAAAGTACAAAATTGAAAACGTTGAGAGCAACAAAGGGATATAATTAACTTAATTTTGCAACAAACATTAAGTTTTCTTGTTTGTTTCTGACTGTTTTTTAGCGTATGTTTGTAGTTGAGGATTGATATGGGTTGTGTAATGTAACCTAGGAAATTTCGACCTGTTTTGTTTTTGAGTTGTGAAGGTTTGTGGATATAGGATGGTCGGTGGGGGACGTATTGTGTAGGTATATGTATGTATGTGTGTATGTGTGTATGCATATGTGCCATTCCGATTTTTATAATGAAATGAGAAACGAGGGTGCGGCAGCTATGAGCTTTGCTTCAGCCGCAACCCTTTTCCACCAGCTATATAGAACTTGATACTACCTTGAATTTGTTTTGTTTAAATTTTGATGCTGTGATCGAAATAAAACATTCATTCATTCATTCATTCAATCCACCAACCAAGACGTTGTCCTGCAGGTAGAAAGAGTGTATGTGTGTGTGTGTGTGTGTGTGTGTGACCTCTGACCTCTGGCGCCTGGTCGTCCACGGGAGTCACGGTGATGTTGAAGACGAGGCCGGAGACGGTGTCGCCATGGTGATCGCTGACGGAGAAGACAAACTGGACGAAGAGAGGCTCCAGGCCGATGTCCTCCACCGGCGGCATGAAGGCCACTTTCATGTGGTTGACTGCATGCTGCGAGGCAAGGCAAGGCAAGGCAAGGCAAGGCATCTTTATTTATACAGCGCATTTCATACCAAGGCAACTCAATGTGCTTTACATAAAGACAAAACATTAAAAAAAGAAGCATAAGACAGAATAAAAACAAACAAAACACTAAAAACAGAGTTAAAAGCAAGAGCAAATAAAAGTAAAATAAAAGAAAATAGATCAAGTTTTAAGATCTTAAAAGAGCTCAGCTATAAGCACATGAAAAGAGAAATGTTTTTAACCTGGATTTTGCATAAACTTCAGCAAACAGTGAAAACAGCACAGAGGCAACCGAACCAACCGAACCAACAGAAGCAACAGAAGTGTGACAGTGGTGGTCCTGTCACTATGCCTCCAATTGATGATGTGCCCTGGCTACTTGGCCAAGGGGATGTCCCTTTGGGTGACTGGCAAGCACACATGACTCTAACCCGGGAGGTGTGGGTTCAATCCCCGCCCGGGCCCTCTTCACCTTGCCACAGAAGCAACCAAAGCAACCGAAGCAACCGAACCAACAGAACCGGAGCGGAACCGGGCCTCTACCTGTGTGAAGGACTTCAGCACCGGCACCATGTGGTCCTTCTTCATGGCCGTGGTGACGTCAGTGTAGAACAGACGGCCGGCGTCCATCAGCCTGAGAGCAGCAGCAGCAGCAGAAGAAGAAGAGGAGGAGGCTCAGCTTCATCTCAGATAATAATAATAATAATAATAACTTTTATTTACAAAGCGCCTTTCACGCAACTGAAGGACACTTTACAGCAGTTAAGATCATCAATAAACAATCACCAAAACACAAAACACAGAGCACAGTATAACCAAAATTAAAACATCAGTAAGGATGAATAAATAAAAGGAACAAATAAATAAAACCATGCAGAATAAAGGGGAATGTTAGAGTGAGGGGTGGTGGAGTGGATAAGCAATTTTGAACAGGTGGGTTTTGAGTTTTGAGAGGGGGAGAGTCAGTGGTTATGGATAGCTTTGAAAGTGTACAGAAGGATTTTGAACTGGATTCGTAGTGCGACCGGGAGCCAGTGAAGTTGCTGTAGGATGGGGGTGATATGGTGGGAAGAAGGGGTTTTGGTGATGACACGTGCAGCGGAGTTTTGAACCAGTTGAAGCTTATGGAGAGACTTGTGAGGGAGACCGAAGAGGAGAGAGTTGCAATAATCGAGACGGGAGGTGACGAGACTGTGGACAAGGATGGAGGCGGTGTTGGGAGTGAGGAAGGGACGGAGTCGATTGATATTCAGTAGGTGGAAGTAGGCAGCCCGAGTGGTGTTATTGATGTGAGATTTGAATGATAGAGTGCTGTCAAGGATGACACCCAGACTCTTAACCTGAGGGAAGGGGGAAACTGAGGAACTGTCGATGAGAAGGGGAGAAACGGTCGATTTTGGAAAGTGTAGATTTGGTGCCAACTAGAAGGATTGCTGTTTTTTCACTCTTTAATTTGAGGAAGTTTGGAGTGAACCAGGATTTGATTTCGGATAAGCAGGTGATGAGGGAAGAGGGTGGGAGTGCGGAGTTTGGTTTACTGGAAAGGTAGAGTGTCATCCGCGTAGCAGTGATAGTGAATGTTGTATTTACGGAAGATGGTGCCAAGAACCTGATCTGAACGTGGTTCTTACCCAGGATGCACTGGGCTGAAGCAGGGCTGCGTGATGACGTAGGTCAGGTCTGAGCCCGGATGTTCTCTGTCTGCGAAGTGGAGCTGAGACTGAGTGATGTAAACCACCTCGGTCTCCTTCACCGTCAGAGAGCGGACGCTGCCGGGAACCTCCACGGGAAGCTGGTCCTTCACCGGGAACACCAGGACCACCACCGTCTGCTCAGGGGTCAGAGGTCAGAGGTCAGGGGTCAGGGGTTGGTTTCTACCAAGGGGATAGATCGGACTACACGCAGGCGTAGCTCACAGTCGGCCATATCGGAACGGGCAACTTGCTCTGACTCTGGCGGCAGTTACAGTGCAGTAGATAGGTGATCCAGTCATCTTCACTACAAAAAACTATTCCTAACTCTGTGAAAAATAAATCAGTATGTAGCTATTACTTTAACTATTTGCATAATGTTACTGTAATGTTACTTTTATATAAATGGTAAATGGTAAATGGCCTGTATTTATATAGCGCTTTACTATACCTGTAACGATACCCAAAGCGCTTTACAGTACATCACATTCACCCATTCACACACACATTCACACACTGACGGCGGAAGCTGCCATGCAAGGTGCGAACCACGACCCATCAGGAGCAAGGTGGGTAAGGTGTCTTGCCCAAGGACACTACGGCAGCAACCGGGACAGAGTGGGATTCGAACCGCCAACCCTCTGATCATTGGACGAGCCGCTCTACCACCTGAGCCACTGCCGCCCCATATATAAAAAAATACATGATTAAAATGATCCGTGATTTTAAGTATGCTGCATCATAACTACATAGACGTTTATCTGTCTAAACATAGTTATGATGTTTAGACAGATAATCAAACCGTTTGGAAATCGGACAAAAACTGAGCAAGTTATGGTCATTATAGCAGAACATGCACCATAGGCTTAATGCTCTGAGGGAGAGAGTTGCCCTTACCAAGATGGCCGCCGTACTGGCTACGCCGTGTCATTGGGCAGCAGCGGCGGATGAGTCGTCTAGTCTTCTTATATACAGTATATCTATGGGTTTCTACTAGAGCGCTGTAAAAGAGAGTAAGGACAGCAGTGGTCCAATGGCAGCGCCTCCTGGTGGAGGAATATGGGTTTTGCAAAAGCGCCCAAGAACTGACATCTCTGCATTGTTGGTGAATGAGCAAGTGTGGTGTTTTCAATAATTTAAGGACAGTTATAGATCACCCACGTTAATAGCATCATTGAGGATCCTTTACAGATAAACATTAACACATAGGCCAGTAAAAAAGAAACCAAAAAAACACCCAGTTTTCTACATTAATGTTTCAATCTACATTTTATAATAAACAAATTATAATTATAATTTGATATGACCAAGACACCTAAAAACAAAAACACGGCCGTTTTCATCAATTTAGAAACAAGTGGGCAACACACATACATCGGAGTGAATGGGTTTTCTGGGCGCTTTTGCAATACCCATACCCTGCCACTAGGGGGCATGAGGCTTACCACGGGAGTCAATGGTGGTGTCGTTACTCTCTAGTTGCTACAGCTTCATACTCACATATGTCTGGGAGAGGTTTGGCGGCTGGTGGCTGTCGGACAGCGTGAAGTCGAAGGAGTCCTCAAACTGCTCCTCCCCCGAGTGCTGGTAGTAGATCTGACCCTGGACCAGGTCTCTCTGCAGGAAACTGTCCACTGGGACTCCTGCAGGAGGAGCAGCACAGGGAGGAGGTGCACCGTGTGACGAGGAGCATCAACACAAGACAACAACAACAGCAACAACAACACATGCTCCTCCCTAGGGATGGGGACTGAATCCAGTACTTTGACGGGTACCGACTGAATTCTCCCCAAAGGACCAAGTATCGATTCACGTGAAGTCAAACGGTTCCACGTGTCGGTAGCTGAACGCACCTTCAGTGGAGGAGTGTCTGTCTGAAGCTGAAGCCCGACTATACATGATGACATCACATCGAACCGCCAGGAATCCCAGCATGCTTAGCGCAGCAAAGGTACTGCCAATTTGATCTCAATGTGACCGATGCGACTTTCTGCAATATTGTAGAGCAGTGGTTCTCAAACTTTTTTACACCAAGGACCCTTAAAACAAATTAGACACAAATTAGACCACGGACCCCATTAGACAAAATTTTGAAGCAAACACCAGAAATACACAAATATTTGTTTGGAGACTGAAAAACGTTAGCCTACTTTTTTAGTCAATGTACGTTCAGATTAGGGCCAATGACGTGAATTTTTGGAAATACTGTAGAGGAATTGGTACAATTTCTCTAAAAATATTTGAACATTTGTTGAAAAAAGTGGTAAAAATTATCACAAAAAAAAAAAATGTTTTTAAAAAAAATTCTAGAGGAAAATTGGTAAGGTCCTATCAAAAAAAACCTAAACATTTTCCAGAAAAAAAAGGTAAAATTTCCCAAAAAAAAAGAAAGTAAAAACAAAAGTCTACAAAAACTGATAACATTTCGAAAAAAAAAAAAAAAGGTTAAAAGTTCTAGAAAAAATGATAAAATTTCAAGAAAAAGTTGGGGACCCCCTTGAACCCTCTCAAGGACCCCTGAGGGTCCCCGTACCCCATGTTGAGAACCACTGTTGTAGCGTATAGTGGAGCCTCACATGAAGCCCCACTAGACGCTAAGCATGCTGGGAAACCTGACAGCGCGACCCAATGATCCCGATGTGAGCGGCACTGCATTCGGTGGTGTCAGAAAGCAGCATTCTCCATAGACCCCCATGTTAAAATCACTGACTTTACATCCTCAGTAAACATGTTAAAAGCCTGGTGTCAGAACGTTTTCTGGTCTCAATCGATAGTTTCTACCCCCACACACACTCTGAGGGGGGGGGATTTTTTTTTAACTCTACCGTTTTACTGTTATTAGGTTAAAACTCTGGCCAATTAGGGGGCAGAAACGTTGAGTGACAGGTCCGAGCAGCTCCGTGGACAGCTGCTTCGAGGCCAGTGGGCGGGTTCTCGGCCGGCCAATCCAACATGGCGCTGTTCAGGCCGCTATGTTGGAGTCACAAAAACGACTCCCCAAAACCAATGGGGGACGTCACGGATGCTACATCCATGTTTTTACAGTCTATGGTTCTGATGTGGACGGTTCCTCACCGGTCTCCTGGGGGGAGTTCCTCTGGAGCAGCCGCCCCGCCCGGGGAGCGGAGCCGATCTGGAACAGGATGTAGTCGTCACTGGAGTCGAGGTCTGAGGCCGACAGCATGAACTCCTGCAGCCGCACGGCGCCGCCCTCGGCCACCTCCACCGCCACGTTGTTGACCAGGAACGGCGGAGAGTCGTCCTTGGGCAGGATGTTGATGGGGAACTTGTGGCGGATGCTGTGGCGGCCGTCGCTGATGCGGAAGACGATGTGGTCGCGCGTGGTGTCGCTGTCGGAGTGATGGTAGACCACCACGCCGTCCCTCAGGTCCCGCACACGGAACATGAAGGCCTTCCCACCTGACCACAAACAGGAAGCACATGTAGTTTTATAATCACTGAGAGTTAAGGCAAGGCAAGGCAATTTTATTAGTATAGCCCAGGGGTAGGCAACTATATTTGTCGAAGGGCCAGAATTTTTCTCAACAGACACCCTGAGGGCCGGACGGCCTAGATTGAAATTAAATTCACCTTTTTGCTTAATAATTTGGTTGTTTATATTTTTATATTTTTATTTCTCTTGTGCACATCATTTCATCTTTGGTGTTTTGTATGATATAAAATTAAAAATCTTGACATAGCCCATCATATCATCATTTACATATCATGCTGCTGGAGCTTTACACTCCTGTCTTGTTTCCTGAGACATGCCCTGTGATTTTCATCTTAAATATGAAAGGTGGCTGACCATTACAGGGCAGGTCCGTTCTCAAGTTATTGGTCCTAACATGTGTGTTTCTCTTCTATAACACACATTCTACATCTCAGAGGCGACGTCTTTCACGGGCTTCCTTCACCTTTCAAACGAGGCAGAGCTCAGTGGGAAACTTTAGGAGAGACACAGGCCGTAGGCACCGGGACACAACACCGGGAAGCAGGTCCGTGCAACCACGTGCAACTGTGCACCGCGGACGTGCATGGAAAAACAACTGCGTCGCATCAAATGCGCGCTGCTACGGCTTTTGAATTTGGAGCGCACATGATGCGCGTCTACATTGAATGGGTTTGAGCGCGCGCCAAAGACGTTCCATCTGAACGGCCCCCCATGCATGATGCACACAGCTGAACCAAAGCGTCCCAGCGCATTGCCTTACAGGCGCCTGTAGGCACAAAGTCCGAGGGATACCGTAAGAAACTATTAGAACTCAGTCGCGGGCCACATTGGAAGGTTCGGTGGGCCACATTCAGCCCACGGGCCGCCTGTTGCCGACCCCATTGTTACCACCAGTTTGTCTCAAAGGGCTTTACATCCCATCACAACAACATCCTCTGTCCTTAGACCCTCACATCCACTGAGGAAAAACTCCATGGAAAACCCTTTTAACAGGGAAAACCAGGAGAAAGCTCAGGGTGAGCAACAGAGGAGGGATCCCTCACCCAGGACGGACAGACGGGACAGAGATGTTGTTACAGACAGGGAAACAAGTGAGAGACCTGAAAAGACTGTAAAAGATGTAGATTCTTGTGTGTTTTAAATCATAAAGTTATATTTCGGATATATTTATAAAATGCTTATGATATGTAATGTGACTATTTGTTAAAGTCAAATAAATGATCAAATTAAATATAAACAAATTAAATGTAGCTTAGACTTTTCATATTTGAAACAAATTTCATTTTATATATTTTCATTACAAGTTGCTCAGGTAAGTTTATTTTTATTCACACAACATGTTAAAAATATGAAGAAATGAAATATTGTTATAATATAAGGACAAATACTTATATCCATTGGACAGATACTTCTAATGTTTGTGAAAGCAAAGTTCAACAATAAGAATATTCAGTTTGTTGCAGCTGAAGCTCCAGAGATCGATACGTTTTCACTTCATTGCATTTTATTTTGAAAGTCTGATGTTTGTGAGGAGTTGGAATCGAACATGAGAAACTTCTGTGTCCTACATTAATGAAGTAAGCCGTGTCCATCTGTCAGCTCTCTGCTGCTGGCTTGCTGGCCTTCCTCGCTGCGCCGCGCCGCGCCGCGCCGCTACAACAAGCTAACGCTAACAGCAGCGCGGCACATGACCGGCGGCCGACTGGCGGACATGTGTTGTTGTCAGCGGACGGCTCGGTTCCCAGCCAAAGAGTCGCACTTTGATTCAATTACCGTCTCCAACACAACACAACACAACACAACACAACACAACACATGCACTGTGTGTTTTTTTTTTGTTTTTTTTCTCCCATTGTCACTTGGAAATAACAAGTTTCTCTCTTAGCGCCTGAAGGCAGCGCGAGGCGTTGGCTGCAGTCTGAGCTGTGAACACCGGTGGGGTAAAACATGGCGTCCTTCCCGGCAACCGCCCCGTTGCCAAGACGATGGAGGAGGAGGAGGAGGAGGAGGAGGAGGAGGAGGGCAAGGCACGTGCCAGAGAGACAGAAGAGACGGAGAGACGGAGAGACAGAAGAGACAGAGAGACAGAGAGATGGAGAGACAGAGAGACAGAAGAGACAGAGAGATGGAGAGATGGAGAGATGGAGAGACAGAAGAGACAGAGAGATGGAGAGACAGAGAGATGGAGAGATGGAGAGACAGAAGAGACAGAGAGATGGAGAGATGGAGAGACAGAGAGATGGAGAGATGGAGAGACAGAAGAGATGGAGAGACAGAGAGACAAAGAGACAGAGAGACAAAGAGACAAAGAGATGGAGAGATGGAGAGACAGAGAGACAGAAGAGACAGAAGGCCAAGGTCAGCAGACAGATTGAGAGACGAGCGGTCGCGAGCCCGAACCTCATTAGCAGCGTTACCGAGGGAAACCGGCGACTGGTCCAAGTGATGGAAACAACTTGGTAATTAGGCCCAAAGGTGGCGTTGGGCAACAGGCCCATAACGGAGAGTGTGTGTGTGTGTGTGTGTGTGTGTGTGTGTGCATGCTAACAGAGAGGGTGTGTGTGTGTGTGTGTGTGTGTGTGTGTGTGTGTGTGTGTGTGTGGCAGGACAGGCAGCCGTCCATTTGGCTGAAGGCGTTGGACGGAGCTGCAGCGAGTGGAGTGTCCCCACGCTGCAGCTCCGTCACAGCAGCACCGAGGGTCAGCAGCCTCTTCCTCCTCCTCCTCTTCCTCCTCCTCCTCCTCCTCCTCCTCCTCCTCCTCTTCCTCTTCCTCCTCCTCCTCTGAGAGCAGCTCCACCACAGGACACACTCACCGCCTCCGTACATGTGACATGTGAGAGCAGAGCCAAACTTTTGTCGGCTTCACTTCTTAACAAGAGCAAAAACCACACGTAAACAGGAGGAGGAGGAGGAGGAGGAAGAGGAGGAGGAGGGAAACCTGCCCAGTGGGACAAAAGTTTCAACAACCAGCCAACTAATGGAGACCAAAGTGTAAAATCCACCGACTGACAGAAACACAAGCTACAGCTGATTTAAAGTGGAACTGTCTCTAACCCTCCTCTCCTCCTGTTGTTCCCCCTCCTCCTGCCAAAATGTTGAACTATCCCTTTAACCCTGAACTCTCCAGGTGTGGTGTCTCCTCCTCTGTGTCTCTAACCCTCCTCTCCTCCATGTGCATCATTTGTTTCCAACGAAGCCGGTGAGAAATCAATCCATGGAGCGGTGGATAAGGTGGATAACTGTTTCCTAGTTTTATGAAGTCACATGATCACACGGGGATCGTCTCCCTCTACACTCGGGTTCAGGAAACTTTTCAACACTAAATGAGTCTCAACACAGGTCCCACACTGTCCCACAAATACTAAATACATCCAGATAAATTCAATACATTGGAGGTGTAATTGCAGTGGATGGTGGGACAGAGGAGGACGTGAAGTCAAGAAGAGGAAAAACTAGAGCAACATTCAATATTTTAAATAGAATCTGGCAAAGCAAAAACATCTCCCTGAAGACCAAACTCAAAATCTGTAACTCCAATTGTGACGACCCTCTCATGGGCTGGAGGCTGAGCTGGCAGCCAATTTAGGGTCGTCAGCTGCTTCGCCACACCTGGGCTCCATCCTATAAAGGTTCAGCCTTGTGCTTCACTCTCTCTCTCTCTCCTTTCCACTCGCTGACATCCATATTGGTTTTGGTTTTGCACCTTCAACACCTCCACAGCACACAGACCACTCATCCATGCATTGCACTCATTAAAAATCCTACAGACTTCCACACTCTATTGTACATTTGGTTTATGTTTTAGTTATAATCAATTATTTGTTAAACTTTGTGTGCTCTCCCTCCTTGTCACATCCACCGAGCCAGTTTGTGACAAATGGGGGCTCGTCCGGGATCATCCTGTGCCATGGTCAGTAACTTGGGGGAGTCACACAAAGTTTTTTGGTTCTGTTGGTTAGATATGTTTCTTTGTTTTGTGGTGTTGATTTGAGTGGATGTCGGAAGGGCGCAGCAGTCGTTCCCAGTTACGTTAGCTTGCAAACCCATTTTGAGATTCCTATGAGCCAAGTTTACCCTCTGTAGGCTCTCATTGGGAGACCAACCAGTTTGTTGTTTTCACTTCACTGTGGCGGAGAACGTGGCTGAAGACAATGTCTTGGGAGCATTTCCCCAGTTTCGAGAGGGTCGCCAGTTCCTGGTTGCCTTTAAGTACTGGTGGAATCAGTGCATAAGTACCCACCACAAGTACCTGTCCGAAGACTAGGTTTGAAATAGTTCAGCCAGAAACTGGAAAAAGTCAGATAGCACTGGAGGAACTTGGGCTCTGCTGTGGCTTTGGCATTTTGTATGTGGATTTATTGGTGTTTTTCTCATGGGTTTGTAATGTTAAACAGTTTGTGGTTGTGATGTGGTAAGATCTGTACCTGCTATCGCTGTACTTGCTTTGTTGTACCTCAGGATGTTCAGACCTAAAGGGTTTTGGTAAGTTGGGATCAGGACAATTAGTTGTGAGGAAATGGTTTGACTGTGTGGTGGCGCTTTGATTGTTGGCCTGGTAGCTTTGTGAACATTGGCACTACAGCTCATGCTTGACTGGTGAGCTTTGTTGTAGCTTGGTGGTTCCTACTCTGTGTTGTGCCTTGGAGGCCTTTTGGTTGGCTTGTGAGCCTTTGGTTTTGGAGGAACCTTTGGATTTGCTACGATTTGCTATGTTAATTCCAGTTTTGTGTTTGGTTGCTGGGATTTTGTGAAGATGGGGCATTGAGTTGCTTGTCTTGACATTTGGAGCTTGGAGGCTCATTTGTCTCATATTCTGATGCCTCACTTTGGATCCTCACTTTCCTTTGTTCCTGAGAAAATAAATCATCATCCTGAGGTAATGTAAAGGCAATTTATTATGTTTTACCTGCACATCACTTGTCCTCTTTTGTTAACTGTATCTCATCCTTAACTTGCTCCTCTGGATCCAAGGTTGCTGGGTGAGGGTACAGATCTGGTAGGACTGGGTGATGGTGGTTGCTGGTATATCACTCGCATCGTGTCAGTGTACATTGCCTTGTACCACCAACCAAGGGAACGTGAAAATGTTAATGTTTACATTATATAATATGGTTGTCCTGTATGTTTTGTTTCAGAGGTCAAGGTGACATCCATTTTGGTTTTGGTTTTGCACCTTCAACACCTCCACAGCACACAGACCACTCATCCATGCATTGCACTCATGATAAATCCTACAGACTTCCACACTCTATTGTACATTTGGTTTATGTTTTAGTTTTGTGTGGTCTCCCTCCTTGTCACATCCACCGAGCCAGTTTGTGACACCAATGTTAAGACTGTACTGCTGTATGAATCCAGAAGACCATTATCACTAAATTGCAGATCTTCATAAACCACGGCTGAAGACGCATCCTCAGCAACATCAATGCACCAAACAAGATACAGTGGAGGTAGAGCTGAAGAGGAGAAAGTGGAACTGGATCGGTCTCACACTGAGAAGAAACAACACAGTAAAAAGCAAACCGGCAGGGATGGTGCGTGGCGCAGTGGTTAAGGCGGCCGCCCCATGTAGAGGCTACAGTCCTCAATGCAGGCGTCCCCGGTTCGAATCCCGCGTCGGGCAGACCTTTCCTGCATGTCATTCCCCCTCACTGCCTCCCCCTTTCCTGTCTCTCTATACTGTGTACTATCAAATAAAGACAAAAACACCCCAAAAAATATAAAGCAAACCGGCAAAACGCCTGGAGAAGGAGCACAGCACACGATCTAAAGAAGAACGGACTGACGTGGAAACGGCTGGAGAGGAAGGCCCAAGACAGACGAGGGTGGAAGCAATTCATCAATGGCCTCAGTTACCTATGTTATAAATAAGTAAATAAGTTATTTTATTCTAATAAAATAACTGAAACTCAACCTGAACGATGAAGCTCAGGAGGAAAATGAAATGAAACGTTTTTACTTGGGAACTATTTTCCTGAAGTTTCCTCCTGTCGCTCGTTGTTTGTGATGGCGGCAGCAGGAGAAACTTTTGGAGTTTGAGTGTGTTTGGATGAATTATTCCGACTGTCCTCTGAAATCCCGGAGCGAGATGCATTCACTGGTCACGGGACGTTCAGACGCTCAGAGACCTCGTTCACTTTCAGCCTCACGTCTGAAGAAAGGAGTCGGAGGAGAATCAGCTGAAGACACGCTGCCGCTCTGCTTCTATACGTCTAAAGCAGCCATGAAAGGTTAAAGGGATAGTTCACCCAAAATTGAAATTTCCCTCATGATCTCCTCCCCCTCATGTGGACTAAGGGCTGGGAGAAGTTTCAGAGTCCTCCGTGGCTTCTCTGAGTTACAGGGGGTCTCGGCGCAGCAGTGCATGTCCATATGACGGTTGAGAACGGAGCTCACTTTTCTTCATAACAAAAAGACACACCAAAAAACATCCAGATACCTCCATGCTGCTCGTATGTAATGTCCGTCTTGTATTGAAGCCCAAACGTGAGAAATTGTTCCGAAAAAATTTAAATAAGTCTATATTTCAAGCTTGTTTTGTAGTGGAAGCTTCTCGAAGAGGAGCTTCGAGAAGCTTCTCAATCGTCATTTGAGCTTCTGGAAAAGCACTTATAAATAAAATGTATTATTATTATTATTATTATATGGACATGCAGTGCTGCACGGAGCCCCGCTGTAACTCAGAGAAGCCACGGAGGACTCTGAAACTTCTCCCAGCCCTTAGTCCACATGAGGGGGAGGAGATAATGAGTGAAATTTCAATTTGGGGTGAACTATCCCTTAAACCCCCCCCCACCCCCCAGCCGTCTGAGCCCCTGGGGGCCTCCTGCTCTCATGCCACCTCCTCCCCCTCCTCCTCCTCCTCCTCCTCCTCCTCCTAGCTGGTAGCAGTAAACCTGTTTGGGGACAGTGCAGCTGCTCCCGGTGCACCGCTCCATGAAATGGCAGCAGTCGCTCCAATCTGCTCGGTCCCCGCTCGCCGCTCGCCGCTCCGCGCCGCGCCGCAGAGAGACAAAGAGGAGGTCTCCCTACGCGCTGAGCTGGAAGGGACAGACGTGGATGTGGACGGAGAGGGAGAGGGAGGCGGTGGTGGCCTCGGCGTTGCCACGGCGATGCCACGGCCCCTGGCGAAGTGGCCGCGGCCCCGTTTTACACCTGATTAGGAAACACATGCAGAGCCACGAGACATATGCTCCCCCCCCCCCCGCCACACCACGGTCCCCGACCGACCCACCGGCACACACACGGAGGAAAATGGGCGGAAAAGGCCAGACGACGTTCTCTGGGAATTCCCAGGGCGGTGTGTATGTGTGTGTGTGTGTGTGTGTGTATGTGTGTGTGTGGGAATACCAGCAGAGGATTAAAGCAGTGAGGTATAAGGACGGAGGAGAAGCAGACAGTGTTTGTCCTCAGTGTGGACAACCCTCTGGGTGGCAGGTGGAAAAAAAACAACTTTACAAACAAATTTATCTTTAACACTTTTCCTAAATGTTGAACTTTTCCATCTGAATTTCCAGAAAATCTGATTTAAAAATCATAACGATCGTACAGTTTTCACTACTTCTGTTCAGGGTTGTGACACAGACTGAAGATGTGCGACACAAGGAAATAGAAATAAAACCATGTTATTTTGTGGATCTTGGTGACATGAACCTTTGATCCAGATGTGGGTTAGTTAACGAGGCGGCTTCGGTGACCCGTATCTCAACGAGTCGGTGACCTTTGACCCCTCACCTCTGAGCCGGTGACCTTTGACCCCTCACCTCTGACGCTGAGCCTCCCGTGCAGCGGCCCGTCCACCGCCACCAGGTAGACGGCTTCGATGTTGTCGCTGTCGACGATCTGCAGCTGCTCCCAGGTGATTGGTCGGGACTGGCCCTCCAGCAGGTCCAGACCTGCAGCACCGGAGAGCAGCAGGTTAAAGGGATAGTTCACCCAAAATTGAAATTTCCTAACTCATTATCTCCTTCTCCCCCTCATGTGGACTAAGGGCTGGGAGAAGTTTCAGAGTCCTCCGTGGCTTCTCTGAGTTACAGGGGGTCTCGGCGTAGCAGTGCATGTCCATATGACGGTTGCAAATGGATACCAACTGTCTTCGTAACAAAAAGACACACCAAAAAACATCCAAATACCTCCATGCCTCCCAGTTCGTCCAAATTTGACGAACCGGGAAGAGGAGCTTCGAGAAGCTTCCGCTACAAACAAGCTTAAAATATAGGCTTATTTAATTTTTTTCGGAACAATTTCTCATGTTGGGGCTTCAATACAAGAGGGACATTACATACGAGCAGCATGGAGGTATTTGGATGTTTTTTGGTGTGTCTTTTTGTTACGAAGACAGTTGGTATCCATTTGCAACCGTCATATGGACATGCACTGCTACGCCGAGACCCCCTGTAACTCAGAGAAGCCACGGAGGACTCTGAAACTTCTCCCAGCCCTTAGTCCACATGAGGGGGAGAAGGAGATAATGAGTTAGGAAATTTCAATTTTGGGTGAACTATCCCTTTAAACACAGAAAATACAGAGGACTGAGTCTGTGCTGACGCTTCTGAACCTACCCATGTTCCACGAGACTCTGGGTGCGTTTGTTTCCGCCACCCTGATGGAGATGTGCACCACGATGGGCGGGCTGGTCGCGTAGGAGCCGTCTATCACCTGGAACTCCACCTGAGACAAGATTATACAAGATTAGACACCGTAAATCCTCCAATTAAAGCCTCAGAGTGTCTCAGACAGACTCTGCTCTCCTGTACTGGACCGGGTCTGGTCAATAATAATCAATAAAAGCCTCCAGGTCTCAGTTAGAAGTTCTTGTGAATGTACAAAACCTCTCAAAGCCCACGATCGCCTGTTTGAGTCCTTTCTAAGCTGCTTCATTCCTGCTGCAGTTCTCAACGGGTCTGAATATTAAAACACAACCCACTCCGACCCGCGGGCGCCCGTGGTCCGACCTGAGTTATTAAATGTTTTTGTGTTGTTCGGTCCGTTGAGAACTGTTGTTGAGCCCAGGAAAGAGGCGGAGCCTATATACAGTCTGTGGGCGGAGCTACATATTGAATGTTGAATGGGTGCTGATTAAACTACGGTACTTTCCGGACTCTAAGCCGCTACTTTCCCCCGCCCCGGTCTCCCAGCTCTCGTCTCTGCACCGCAACACAAACGCGCTCTGTAACCCGTAATCTTTTGTTTATGACGGTTCAGACTACACAAACACACACGCACGTAACATCGTATATGTTATGTAATGTTTTCCACCGCTCCATTCATTGATTTTTCGCCAACTTTGTTGTCAACAGATGCACATGGAGGAGAGGAGCGTCACCAGAACAGACTGTCACAGTTCCTACTGTCTTTCTGTGGAAATATCTCATGTTACAACATGAAAACCTGACGTTTATATCCAAGTGCGGCCTGTGTGTAGTTTATTTTACAATGTAGCTGGTGCAGTTTATACTCAGGTGCTCTATAGTCCGGAAAGTACGGAAACGATGCTGCTCTGTATCCGACTCTTTCCTTCTGCTCTGACTCTGTTCAACAGGAACAACAGAACCAGAGGAGAGGAGTTCACTCTCTATCTAGATTAACTAAAAGCCTGTCCCATATAGACGCCTGTCTCTGTCTCTGAGAGAAGACGCATCAGTTCAGCAGCTGAAGCAGATAAAAGCTGCTGTTGGAGGATTTATATCTTTTTACCTTGGAGATATTGATTTTTTCGGTAACACTTTACTGTAATAGGTATTCATAAGATTGACATAACACTGTCATAACCATGACATAACACTGTCATAACCATCAATGAATACTTCTGACAGCTGTGGTTAAGTGTCATTCGGTAAGTTATGTCACTTTTGATGCAGAGTTGACATTGTTTGAGATGTTCCTTGTTATGAGAACTTGACATCATTTTTTAAAGTTTGTCCATTAGGTCTGCTATGACAGTTTAAATTGTCTTTATGACAAGTTGTCAGAACAAAAACATCTCAAACAATGTCAACTTTGCATCAAAAGTGAGATAACTTACCGAATGACACTTAACGACAGCTGTCAGAAGTATTCATTGATGGTTATGACAGCTGTTATGTCATGGTTATGAATACCTATTCAAGTAAACTGTTACCATTTTTTCTTTATGTTTCATCATCAGTGTTAGCTCCAGTACCTCGTAGTTCCTGCGCTGTGGTTGGCTGCTGTTGGGCGGCTGGTAGGCCACCCTCATCTCATGCAGGTCGGCCCAGCTGAAGGAGCCGACCAGCTTGGTGTGGTCGTCCAGCTGCGTGACGTAGCCCTCGGCCGGCGGCGACGTCACGTTGAACACCAGCCTCTCCTGCGGCGTCTCGTGGTCGGTGGCGTCCAGCGCGGCCGTGGTGAGCGGCGTGAGGATGAACTGGTCCACCTCCAGGATGAAGGAGGCCATGAAGGCGGCCTGGGGGGGCTGGTTCTGCATCGCTCCGTGGATCAGCACCGGCAACCACACCGCCTCCGCCTGGGAGGAGGAGGATTGATTGATTGATTGATTGATTGATTGATATCTTTATTTCGATCATGTAAACGACAATGTAAAAAAAAAAAAAAAAAAAAAGATAAAATAATAATATAATAAGGAAATAAGTGAACAGCAAAAATGTATACACAAAAAAAAGTAACATCTCATAAGCAACGCAGTTTACATGAGCGAAAAGGAGTAGGAAGAAGTATAAACTTGTCTAATTTTAACTATATGTTCTAATTAAACATTTTACACATTACACATTTTAATCCATATAGTAAGTAAGCAAACACCTTGTGTGAATTATTCAATGTACCTCTGGAGAATCATTTCTTTATGTCTCTTTTTAAACATGATTACACTCTAAATGTTTTTGATTTCAGTTACTCATATTATTCCACAGTTTTACTCCACAAATGGTGATACAGAAACGTTTCTTTGTTGTGCGAGCTCTACCAACCTTTAGATTTGATTTCTCTCTTAAATCATAACTTTGCTCTCTTTTGTGAAACATTCTCTGAATGTTTCTTGGTAGCAGATAGTTCCTTGCTTTATATAATACTTGGGCTGTTTTATGCTCCACCAAATCAAACAATTTTAGAGTTTTAGATTTCCAAAATAAGTCATTGGTGTGTGCCCCATAATCAACCCTGTGAATAATTCTCATTGCTCTTTTTTGCAGTATGAAAAGTGGCTGAAGTGCAGTTTTGTATGTGTTTCCCCATGTCTCTGTACAGTACTCTACGTAAATAAGGAAGAATCAGTGAATTGTACAGAATATAGAGTGATTTATGATCTAGGACATGCTTTGCTTTTACCAAAACTGAAATGCTGCGAGACAGTTTAGATTTGATATGTTTAATGTGAGGTTTCCAGCAAAGAGGAGACAGAGGAGTCAGCTCTGCTCTACAAAGTCCATCAGCAACACGCAACTCCCCACCGCCCTCAAAGACATCTACAGGTCCCGTTGCCTTTAGAAACTAAAGACCAAGTCCGAAACCTTGGCGTGATGATAGACTCAGATCTGACCTTCAACAGCCATATCAAATCAGTCACCAAATCAGCCTTTTATCAACTTAAGAACATATCGAGAATTAAGGGTTTTATGTCCCAAACTGATCAGGAGAAGCTGGTTCATGCTTTTATCTCCAGTAGACTAGACTACTGTAACGGTCTTCTGACTGGTCAAACAGCTGCAGCTCATTCAGAACGCTGCAGCTCCAGTTTTAACCAGAACAAAGAGATCAGATCACATCACCCCGGTTCTTAAGACCTTACATTGGCTCCCAGTCAGCTACAGAATAGATTTTAAACTTCTGCTACTGGTTTACAAATCACTGAATGGTTTAGGTCCAGAATATATGAAAGACATGTTAGTAGGATATAAACCCAGTAGAGCTCTGAGATCTACTGACTCAGGTCAGATAGTGGAGCTCAGAGTTCAGACCAGACATGGTGAAGCAGCATTTAGCTGTTATGCTGCACCAAGGGCGTCAGTTTACTTTGAGAAGTGGTGGGGACAAACTACCCCACCCCCGACGCAGCACCGCACCTGACACCGTTTCCCAGACCGTCATAGACTACCGTTCTCAACCAGACTCTGGTCTCCTTGTGGACCGGGTCTGGCTCCAAGTTTGAGCAAATACATGAGCAAAGACCCGACCAGGTCCGACCAGTGTTTAAACCTCCTGGACCCTGGACCCGATGCGGCTGGACTCACCAGCATTTTTTTTTTAATTCTCCGCCGGACCGCAGCAAAAAAAAAAGAAAAAGAAGAAGAAGCCCATAGTGTTTAGATAAGTGACAGGTGGAGCATGACAAGCTGGTGATCAGCTGTGGTCATTGAATTGTTAGACTACACTACAGTAGGCCTATTTCAATTTGCGCATCTGTGTTTTTTCCTTTTTATTTTTTTTATAACATGCACGCATCGAGAGTGAGTGAGAAACAGAGAAACAGCTGACCAGATGATTGCCAACCGGCAAAAACTGAAACGAGACGGTTATAGAGGAAAAACACAGAATATAGGCTACAATATAGCCTATGTCCAAAAGACTTGTCCCGTCGTCACGACGTGAGGGAGGGAGAATCGGATGGTCGCTCAGGTTTAGTGACGAGGAACTGTCACTGTCAGCAGCTGCTCCAAACAGACACGTCACTAACTTTATTTTGAAGGGACAGATTAGATGTTGATTTCGTTAACAGTGACTTAACACCCAAACATTAAGCATATCAGGTGCTGTCTCATCCAGTACAATCGACCCCGCGTGGAGGCTCGCGCGCTGCAGCGTTTCAGTTCGGTGTCTGTTCTATTTGTCACGCGAGCCGTGAGCGCCGTTGTCAAGCTGGATAGACGGATCGTACCAGGCAGGAAGTTGGGCACAGAAAAGGCGAGAGAATCCGGTCAATTTTCAAAATAAAATGATAATTACCGCCGGTAATGAAGTTGTTGCTTGTCCGTCTATTTGTCAGTTGCGTCTGCACACGAGACACACACACACATCCATCCAGAGCTAGAGACAGACCTGTGTGTGTGGAAAACTGAGTAGGCTACAGACGAGACGAGTGGAGTCGGTGTTTTACCGGCGCGGAGAGAGAGAAGCTGCTCCCTGTGTGACCAGCCAAGCGCCTGCGAGGACGCGCGCAGCGCGCCGCTCCGGGCTGAGGACTCTTTAATCGAAGCTACATTGTTGCGAGTTGGCTCCAGCAGAAGCTCTGCGCCGTGCACATTGTTTCGGCTGCCTATATTTGTCATAGTTTATCAACGTTTTTTCGCCATTCTTCATTAGGATAATGTTAAGTTAATTTTGTGGTGGGGACAAAATTGTTCTTTACAAAAAGTGGTGGGGACATGTCCCCAGCGTCCCCAGCGTAAATGACGCCTATGTGCTGCACACAACTGGAACAAACTACCAGCAGACCTGAGATCAGCCCCAACTGTCAGCACCTTTAAATCCAGGTTAAAAACATTTCTCTTTTCACATGCTTATAGCTGAGCTCTTTTAAGAACTTAAAACTTTATCTATTTTCTTTTATTTTACTTTTATTTGCTCTTGCTTTTAACTCTGTTTTTAGTGTTTTGTTTGTTTTTATTCTGTCTTCTTTTTTTAATGTTTTGTCTTTATGTAAAGCACATTGAGTTGCCTTGGTATGAAATGCGCTGTATAAATAAAGATGCCTTGCCTTGCCTTAAAACGGGCAAACAACATAATAAAAGACTCATCACATCCAGGAAACCACCACTTCACACTTTTGCCGTCTGGAAAGCGCTACAGATGCCTGAAGAGTCGCACATCGAGACTCCAGAACAGTTTTTATTCTTGTGCCATTAAAGAGCTGAATAGCAGCCTAAAGAACAGATAGGCAACAAGGGGATGTGCAATCCCCAGTGGGCAATATGCAATATCTTTTTTTAGTGGACTAATGTTTCCATATGCTTTTATACTTATATCTCATGTATGTTTTTATAGGTTTTATGTTTTGTATTTATTCTGTCTTGTGTGTGTTGTGTGGTATCACAGTGGAGAAGCAACGTGAATTTCGTTGAATTCTTTTCTTTTTTCAATGACAATAAAGCCAATCTAATCTAATCTAATCTAATCTAATCTAATCAAAGGCAAAGTGCAGTAGGCTATCTGTAAAAATGCCAAACTGAGAAAAACTGCTTTTTGTGTTTTTCATTGTCAGGTTTAAGCCTCAAATGATGAATAACTACCAAGTCTATAACTGATTAGATAAAGGTGGACTGAATTAAATGTGTTTTATAGTTTGTCTTTCTGACCAATTTTGACCGTTTTATGGCAGAAACTGCACTTTGCCTTGGTATTAGCTACAGATACTGCACTTTGCCTTGGTTTCACAGTGCTTTATTGGATGGACAGCAAAATAAAAAGCCCAATTACTCTGAAAATTTTAGCAGAACCAATATCGAAGAGAATATGCCACACTTTTGATTGGTAAAAAAAAAAAAATGCAGATACTGCACTTTCCCTTTGTAGGGCAGAGCAGCTCTCACTTGTCTTTGTCTTTGCATTGTAACACAACATATAGCACATAGGAATCAACACATACTTCCTCTGGTTCTGCTGTTCCTGTGGTGTCGACAGCTGAATATATAATCAGATGTGTGAGAAATGACAGGTCTCTGTAAGAAAGAGACACGTTCCCGCGCTAACAAGCGGAAAACAAAGATGGTTTTAACATTTAGGAGTTTTGAAGCCTCCTCAAACCCGCTGCAGAACCTTCTGCTGCACATCCTTCCTCCTCCACCGAGCTGAGAAAAGAAGATGGAAGTGGGATGTCACCTTCTGACTGCCAACAAAGCTCAGACTCTTCTCGCCTGGAAAACCTGCTGTTTAACTTTCTTCACTGAAAACTACACAAACATCCGACTCTTTCTCTTTGGAGAATCGATCGTTTCACTTCTCCTGGACGTTGCTCAGTGGCGGCTGGTTGTGAAATTAGTTGGGTGGGCTAATAAATAAATTATAGTCTACCCATTAAATGGTTAACACAGTAGTAGCTAAAAGTTACATCCCATCTGACTGGCACAAAAGTAGAGCAACTAACTAGACCTACGTAGCCTACTGCATTAAGTAGAGGGGTCTAGTCCAAAAGAAACAAACAAACTTCACCTGGTTATCTCACACACTCACTCACACGCACGCACACACGCACGCACAGAGTCACACACACGACGGTAATGCTCAACCAATAATTTTTTTTAAAAAAGACGATATGTTTATAGCTCGACGGCCTTTCTGGTGCTCCCTGTGAGTTTAGAAACTTTCGTTCATGTTAGCAAAGACAGTTTAGAGCAGTAAGCTAGGCTAATGCTACCTGTGATGCTAGCGCCTAGCGCAGCAAAGTAGGCTAATGCTACCTGTGATGCTAGCGCCTAGCGTCTCTGTTTTCTATCTTCTCCCTCCCACAACAACACAACTTTTCCTCCAGTTCCTGTCATTGGTCTGAAAACAGCGCTGTTGGGCTAAATGAAATTAGCCCCAATGACAAGTAGCTAAACCAAGGGGGCGTTGTCATGACGCCTGTCAATCATCCACAGTGGGAAAATGGGGAGCGTGCCTATGTTCCCACAGACCTATGTTCCCTCAGCCCTATGTTCCCACTGGACTCTCTCTACCTATCTGGCCTCTATCTATCTGGCCTGTTTAATAATAATTCTTTATTTATATAGCACTTTTCGCAGCACAAAGTCACAAAGTGCTTCACAAAACATAATAAAACAACACAACAAGAGCAGCAGAGTCCTTCATGAAACATAATAAGACAATGCAGTATATACATAGATGAAGAGCAGCAAAGAATAAAGCAACAACAGTAATTAAGTGCCATGCAGTTCAAAAGCCTGTCGAAACAGGTACGTTTTTAACTGCGCCTTGAAGGCTTCAATCGACGCAGAGGCTCTTAAGTGTGGGGGAAGAGCGTTCCAGAGTCTGGGGGCCACCGAACGAAAGGCTTGGCCCCCTTTTGTTTTGAGGTTGGTCCAGGGAAGGGCGAGGAGCCCCTGGTCAGAGGACCTTAGGGGCCGACTGGTGGAGTAGGGCTGGAGGAGGTCGGAGATGTAGGCCGGGGCAGACCCATGCAGGGCATTGAAAGTGGTTACCAGAATTTTAAATTGGAGTCTGAAAGCTATGGGGAGCCAATGTAGGGCGCGGAGGATAGGTGTGATATGGCAAGACTTCTGTGAGCGAGTTAGTAACCTGGCGGCAGCGTTCTGTATTAGTTGTAGACGGTCCAGAGATGATTTATTGAGGCAGGTAAACAGTGAGTTACAGTAATCTAGTCTTGATGAGATGAAAGCGTGGACGGCCAGTTCAAGTTCTGAGTGTGATACCATGGTTCTGAGTTTTGCAATATTTCTGAGGTGGAAGAAGCAGGTGCGGGATAGGGTTTTGATGTGTTTGTCTAGGAGCATGTTTTGATCAAATAAAACGCCGAGGTTTCTCAGGCTGGAGCGGATGTTGCAGCTTAAGGCCCCCATGTGGGCCGTCACCTTGGCTACGATGGGGTCAGCAGCAACAATGAGAACCTCAGTTTTATCTGGGTTTAGCTGGAGGGAGTTGCCTGCCATCCAGTTCTTAATAGCAGCTAGGCATTCTAAGAGAACATTTATTTTTTCTAAGTTATCTGGTTTAAAAGATAAGTATAGCTGGATATCGTCCGCGTAGCAATGATAGGAAATACATTTGAAACTATTGATTAGAGGGCCTAAGGGGAGTAGGTAGAGAGCCCAAAGGATTGGAGCCAACACAGAGCCTTGGGGCAGGCCACAGTGTAATGCTGCGGGAACAGATGTGTGAGGGCCGGCAGCAACAGTAAAGCTTCTCTCAGATAGGTATGAGACAAACCATTTCAGGGCGTTCCCGGAGACACCTACCCAGTCTTTAAGCCTGTCTAACATGATATGGTGGTCCACGGTGTCAAAGGCTGAGCTCAGATCCAGCAATACCAAAATGGAGCATTCCCCAGCATCAGATGCCATCATGATGTCGTTGGAGACTCTGAGGAGGGCTGTCTCAGTGGAGTGCTTCTGACGGAAACCGGATTGAAATTTATCTAGGATGTCATGATTGGCCAGGAAGGAGGAGAGTTGGTTGGCAACAGCTTTTTCAAGAATTTTGGAGATGAATGGCAATTTGGAGATGGGCCTGTAGTTTTTAGGCAGTGATGGGTCTAGGCAAGGCAAGGCAAGGCAATTTTATTTGTATAGCCCGTTTTTACAAACAGTTTGTCTCAAAGGGCTTTACATGGCATCATAACAACATCCTCTGTCCTTAGACCCTCACATCGACTGAGGAAAAACTCCATGGAAACCCTTTTAACAGGGAAAAACAGGAGAAACCTCAGGGTGAGCAACAGAGGAGGGATCCCTCACCCAGGACGGACAGACGTGCAATAGATGTTGTTACAGACAAGAAAACAGTTTACAGTTTGTCACAGAATTGAGATTGGGTTTTTTGAGAAGTGGGTTGACGACAGCTTGTTTGAAGGAGGAGGGAACACAACCTGATTGCAGTGAGGTGTTGATGATAGAGACCAGGCTGGGGCCAACAAGCCTCTACCGGGTCTTTTTACTAAACTTAACCAACTCCTTTCTTCATTTCCTAAACCCAACCAATGGTGGGACCAAAGGGCTGTTGGAACATAGGGCCTAATTTTCAGTGACAACAAAAGTTAGAAATGTGGGAGGGCTGAGGGAACATGAATGACCCCGGAAAATGAATGAGAGCAGACCATAATACATCCATAGAGCAGACTGGGTGAGCTCGGGCTGATTAAAATTAGCCCATTTAGAGATATCCTGTGTTTTTCTTGAAACTATTTGATATTGTTGCCACTTCGGATTTCACTAAGACTTATAACAATCTTTTGTATGTTATTTAGAGAATATATTTTCTCATGTTTTGTTGTGTAATGCAGGGAGGGCCTAGCCCCACTAGCCCATTGGTACCAGCCGTCACTGACGTAGTTTCGGGCCTGTACCTCCAGCAGCGCCCTGGTGGCCTGGTCTCTCAGCTCCACCCTCAGCGGGATGTAGTCGATCTCCGGCGACGGGGGGCTGAGGTGCTGGTACTTCAGACCCGAGCTCAGGAAGTCCTGGCAGCTGGTCTTGAGGAATCGAACCTGCTGGGTGTGGTGAGGACAGGGTTTGTTTCCGGGACAGAGCGCTGCCGTCTCTCTGCCTGAGGACAGAGACAGAGACAACCTGCAGTTTGACCACACACGTGAAGCATTTACTCTGCTTTGTTTTAACCCTCCTGTTGTCTGTTCACTTCCTCCATCCGTCCTTCTTTCCTTCTTTTCTCTCTTCTTTCTTTCCACAATCCTTCCTTCCTTCCTTCCTTCCTTCCTTCCTTCCTTCCTTCCTTCCTTCCTTCCTTCCTTCCTTCCTTCCTTCCTTCCTTCCTTCCCCTTCTTTCTTCTTTTGATCCAGTTGACCTGGTCTGTTCCCTCCCTCCCTCCATCTTTCTTTCCTTCCCTTTTCCCTTCCTTCCACAATCCTTTTTGCCCCCCTCCCTTCCTTCCCTTCGTCCTTACTTCTTCCTTCTTTTTTGACCCAATCTGTTCCCTCCCTCCATCTATCTTTCCTTCCTTTTTTCCTTCCTTCTTTCCTCCCATCGTTCCCTTTGTCCTTCCTTCCTTTTTTCTTTCCCTTCGTCCTTCCTTCTATCCCTTTATCCTTCCTTCCTTCGTTCTTTCCCTTTGTCCTTCCTTCCTTCCTCTCTTCCTTCCTTCCTTTCGTCCTTCCTTCCTTGACCAGGAGGACAGCAGGAGGGTTAATTAGGATTGTCAATCCAATCAAATCTTTAATCCTGATCAAGTTAACTCACATTTGTGAGTGTTTATACCTTTACTAAAGAAAAATGTGTTGTATTGTGAATAAAGTTTGTTTAAAATGAAGAAGAAAAACAATAATCATTTCATGCTACAGGTAAATGATTTCAAATGAAACCTTTTTTTTTTAACAGTTACCTGCAGAACATCTCGCTTTAGAGACAGTACCTACCTCCAAGCCAGTATACACTTGAATCTGCACTAAGCACTTCACACTTTTCCTCGCACTGACACTTCTGCTGTGTGTGACGCTGCTGGGTACTATCCTGTCCTCCTTGTATATTGTATTGTACGGTATTGTGTGTACTATTTATTGTGGTGTATGTGGTGGGAGTATTGTATTGTATTGTTTCTCTGTGAGAGCAAAAACCAAGACACATTCCTATCAACTTGTTTCTACTTGTTGACATGGCAATACACTTTGAATCTGAATCTGAATCTGATCTGGGACCAGGGATGTAGACCTACTCTTCCTCTGGGCGGAGTCGTCCTCCTTCACCAGCTGGCCCAGCGCGGGGACGTCGGTGTCCGAGGTCATGAGTCTGACGGTGCAGAGCAGCTCGGCGTCGGCCCTGATGCCGGTCCTGATGCTGAGCACCGAGCCGTCGATGGCGTTGGACAAACCGTAGAACTGCTGCACCACCAGAGGAGCGCTGCCCAGCTCCATCACGCCGGACTCAGAGTCCAGCACCCGAACCAGCAGAACCACGGTCTCCACCAGCGTCTCCGAGGACGAGAACCTCCACATGGAAGCAACACGGCACGTTAGTGTAACACTGTAAGGGGAACGGGTCCAGTTTCTCCACTGGAACCATTACCATCAGACTTTAGACTTTAGACCTTTATTGTCCCTCTATGGACCATGACAATAAAGGAGTTCTGATTCCCATCAATGACCAGTTGAACAACGTTTCTCCAATAAAAAGCTGATAAATTAGGTGAATCGTCACTAGATTAATAGAGAACATAATACATAATATAAAGTTATCTAATCTAAATTTAGTGTTTGCAGTGATTCTTAAACAACCATCAGGGTTGTTGGTCGTTAACCCTCCGGGGTTTAGGACCATCTGACCTGTTCAAGGCGCCGTAACTAAAGGTCACCTGAACTGCTGCTGTCAACTCCACTCAAAGTTCAGATGTAAAACTCTCTCTCAGTTTTAGTTTGACATTGATAGACCGAGTAAAACTGGAGATATGATAGTTTTAATTTGATAGTATAAAAAATATTTGACAGTGGGAGGTGATGAAGGCGTCGCAGTTGTCTCCATAAAAAATGGAAAAAAGTGGTTGAATCAGCTACTTAACGTGGTTTTTGCGTATTTTTGGGCCCAACGTGCCATGAAACTGAATTCCCATTGGAATCTATCTATCTATCTATCTATCTATCTATCTATCTATCTATCTATCTATCTATCTATCTATCTATCTATCTATCTATCTATCTATCTAGTAAACACCTCTTTATGTGGTGTATAAAGGTTCAGCCTGTTTGTATTTCTGCTAAATCCGTCTGCCAACATCAGTTTGTCAGTTCTGAACTCTGAAGTTCAAGCTGACATCTGATTATATCTATGCTAATTAAGTAAAGTAGACCCAGTTTTACATATGGCTGCTGCTGACCGACCTGTAGACTCGGAGCATCACCGTGTCCTCGTCCAGCAGGGGGCTGCCGTTGTGGACGTATCGGACCTCGTCGTCCAGGAAGCTGCAGTCGAACACCTGCAGACCAAACCCAGGGACAGGAAGCTCTAGTGTAGGAACTAGGAGCTGTAGCAGCTCTGTCTGTCAGTCAACACCGTGTCCATGCAGCAGAGGTCTATTTCACAAAGCAGCTTCAACAAACTCTGAGTCTAATCCTGAACTCTGAGTTGATCTACTCTGAGACAGGAAACTTTCAGAACAGGTGATAACAGTTCAATCAACTCTGAGTAACTCGACCCTGAGTTACGGGGAGATGAGAAGCCCTCATCAATGGAACAAAGATAACATGATTCACCATGGCAACCAGCAAAAAAAAGCCCAGCCCCTCCCACTTCTCACGCTGGAGTGACGTATGAATGCTGACGCAGAGTCACGTACCCCCCCCCCCCCCCAAAAAAAAAAAAAAAAACGGGGGACAATACGTGAGTATTAATCGAAAAAGAGAAATCCCGAGAGTTATTAACTCCAAATGTGTGTTTGATATGTTGAAGTTTGTTTCCATTATAACGTGACGTGGATGTGTGTGTAGTCATCAATCACCTGGAAATAATCCATCGATCTACTACGAAAAAAATAAGAGAGAGCGAGAGAGACGCGTGTCCATGTTGAGATAAAGTGACGGTGCAGAACAACGGGAACGATCAAACAAATCCTCATGGAGAATAAAACATCCAGTCCTGTCAGCCGCTGCTTCAGATAAAAAGGAGAAACTCCGGGTCCCGACCAGAAGGTTAGGTTCACGGAGTGTGTTGCCATAGTAACTGACTCCGAGCTTCAGTTACCTCTCTTTGTGAAAACGGGCTGGAGTTACTCCTCTTTCCCTGGTTTGAGTTACCTCCCTTTCTGAAACGGAAAACCCAGAGTTTCCCCTCAGTTCAGGGTGAACAGACTCAGAGTTTTCACTAAAGCTGCTTTGTGAAACGGACCGCTGGTGGAATTGTCCTTTAAGTTGTTGGCTGTGGTGTGGTGTGTGTGTGTGTGTGTGTGTGTGCAGGTGAACACCGTGTCCTCACCTGTGGACTGAGCCTCCCGACCCTCTGAGTGACCGGCTCGTTCATCACCACCTCCACCTTACAGTCGGCGCTCGGGTCCACGTCCACCTTCAGGTTCTCCTCTGTGATGAAGACGGAGCGACCTCTGGTGACCTCTACGGCCGAGTTCACCACCACCAGACTCCCGCTGCAGCCGGCCGCTGCCAGCAGGAAGAGGAGGAGGAGCAGCTCGCCGCCAGCAGCCATGTCACAACCACTGGAGGCCTCTTTGTTTCTCAGCTTCAGGTGAAGAAAGTTGTTCTGAGGGAAACTGTGAAGATCAGCTGATGGAGAGCGTGAAGGTCTCAGTGTCTCAGCGTCGTCCAGTCGCTCCGCCCTCGGCCTTCATCTCTGCAGCCTGTGGACGGACGGGGGAGGGGAGTTCAGCACGCTGCATGGACCAATTAGAGCTCAGGAAAAGAGAGTAACAACACGCATTGGTCCAATGGAAGCGCCTCCTGGTGGAGGAATATGGGTTTTGCAAAAGCGCCCAAGAACTGACATCTCTGCATTGTTGGTGAATGAGCAAGTGTGGTGTTTTCAATAATTTAAGGACATTTATAGATCACCCACGTTAATAGCATCATTGAGGACCCTTTACAGATAAACATTAACACATAGGCGAGTAAAAAAAAACAAAAAAAAAAACAGTTGTCTACATTAATGTTTCAATCTACATTTTGTAATAAACAAATTATAAGTATAATTTAATATGACCGAGACACCTAAAAACAAAAACACGGCCGTTTTCATCAATTTACAAGCAAGTGGGCAACACACATACATTGGAGTGAATGGGTTTTCTGGGCGCTTTTGCAACACCCATATCCTGCCACTAGGGGCGCAAAACCCTTAAACCCTTAAACCCTTAAACCCTTACCACGGGAGTCAATGGTGGTGTCCTTACTCTCTTTTACAGCGCTCTACATGGACCTCGTAAACCAGCCTCTCCCAGAAATACATTTCATTTCATTTCACAGCGAGAGTCTGGCCTCATTCCCCCTGTCAGCGTTTGGGGGGGTGGGGGGGGGGAGCTGGGCGGGAGCAGTAGCGTTGACAGACAACCCCATTCAGCCAATCAGCAAGTTGGTATATCATATATATATATAACTTTTGCCAAATCCAGTTGGAAGAACAGCGAAAACTTCGTCCTCGTCTTCCTTCCTTCTTCCTCCCTTTACACAAGCCAATGTGCTGAAACGTACTTTTTTCTGGTGTTCTAATGATGTTAAAATTAGTCTCTTCAGAGCTTACTGTACCCCCCTTTATACTGCCCCTTTGTGGGTTAAGTTAAAAAAGGCAAGCATTCGCAAACTTCAGGTTGCCTATAATGATTGCCTACGAATTTTGATGGGAAAACCCAGGTGGTGCAGTGCGAGTGAGTTATTCTGTCTGTCTGTCTGTCTGTCTGTCTGTCTGTCTGTCTGTCTATCTATCTATCTATCTATCTATCTATCTATCTATCTATCTATCTATCTATCTATCTATCTATCTATCTATCTATCTATCTATCTTCAAGAAACTCAACAAGCGCCGACTCTTGCTCTTGTTTAACTGCTGTAATGGACGGTATTTCAGCTGTTTTTAGGCTGCTACTGCTAGACAGCTTCGCCGTGGGAAGAGTCGCGCAGTAGCAGTGTAGTGACGGGGCTTTGAACCAGGCGGTCCCTGATTGGCCAACGTGCTGTGTCAATCACAGAAATCTGAGCGGCGACGCTGATTGGCCCGGCCTTCTGAGGGGATGAGGCCAGACTCTACCTCAGAAATGAAATAATGCATTTCCGGGAGAGGCTGGTTTACGAGGCTAGGACCAATGAGAGCTCTCTGCTGACTTTACCCTTTAACAGCTCAGCTCCATAAACATTTACAACTGGTCTCATTAACACTTCAGACCTCAGGCAGCCGGTAGCTCAACGTTTGGGCTCCACCAGCTCCTCAGACAGGAAACGTCTTCACGACCAACAACAAGAAGATCTGACTCTGAGGTTCTTTGCAAATCTAAATCTGGTGCAGTCAAAAGCCGCGGCTGTAAATCTAACCGCTGACCTCAGTTCTGTTCCATTAGTATCTGTCTATCTCAGTTGATCTGTTTCATTAAAGCAGAAGTCAGCAATCTGGTGGTTTTGTCTAACTTCCTGTCAGCAGATGGAGTTATCAGTCCCCGCCCTCGTCCCTACGTCACCACATTCAGGCGCATCCCTTGGCTGCACACACAGAGAGGACCGCCCCTTTATGCCGTTCTCTCTCCTCATTGGATAAAGGTTGTAGGATACAAGGAAAGTTTTCTCCTGGACTCAGAGCAGAGCAGAGTGACTGACAGACCCGTGTTTCGGACCAAACACTCTATAGAAGTGATTGCTGTCGGAAGATACAACTATTTAAGACTTAGATTAACACAAACATTCACCTTACTTCTGCTTTAATACTCACAACAGAACAGAAGAGAAGTCCCAAACAGCTCCAGAGCTTCTTCGGCTGCTCAGTGACTCAGCTCCTCTGCCTTTAGCCAGCACCAAAACTTCTCTCAGAATTCCTCCAAACCCCTTAAAAGCTAATTCCCAGCATGCAGCTGGCTCGCCCGGCTGCCCCCCTCCACCCCACCCCTCCCCCGCTGCTGCTCCGACACTCCTGGCCGGAAAACGCTTTCACCCTCCATTTCACTTCAAACCAAAGCCCACTGCAGGAAACAAGAGGTTAATCTGCGTGACCCCTCTGGAAGTGGCATGGGACGGGGGGGAGGAGAGGGGGGAGGAGAGGAGGAGGGGGAGGGGGGTGTTTCCAGGATCAAAGCGGGGGGCACCAGCTGGAGCCGGCGTGTCACTTCCCATCCAGCCAGACGAGCGTGGGTTCGTTAGTCGGAGCTCGGAGCTGCAGCAACTCGCTGACGACCAAAACAAATCCACAAAAAAACCTTCTGGAAAAAAACTCTGGAGAAAGTTTGGTAACAATCAATGAATACTTATGACAGCTGTCGTTCGGTAAGTTATGTCACTTTTGATGCAAAGTTGACATTGTTGGAGATGTTCCTTGTTATGAGAACTTGACATCATTTTTAAAGTTTGTCCATTAGGTCTGCTATGACAGTTTAAATTGTCTTTATGTCAAGTTGTCAGAACAAAAACATCTCAAATAATGTCAACTTTGCATCAAAAGTGACAAAACTTATCGAATGACACTTAACCACAGCTGTCAGAAGTATTCATTGATGGTTATGACAGCTGTTATGTCAATCTGATGAACACCTATTACAGTAAAGTGTTACCGAAAGTTTTTCATTTTTTATTTTGCCAACAGCTTAAGAGAGGGATTTGGACACGGTCCAGTGTGAAGCAGCCAGGAGGAGGAAGGGGGAGGAGGGGGAAGGAGGTGGGGGGAGGAGGGAGAAGGAGGTGGGGGGAGGAGGTGTTACGTGATCTGACCTCAGACTCCACAGGTTTACACCATCACTGCTTCCTGCAGACGCCGGCGTAGCGCTGAGGGTTCAGGTGTGTGGGGGCCAAAGGTCTCACATTCAACACATTTATTATTCTAACGCATTAAAACCTCTCCAGTATATTCCTGTACAGAGGAAACTCCAGCCCCCCCCCCCCCCCCCCCCCCCCCCCATCTGCTCCCTGAGTCGCTGCATGTGACCACATCAAGGTCAGCAGCAACTGGATGTTTCTTCTTGCCAAGATGCACTCTGGGAAGCCCCCCCCTCCCCCCCCAAAATGACTTTCTTTTCTTTTTTTAAATGAAGGGTCCTGATGTTTTCTCATGCAGTTCTTAACCTTTTGTACCAACGAGTCGTCCAGGAGAGATTTCAGTACGATGGCGTTTTAAGTCATAAAGTTTTAAGTCATAAATATAGAGAAGATAAGAATCTAAATTGACCTGTAACAGGTTTGGAGGAGCTGTAAGTCACAACAGTTTCCACCCTGCACCCCGTTTTTTTTTCTGCTAAAATCTTTTTCTCAAACATGTTGTTTTTTTCTCACAGATTTGCAACTTTAAATTTCTAAATTCTCTTTGAGCTTGTTTTGGTTTTTGTTTTGTCTTAATACACCGTCACATCTCAGTCATTATTCATTCTCTCCACAGTCGTCACACATCCCCAGCCTGACGGTGGAGGGGGGGGGGGGTCAGTAAACAGAACCAGTAGTCATGATGTATGGAGCATCTTTTCCTGCAGGAGCGTACCTATGTTTCCCAGGTCCTATATGTTCCCCAATCGGGGAATGTAGGACCCTCTTTTTGAAAAAGGGTCCTATGTTCCCCGTTTTTCCCCAAAAAGGGTCCTATATTCCCTGTTTTTCCCAAAAAGGGTCCTATATTCCCTGTTTTTCCCCAAAAAGGGTCCTATGTTCCCTGTTTTTCCCCAAAAAGGGTCCTAAAGGGTCCTATGCTCCCTGTTTTTCCCCAAAAAGGGTCCTATATTCCCTGTTTTTCCCAAAAAGGGTTCTATGTTCCCCGTTTTTCCCCAAAAAGGGTCCTAAAGGGTCCTAAGCTCCCTGTTTTTCCCCAAAAAGGGTCCTATATTCCCTGTTTTTCCCAAAAAGGGTCCTATGTTCCCTGTTTTTCCCAAAAAGGGTCCTATGTTACCCGTTTTTCCCCAAAAAGGGTTCTATGTTCCCCGTTTTTCCCCAAAAAGGGTCCTATGTTCCCCGTTTTTCCCCAAAAGGGTCCTATGCTCCCCGGTCGCAATACATACTGGGGAACATAGGACCCTCTTTTTGAAAAACGGTCCTATTTTCCCCGCTGTTGCTGGTCGATGGACTCTCTCTCTCTCTCTCTCTATCTGGCCTGTCTAGCCTATACCTGGTCTTTTTACTCAACTTAACCAACTCCTTTCTTCATTGCCTAAACCCAACCAAATTACACTTCTCACTCAAAGTCACAACTCAACTTCTCTTTCAGAAACAGGCAAAAATCTGCAAAGTCACTCACAACTCCACTTCCAGGTATGGGTACAAAAATTGCATGTTCCCCGGGTCCTTTAGGAGTTCAGCGGGGAACATAGGACCCGTTTGGGGAAAGTGGGAAACATCGGACCCGGGGAGCATAGGGATGATCCCTTTCCGGCACGTTGCATCATTTATCTGCCCATATGGTTTATTGCTCGTCATAATTTTGAGGCCTGACGAAGCTCCTTGCACTTCATCATCATCACTCACCAGCACCGTCTCCTATTGAAACTCTGCCAGTCAATGGTCAATCAATCACAGCTCTGTCAATAATGTCAAGAAATTATTGAAATCAGGAAAAAAAAAACAATAAAACTGAACCTTTGTTTTCTACAACAACTGTAAATGTTGAGCTGAGGCTCAGACTCTGATGTGCAACATGCAGCTCAAAGCGTTAGGGTTAGGGCTGAAGACACATGAGAAAGTCTCAGTTTCTTTACAGAATAGAAACGTCTCAGCTCTGCTTTAGGAATTCATTTCAGCCTCACCTGGACTTCCCGTGTGTTCCCGTCCTTGGCTCTGTGCAGCTGAGTGAATGCTGGACGGCTGGACGGGACCGGGGCTCGGACCGAGGCAGGACTTCCCGTCCCGTTAAACCGCTAAATGATCCGGCAGCTGCTGCTCCGGATCGGGCTGGAATGACTCACTGCTGCTGGATGGGAAACACACACACACACACACACACACACAAACACACACTGCAGCTCAGAGCCGAGGAGCCGGCTCTCTGGATGAAACATGACCCAACGCTGCAGCCCTGAGAACACCCTAGACCAGGACCTGGACCAGAACCAGAACCAGAACCAGAACCAGACCTGGACCTGTACTGCAAAAACTCTACATCTTTCCAAGAATATTTGTCTTATTTCTTGTCAAAATGTCTCATTTCTAGTCAAAACTAATCTCTTTCCACTTAAAATAAGACTCATCACCTAAAAATTAACTTGTTTTCAGATCATTTTCACTTGTTTCAAACTAATTTTCACTTGAAATAAGTAGAAAAATCTGCCAGTGAAAGCAAGTTTTTTTGTGTTTGTAATAAGAAAGAAAAACTTGCTCCATTATCAGATGATTTCGAAGTTAATATATGCTTGAAAGTCAAAAACAAGCTGCTTTTTAATGTGATGAGTCTTATTTTAAGTAGAATGAGATTCATTTTGACTGGAAATAAAACAAATATTCTTGGTAAGACCTTGTCGTTATGGTGACCGTGTCTCAACGTCAAGAAGCCGTAAAGTGGATGATTTTCATTCCAAACATTCCCGGTGTTCGGTGTCTCTCCCTCAGATTTCCATGTTTTATCCAGAGAACAAGCAGCAGCCTCTGAAACTGACCTCAGAGCAGCTACACACGGTCCTAAAGCTGCAACAACCACCACACTGCAAAAACTCAAAATCTTACCAAGAATATTTGTCTTATTTCTAGTCGAAATGTAATTTCTAGTCAAAACAAATCTCATTCTACTTAAAATTAGACTCATCACATTAAAAAGCAGCTTGTTTTTAGACACTTTTTACTTCTTTCAAGCATTTTTCACTTGAAATAAGAGGGTTAGTGGAGCAAGTTTTTCTTTCTTATTACAAGCACAAAAAACCTGCTTTCACTGGCAGATTTTTCTACTTATTTCAAGTGAAAATGAGTTTAAAACAAATAAAAATGATCTAAAAACAAGTTCATTTTTAGGTGATGAGTCTTATTTTAAGTGGAAAGAGATTAGTTTTGACTAGAAATGAGACATTTTGACAAGAAATAAGACAAATATTCTTCGAAAGATGTAGAGTTTTTGCAGTGCATCGCTGCTGCTGCTGCTGCTCTGTTAGCATTGTGCCGTTACCACAACAGCTACACAAACAGCAACACAACTACCAGTCCTTCTACTACATCGGTGCAGGCCAGCGCGGGCAAACAGACACACAAGAGACACACAAACACGAAGCTTCATCTGCTTCAGTGTCACTTTGTTTCTGTCTGAACACCAGAGTGTCTGTACATGAGTGTAACATGCGATTGTGTCCATCGTTACATTTCCTGTTTGTTTTCTCTTTTACCTGCTCATGTGTGCGTTTTTGCAAAGTTTACAGTGAGTTTACGTGTGTGTGTGTGTGTGTGTGTGTGTGTGTGTGTGTGTGTGTGTGTGTGTGTGTGTGTGTGTGTGTGTGTGTGTGGTGTTGTTGTGCAGAGAAAGTTTTCCACTGAACTCCTGCTGCTCTAATCACATCCACAGCCTGAAACTGAAGGGACACACTTCTATGAATGAGTGTGTGTGTGTGTGTGTGTGTGTGTGTGTGTGTGTGTGTGTGTGTGTGTGTGTGTGTGTGTGTGTGTTTACAAGTGTGTGTGTGTGTGTGTGTGTGTTTACAAGTGTGTGTGTGTGTGTGTGTGTGTGTGTGTGTGTGTGTGTGTGTGTGTGTGTGTGTGTGTGTGTGTGTGTGTGTGTGTGAGTGTGTGTGATTTTACAAGTGAGTGTGTTTGAAATTAGGAAGAACCCAAATGAACAAACGAGAAGAAGAAAGGAAGGAACTCTCTTCCTCTTTTTAAACTTTGTTTGAGGCCTGTGGATGAGTGTGTGTGTGTGTGTGTGTGTTGTCACCTACCTCCAGTTGTTGGAGCTTCTGTCTTCGTCTCCGTCTTCTTCACCTTCTGCAGACGAAGAGGAGGAGGAGGAGGAATGCTGCCACACACACACACTTCACACACACACACACACACACACACACACACACACACACACACACACACACACACACACACACACACACACACACACACACACACACTCTCACACACTCACAGCCCCCCCCCCCCCCCCCCCGTCACCCCGACACGTCTGGCTTCAACAACAGAGAGAGAGAGAGAGGGTAAGACTGAGAGATAGGGAGAACAAGGGGCGAGCGAGCTTAACTCCTAATGCCAAAACCAGAGAGAGAGAGAGGGGGGGGGGCAGGAAATGTGCAGTGAAGTTTCCAGGACTTGTATTTTTACAGCCCCCCCCCCCCCCCCCCCCCCCCCGTGTCTCTCCTCTCCAGGGTTAACTCATGTTCCTCTCACAGTAACTACACCAGAATGTTTCATTAATGGGTTAAAATCACAGTTTCTTTCTGGGGGGGGGGGGAATGCCCCCAGACCCCCCAGACCCTCCACAGGGGTTTGATGACTCAGCTTTTTCACCACTTCTGAGTTTGCAGGCGTACTTCTTCTTTCTTTTCTTCATTAGGATCCCCATCAGCACCTGCAGCAGCACCGGCTGTTCTTCCTGGGGTCCGACCATAGACTGTAGAGAGAACGGCCGTAGCACCGTGACGTCACCCATTGGTTTGGGGGAGTCTGTTTTGTGCCGCTACTACGGGGGTTTGAGCCGCGCCATGTTGGATTCAAGGGGGCAGTTGTCGGTCTGAGGAGTGAAGCTCACTTCCGCGTTCAAAAAGCTGCAATCCCCTCGGCTGTCGCTGGGGGCTGGCTCCAGAAGGGAGCAACTCCAGTTGAGCCCCATGTTAAAATAGCCGATTTTACAGCTTAAAAAAACATATTTACAGCCTGGTACATTTCATTTTTTTGGTCTCAATCGATAGTTTCTACCCCCGCACACACTCTGAGGGGGGTGAATTTTTTTTAAACTCTACCGTTTTACTGTTATTAGGTTTAAAGTTCTGGCCAATTAGGGCGCAGAACCGTTGAGTGACAGGTCCGGCGACCGCTGCTACGAGGCCAGTGGGCGGGTTCTCGGCCGGCTAACGGCCGCACCGCTCCAAATATGGCAAGTAGAATCCAACATGGCGCGGTTCTAACCCCCGTAGTAGCGGCACAAAACAGACTCCCCCAAACCAATGGGTGACGTCACGGTGCTACGGCCGTTCTCTCTACAGTCTATGGTTGGATTTTACTTGCCATATTTGGAGCGGTGCGGCGGTTGGCCGGCTGAGAACCCGCCCACTGGCCTCGAAGCAGCAGTCTCCGGACCTGTCACTCAACGTTTCCGCGCCCTAATTGGCCAGAATTTTAAACCTAATAACAGTAAAACGGTAGAGTTTAAAAAAAATTCACCCCCCTCAGAGTGTGTGCGGGGGTAGAAACTATCGGTTGAGACCAGAAAATGTTCTGACACCAGGCTTTGATCATGTTTATTGAGGATGTAAAGTGGGTGATTTTAACATGGGGGTCTATGGAGAATGCTGCTTTCTGACACCAGCCCCCAGAGGAAGAAGAGGGGATTGCAGTTTGTTGAACGAGGAAGTGACTTCACTTCTCAGACCCACAACTGCCCCCTTGGGTCCGACATACCAGAGGAGGCTGGTCCATTGAGGCAGAGGAGGTTGGTCCTCCTCTATTTTTGAGAGGCAAAAGGAAAATTTATTTTTTATTTAAGAAAGAGTAACTGGTTGAAATAAATCATTACCAAATCTCAGTATAATTTATAAAATATTATATATGTATTTTATCATAAAAAAAGTTTGTTTTTTGGAAGAAAATCCACTTAAAACGGCTCAACTGCGCCGCCAGCAGGCTCAGGAGACAGAGCAGGCTGTGTGAGGAGCAGGGAGCAGGAAGGTGGGGGCTCTACGGAGGTGGCAAGATTTTTACCTCCCTAACTGGCCTCGGGGCGGGATCTTCTTCCATTGACTCAATGCATTTAGGATGTCTTCATCCTGACCTGTGATTGGCTAAGACACGTAAAATGACGTCATGACGGAGGAGGCTCTTCTGTACCAATCAGCAATCAGAACACAAGATTGACAGCAGGTTGGTCCAATGACAGTTCTCCAACCCCCCTTGGTTACTGTTGCTATGTGCGCCAAACTTTCACTCCCAGCCGTGCTGCTTATGCTGCTCCTAGCACAAGAAATACGGAGTTTTCAGAGATATTGGCATCGATTTGAAAGGAAATATCAGCAGATTTCTGGATAAACTGTTAGGAGATATCAGAGAGAAGCAGTCAGAGAGATTGTTAATAGTTTTCAGTTACGTGACCTGGGCAGCTGGAGGGTAAACAAAGACACGACCGGACTTTTTTTTTTTTTTCTCCGCCATCAGCTCAGGTAAAAGCATAGCTATATCTAAGAGGTAAAAGCCAAATATGTATGTAATTTGAGTGGAACACTTTGTTTTGTTATTAATAATTACAGATTTTCATGGTTTTTGTTTTTCCTTTTTAAATCAGAGGGTGTAAATCCCCACTGTGGCATTTACAGGTGTTGAACACTGGCCTGCTTTTTTTTTTTTTTTACATCCCACATCCAAGATCATGGCTCTGTCTTTTTCATTAGGCCTGTGTTAATCTGAAAACAGTAAGATTTAATAAAATTATGTTGTTTTTAAGAAATCTTGTAAGACATTGTTTTACTGTTTAATTTTCATTGAATATAATAAAGTAGGGAGAAGTAGTGCTATAAAATAAAATGAGGCCGTGGACTGGTGTTCCTCCTGTCCTCCCTAATTTTTTCAGTCACCAGCCGCCACTGCATACACACAACATACACATAAACATTCACACTCACATATACACATGAGAAACACACATTTATGCATGACACAACAAGCACAAACAACAAGGCTGCCTAATAATGAACAAACCACAGAAAAACACCACAGACAACATAGACATCACAGACACCACCATGTCTCTACAAATAAATAAATCACATAATAAGAATTGACTGTCTGAAGTGACTGCGAGATTACTAACTACTCATTAGTTCCTCAGTAACTACTCATTAGTTCCTCATTAGTTCCTCAGTAACTACTCATTAGTTCCTCATTAGTTCCTCAGTAACTACTCATTAGTTCCTCACTAACTACTCATTAGTTCCTCACTAACTACTCATTAGTTCCTCAGTAACTACTCATTAGTTCCTCACTAACTACTCATTAGTTCCTCACTAACTACTCATTAGTTCCTCACTAACTACTCATTAGTTCCTCACTAACTACTCATTAGTTCCACACAGTAACTACTCATTAGTTCCTCACTAACTACTCATTAGTTCCTCAGTAACTACTCATTAGTTCCTCACTAACTACTCATTAGTTCCTCAGTAACTACTCATTAGTTCCTCACTAACTACTCATTAGTTCCTCAGTAACTACTCATTAGTTCCTCACTAACTACTCATTAGTTCCTCACTAACTACTCATTAGTTCCTCAGCAACTACTCATTAGTTCCTCACTAACTACTCATTAGTTCCTCACTAACTACTCATTAGTTCCTCAGCAACTACTCATTAGTTCCTCACTAACTACTCATTAGTTCCTCACTAACTACTCATTAGTTCCTCAGCAACTACTCATTAGTTCCTCACTAACTACTCATTAGTTCCTCACTAACTACTCATTAGTTCCTCACTAACTACTCATTAGTTCCTCAGTAACTACTCATTAGTTCCTCACTAACTACTCATTAGTTCCTCACTAACTACTCATTAGTTCCTCAGTAACTACTCATTAGTTCCTCACTAACTACTCATTAGTTCCTCACTAACTACTCATTAGTTCCTCACTAACTACTCATTAGTTCCTCAGTAACTACTCATTAGTTCCTCACTAACTACTCATTAGTTCCTCACTAACTACTCATTAGTTCCTCAGTAACTACTCATTAGTTCCTCACTAACTACTCATTAGTTCCTCAGTAACTACTCATTAGTTCCTCACTAACTACTCATTAGTTCCTCAGTAACTACTCATTAGTTCCTCACTAACTACTCATTAGTTCCTCACTAACTACAAATTAGTTCCTCACTAACTACTCATTAGTTCCTCACTAACTACTCATTAGTTCCTCATTAACTGCTCATTAGTTCCTCATTAGTTCCTCACTAACTACTCATTAGTTCCTCACTAACTACTCATTAGTTCCTCATTAACTGCTCATTAGTTCCTCATTAGTTCCTCACTAACTACTCATTAGTTCCTCACTAACTACTCATTAGTTCCTCATTAGTTCCTCAGTAACTACTCATTAGTTCCTCACTAACTACTCATTAGTTCCTCACTAACTACTCATTAGTTCCTCACTTACTACTCATTAGTTCCTCAATTACTACTCATTAGTTCCTCACTAACTACTCATTATTTCCTCATTAGTTCCTCACTAACTACTCATTAGTTCCTCATTAGTTCCTCACTAACTACTCATTAGTTCCTCACTAACTACTCATTAGTTCCTCATTAACTACTCATTAGTTCCTCATTAGTTCCTCACTAACTACTCATTAGTTCCTCAGTAACTACTCATTAGTTCCTCAGTAACTACTCATTAGTTCTTCAGTAACTACTCATTAGTTCCTCACTAACTACTCATTAGTTCCTCACTAACTACTCATTAGTTCCTAATTATTTCCTCACTAACTACTCATTAGTTCTTCAGTAACTACTCATTAGTTCCTCACTAACTACTCATTAGTTCCTCACTAACTACTCATTAGTTCCTCACTAACTACTCATTAGTTCCTCACTAACTACTCATTAGTTCCTCACTAACTACTCATTAGTTCCTCACTAACCACTCATTAGTTCCTCAGTAACTACTCATTAGTTCCTCACTAACTACTCATTAGTTCCTCAGTAACTACTCATTAGTTCCTCACTAACTACTCATTAGTTCCTCAGTAACTACTCATTAGTTCCTCACTAACTACTCATTAGTTCCTCAGTAACTACTCATTAGTTCCTCACTAACTACTCATTAGTTCCTCACTAACTACTCATTAGTTCCTCAGCAACTACTCATTAGTTCCTCACTAACTACTCATTAGTTCCTCACTAACTACTCATTAGTTCCTCAGTAACTACTCATTAGTTCCTCACTAACTACTCATTAGTTCCTCACTAACTACTCATTAGTTCCTCACTAACTACTCATTAGTTCCTCACTAACCACTCATTAGTTCCTCAGTAACTACTCATTAGTTCCTCACTAACTACTCATTAGTTCCTCAGTAACTACTCATTAGTTCCTCACTAACTACTCATTAGTTCCTCAGTAACTACTCATTAGTTCCTCACTAACTACTCATTAGTTCCTCAGTAACTACTCATTAGTTCCTCACTAACTACTCATTAGTTCCTCACTAACTACTCATTAGTTCCTCAGCAACTACTCATTAGTTCCTCACTAACTACTCATTAGTTCCTCACTAACTACTCATTAGTTCCTCAGCAACTACTCATTAGTTCCTCACTAACTACTCATTAGTTCCTCACTAACTACTCATTAGTTCCTCAGCAACTACTCATTAGTTCCTCACTAACTACTCATTAGTTCCTCACTAACTACTCATTAGTTCCTCACTAACTACTCATTAGTTCCTCACTAACTACTCATTAGTTCCTCAGTAACTACTCATTAGTTCCTCACTAACTACTCATTAGTTCCTCAGTAACTACTCATTAGTTCCTCACTAACTAGTCATTAGTTCCTCAGTAACTACTCATTAGTTCCTCACTAACTACTCATTAGTTCCTCACTAACTACTCATTAGTTCCTCACTAACTACTCATTAGTTCCTCAGTAACTACTCATTAGTTCCTCACTAACTACTCATTAGTTCCTCACTAACTACTCATTAGTTCCTCAGTAACTACTCATTAGTTCCTCACTAACTACTCATTAGTTCCTCAGTAACTACTCATTAGTTCCTCACTAACTACTCATTAGTTCCTCACTAACTACTCATTAGTTCCTCACTAACTACTCATTAGTTCCTCACTAACTACAAATTAGTTCCTCACTAACTACTCATTAGTTCCTCATTAGTTCCTCACTAACTACTCATTAGTTCCTCAGTAACTACTCATTAGTTCCTCAGTAACTACTCATTAGTTCTTCAGTAACTACTCATTAGTTCCTCACTAACTACTCATTAGTTCCTCACTAACTACTCATTAGTTCCTAATTATTTCCTCACTAACTACTCATTAGTTCCTCAGTAACTACTCATTAGTTCCTCACTAACTACTCATTAGTTCCTCACTAACTACTCATTAGTTCCTCACTAACTACTCATTAGTTCCTCACTAACTACTCATTAGTTCCTCACTAACTACTCATTAGTTCCTCACTAACTACTCATTAGTTCCTCAGTAACTACTCATTAGTTCCTCACTAACTACTCATTAGTTCCTCAGTAACTACTCATTAGTTCCTCACTAACTACTCATTAGTTCCTCAGTAACTACTCATTAGTTCCTCACTAACTACTCATTAGTTCCTCAGTAACTACTCATTAGTTCCTCACTAACTACTCATTAGTTCCTCACTAACTACTCATTAGTTCCTCAGCAACTACTCATTAGTTCCTCACTAACTACTCATTAGTTCCTCACTAACTACTCATTAGTTCCTCAGCAACTACTCATTAGTTCCTCACTAACTACTCATTAGTTCCTCACTAACTACTCATTAGTTCCTCAGCAACTACTCATTAGTTCCTCACTAACTACTCATTAGTTCCTCACTAACTACTCATTAGTTCCTCACTAACTACTCATTAGTTCCTCACTAACTACTCATTAGTTCCTCAGTAACTACTCATTCGTTCCTCACTAACTACTCATTAGTTCCTCAGTAACTACTCATTAGTTCCTCACTAACTAGTCATTAGTTCCTCAGTAACTACTCATTAGTTCCTCACTAACTAGTCATTAGTTCCTCAGTAACTACTCATTAGTTCCTCACTAACTACTCATTAGTTCCTCACTAACTACTCATTAGTTCCTCACTAACTACTCATTAGTTCCTCAGTAACTACTCATTAGTTCCTCACTAACTACTCATTAGTTCCTCACTAACTACTCATTAGTTCCTCAGTAACTACTCATTAGTTCCTCACTAACTACTCATTAGTTCCTCAGTAACTACTCATTAGTTCCTCACTAACTACTCATTAGTTCCTCACTAACTACTCATTAGTTCCTCACTAACTACTCATTAGTTCCTCACTAACTACAAATTAGTTCCTCACTAACTACTCATTAGTTCCTCACTAACTACTCATTAGTTCCTCATTAACTGCTCATTAGTTCCTCATTAGTTCCTCACTAACTACTCATTAGTTCCTCAGTAACTACTCATTAGTTCCTCATTAACTGCTCATTAGTTCCTCATTAGTTCCTCACTAACTACTCATTAGTTCCTCACTAACTACTCATTAGTTCCTCATTAGTTCCTCAGTAACTACTCATTAGTTCCTCACTAACTACTCATTAGTTCCTCACTAACTACTCATTAGTTCCTCACTTACTACTCATTAGTTCCTCAATTACTACTCATTAGTTCCTCACTAACTACTCATTATTTCCTCATTAGTTCCTCACTAACTACTCATTAGTTCCTCATTAGTTCCTCACTAACTACTCATTAGTTCCTCACTAACTACTCATTAGTTCCTCATTAGTTCCTCACTAACTACTCATTAGTTCCTCAGTAACTACTCATTAGTTCCTCAGTAACTACTCATTAGTTCTTCAGTAACTACTCATTAGTTCCTCACTAACTACTCATTAGTTCCTCACTAACTACTCATTAGTTCCTAATTATTTCCACACTAATTACTCATTAGTTCTTCAGTAACTACTCCTTAGTTCCTCACTAACTACTCATTAGTTCCTCACTAACTACTCATTAGTTCCTCACTAACTACTCATTAGTTCCTCACTAACTACTCATTAGTTCCTCACTAACTACTCATTAGTTCCTCACTAACCACTCATTAGTTCCTCACTAACTACTCATTAGTTCCTCACTAACTACTCATTAGTTCCTCACTAACTACTCATTTATTCCTCAGTAACTACTCATTAGTTCTTCATTAGTTCCTCACTAACTACTCATTAGTTCCTCAGTAACTACTCATTAGTTCCTCACTAACTACTCATTAGTTCCTCACTAACTACTCATTAGTTCCTCAGCAACTACTCATTAGTTCCTCACTAACTACTCATTAGTTCCTCACTAACTACTCATTAGTTCCTCAGCAACTACTCATTAGTTCCTCACTAACTACTCATTAGTTCCTCACTAACTACTCATTAGTTCCTCAGCAACTACTCATTAGTTCCTCACTAACTACTCATTAGTTCCTCACTAACTACTCATTAGTTCCTCACTAACTACTCATTAGTTCCTCACTAACTACTCATTAGTTCCTCAGTAACTACTCATTAGTTCCTCACTAACTACTCATTAGTTCCTCAGTAACTACTCATTAGTTCCTCACTAACTAGTCATTAGTTCCTCAGTAACTACTCATTAGTTCCTCACTAACTACTCATTAGTTCCTCACTAACTACTCATTAGTTCCTCACTAACTACTCATTAGTTCCTCAGTAACTACTCATTAGTTCCTCACTAACTACTCATTAGTTCCTCACTAACTACTCATTAGTTCCTCAGTAACTACTCATTAGTTCCTCACTAACTACTCATTAGTTCCTCAGTAACTACTCATTAGTTCCTCACTAACTACTCATTAGTTCCTCACTAACTACTCATTAGTTCCTCACTAACTACTCATTAGTTCCTCACTAACTACAAATTAGTTCCTCACTAACTACTCATTAGTTCCTCATTAGTTCCTCACTAACTACTCATTAGTTCCTCAGTAACTACTCATTAGTTCCTCAGTAACTACTCATTAGTTCTTCAGTAACTACTCATTAGTTCCTCACTAACTACTCATTAGTTCCTCACTAACTACTCATTAGTTCCTAATTATTTCCTCACTAACTACTCATTAGTTCTTCAGTAACTACTCATTAGTTCCTCACTAACTACTCATTAGTTCCTCACTAACTACTCATTAGTTCCTCACTAACTACTCATTAGTTCCTCACTAACTACTCATTAGTTCCTCACTAACTACTCATTAGTTCCTCACTAACTACTCATTAGTTCCTCAGTAACTACTCATTAGTTCCTCACTAACTACTCATTAGTTCCTCAGTAACTACTCATTAGTTCCTCACTAACTACTCATTAGTTCCTCACTAACTACTCATTAGTTCCTCACTAACTACTCATTAGTTCCTCAGTAACTACTCATTAGTTCCTCACTAACTACTCATTAGTTCCTCACTAACTACTCATTAGTTCCTCAGCAACTACTCATTAGTTCCTCACTAACTACTCATTAGTTCCTCACTAACTACTCATTAGTTCCTCAGCAACTACTCATTAGTTCCTCACTAACTACTCATTAGTTCCTCACTAACTACTCATTAGTTCCTCAGCAACTACTCATTAGTTCCTCACTAACTACTCATTAGTTCCTCACTAACTACTCATTAGTTCCTCACTAACTACTCATTAGTTCCTCACTAACTACTCATTAGTTCCTCAGTAACTACTCATTCGTTCCTCACTAACTACTCATTAGTTCCTCAGTAACTACTCATTAGTTCCTCACTAACTAGTCATTAGTTCCTCAGTAACTACTCATTAGTTCCTCACTAACTAGTCATTAGTTCCTCAGTAACTACTCATTAGTTCCTCACTAACTACTCATTAGTTCCTCACTAACTACTCATTAGTTCCTCACTAACTACTCATTAGTTCCTCAGTAACTACTCATTAGTTCCTCACTAACTACTCATTAGTTCCTCACTAACTACTCATTAGTTCCTCAGTAACTACTCATTAGTTCCTCACTAACTACTCATTAGTTCCTCAGTAACTACTCATTAGTTCCTCACTAACTACTCATTAGTTCCTCACTAACTACTCATTAGTTCCTCACTAACTACTCATTAGTTCCTCACTAACTACAAATTAGTTCCTCACTAACTACTCATTAGTTCCTCACTAACTACTCATTAGTTCCTCATTAACTGCTCATTAGTTCCTCATTAGTTCCTCACTAACTACTCATTAGTTCCTCAGTAACTACTCATTAGTTCCTCATTAACTGCTCATTAGTTCCTCATTAGTTCCTCACTAACTACTCATTAGTTCCTCACTAACTACTCATTAGTTCCTCATTAGTTCCTCAGTAACTACTCATTAGTTCCTCACTAACTACTCATTAGTTCCTCACTAACTACTCATTAGTTCCTCACTTACTACTCATTAGTTCCTCAATTACTACTCATTAGTTCCTCACTAACTACTCATTATTTCCTCATTAGTTCCTCACTAACTACTCATTAGTTCCTCATTAGTTCCTCACTAACTACTCATTAGTTCCTCACTAACTACTCATTAGTTCCTCATTAGTTCCTCACTAACTACTCATTAGTTCCTCAGTAACTACTCATTAGTTCCTCAGTAACTACTCATTAGTTCTTCAGTAACTACTCATTAGTTCCTCACTAACTACTCATTAGTTCCTCACTAACTACTCATTAGTTCCTAATTATTTCCTCACTAACTACTCATTAGTTCTTCAGTAACTACTCATTAGTTCCTCACTAACTACTCATTAGTTCCTCACTAACTACTCATTAGTTCCTCACTAACTACTCATTAGTTCCTCACTAACTACTCATTAGTTCCTCACTAACTACTCATTAGTTCCTCACTAACCACTCATTAGTTCCTCACTAACTACTCATTAGTTCCTCACTAACTACTCATTAGTTCCTCACTAACTACTCATTTATTCCTCAGTAACTACTCATTAGTTCTTCATTAGTTCCTCACTAACTACTCATTAGTTCCTCAATAACTACTCATTAGTTCCTCACTAACTACTCATTAGTTCCTCAGTAACTACTCATTAGTTCCTCAGTAACTACTCATTAGTTCTTCATTAGTTCCTCACTAACTACTCATTAGTTCCTCACTAACTACTCATTAGTTCCTCACTAACTACTCATTAGTTCCTCAGTAACTACTCATTAGTTCCTCATTAACTGCTCATTAGTTCCTCATTATTTCCTCACTAACTACTCATTAGTTCCTCACTAACTACTCATTAGTTCCTCAGTAACTACTCATTAGTTCCTCATTAACTGCTCATTAGTTCCTCATTATTTCCTCACTAACTACTCATTAGTTCCTCAGTAACTACTCATTAGTTCCTCATTAGTTCCTCAGTAACTACTCATTAGTTCCTCACTAACTACTCATTAGTTCCTCAGTAACTACTCATTAGTTTCTCAGTAACTACTCATTAGTTCCTCAGTAACTACTCATTAGTTCCTCAGTAACTACTCATTAGTTCCTCAGTAACTACTCATTAGTTCCTCAGTAACTACTCATTAGTTTCTCAGTAACTACTCATTAGTTAGTTAGTTAATTAGTTACTACAAAAGAAACAAAAAATAAAACATTCAAATCGATTGTTAGTTAGTCTACACTCCATCAAAACACAAAAAGCTACTGAGTGCAATTTAAAAATGCAGCTGCCCCTAAATTACCCAAGATGCATCAGTCACTCTCAGATGCCGCTCTGGTCTATGGCTCGGTTGCCGCGAAATGGCGATATTGATGCTAATTTCTGTTAGCCCGTCTATGAGGTTTTGCATTACATGTTAGCATTAATTTAACGGGCTTTATGTTTAGTTGTGATACTGGCTGTGTGTGTTTTGAATGTTGTTTCAAACTGTGTGGGTTTGATTTAACATCTTTGATGCTTAAATATATATATTCCCGCTTAATATATTGCTTTACTCCTCTTCTTATGCCATTTTTACTGTAGGGCAGGCTAATCTTCACTTTAGAGTGACAAATAAAACCTTGAAGCAAGAAGATTTTGCCTTTTGTTTGAAAACTGACATTGATGTACATACAGTAATTCAGTAACAGTTGTAAATATACCTTTGTACGGTTTATTTTTTAATATTTACCGTCTAAAAGCAAGCTCAGTGCTGTCTGTCCCATAGCAGAACATGACAGCGGCAGCCTCGTTTGGAACTATTGGGAGCTACATGAACCACGTGACCGCGCTGGCTGCGACATCAAAAGCTGTCGCCACTCTGTTTTATCTATCGCTCTGGGTTTGGTTTGGTTTGGTTTGGTTAAAGTTGTCTATGAACTATAAAGGGTCCAGTCTCTGGAGGGATCTGCTCCTCTGACACGGTCCCAGATGGAGAAAGGTAGTTTAGTTCCCCACTTACTCTTTTGCACTTAAAGGTGAATGTTTGTGTTAATATAAGTCTTAAATAGTTGTATCTTCCGACAGCAATCACTTCTATAGAGTGTTTGGTCTGAAACACGGGTCTGTCAGTCACTCTGCTCTGCTCTGAGCCCAGGAGAAAACTTTCCTTGTATCCTACAACCTTTATCCAATGAGGAGAGAGAACGGCATAAAGGGGCAGTCCTCTCTGTGTGTGCAGCCAAGGGATGCGCCTGAATGTGGTGATGTAGGGACGAGGGCGGGGACTGCTAACTCCATCTGCTGACAGGAAGTTAGACAAAACCACCGGATCGCTTACTGAAGCTTTAAATGCACATCTCCATATTTATGGAGAATTGTTTTTATACTGTTTATTGTTCTACTGTATAACTGTATTTGTAAGTTTTAACCCTTGTAACCCTTTTTTTTTTTTACTGTACTAGGCTACTGCTGCTAAAATGTATCTTCACAGTAAATGTTGGTGACAGTGTTGACAGTGACCGGTCGAACATGTGGACAAATGAACATGATAACAAAGTCTGGGGAGAGTTTCTTCCTGTTCTGGGCCTGAGCTGTGTGTGTGTGTGTGTGTGTGTGTGTGTGTGTGTGTGTGTGTGTGTGTGTGTGTGTGTGTGTGTGTGTGTGTGTGTGTGTGTGTGTGTGTGTGTGTGTGTGTGTGTGTGTGTGTGTGTGCGCGTGTGTGTGTGTGTGTGCTGGTTTCAGATCAGCGCTCAGAGTGTTTAAACACATGTTTGTCAGAAAAGCAGCAGCACACTGCAAAAACTCAAAATCTTACCAAGATCTAATTCAAATATTATTTGAATATATTTGAATTAGATTTGGTCCTTCCAGTATCGTATTTTCGTTGTGTTTTTGTGTTTCCCCGGACATTGTTTTGGAGTATCATGTCCCCCCCCCCCCCCATTTTTATTTTGTGTGTGATTTTGTCCTGTCTATGTACCTGGCGTGTGTTTGGTTTATGTTCTGTCTTGTTTCTATAAACTGGAAAAATTTTGAATAAAAAAAAAAAAAAAAAAAAAATCTTACCAAGAATATTTGTCTTATTTCATTTCTGGTCAAAACAAATCTCTTTTCACTTAAAATAAGACTCATCACATAAAAAGCAGCTTGTTTTTAGACACTTTTTACTTCTTTCAAGCAGATTTTCACTTAAAATAAGTAGAAAAATCTGATAGTGGAGCAAGTTTTTCTTTCTTATTACAAGAAACATGCTTTCACTGGCAGATTTTTCTACTTATTTCAAGTGAAAATTAGTTTGAAACAAGTGAAAATGATCTAAAAACAAGTTAATTTTTAGGCGATGAGTCTTATTCTAAGTAGAAAGAGATTAGTTTTGACTAGAAATGAGACATTTTGACAAGAAATAAGACAAATATTCATGGAGAGATGTAGAGTTTTTGCAGTGAGCGGGAACTGGTCCAGCAGCAGGAAGAAGCTGCTTCCTCCGTGGACTCGCTGCTCATCAGCAGCAGACGGACGGAGATCTGAGCGTCTCTCAGCTGATTGGTCGAGGTCAGGGAGCCCGTCGGCCGGTCTTCATCGGCTCGGCACCGAGGCCAATCAGGAATCTGCTTCTCTGCTCCGTCCGTCCAGCTGTTGCCGTCGGTTACGTCTCTGATGTCGACTGAACTGAACTGTGACGAGAACAAAAGGACGAACGGTTGATGAAGAACCGGTGAAACGCCCCTTTAAATGAACTCCTCTCCTGCAGCTGCAGCTCATAACACACATGATCCCATCAAACAATTAAAAAAATACAGAAAACCATCCCATAATTGTCATATAAACTGTTGTAGCAGAAAGTCTCTGAGACACGTAGACCAGTATAATATAAAACTCAACTAGTTTAGAGTGACTGACTGAATGAATAAATAATTGACTGTGACAACGATTATACTATAGGTTAATTTTTATAATACAGTTTATTCATCTTCCCAATAATCAAACTGAATTGTAACAACAGAGAAAAACTCCAAACTCTCTCTTTAAATCAATAAAATTACTTTATTAATATTATATGGCATTATCACAACATAAGCTCCTTGTTCGAACATTTCATCAAACTGAATTCCTGGGTTTTTTCTAACAACCTGGGACATTTTTCACAATTTCATATATTTTAAATAGATTTCACAATTAATCAATAATAACAGCAGCCACTGATTAAAAAAAAAAAATAATCTGTTGATCAACTGTTGATGAATTAATTGGCAACTGGAAAACAAATGACAGTGTTTTAAATATAAAGTAGGGTTGTTACTAAAATGTGGTCAAATGTTCTTAAAAAGGGGGGAAACTAGAAATAAAGAACTGGTTCACTAAGAAATAATGTCAGATTTCAAATTTCTCATGAAAATTAAAAAGAGTAATGTAATTAAATTATTGCTATTACTGACTTCATTATACTTAATCATGCAAGTTTACACTTTTATTTTATTTTTACAGCCCATGGGCCTTTATAATCTGTGCATGTCATAATATTATTGTGATGTGTTCTTTTTAATACCTAAAAATAAAGAACAATATTTCAATATTGTGCTTTTCAAAGTTAAAATGAAATGTATTTTTAGTTAAATACCTTTTCATGAATAAATCTGATGCTGAAGGTGTTTTATGTTTCTGTGTCTCGGCTCCTCTGAGGTGAGTGTTGTTTTATTCATGTGACAACGTTTCAGCCTTTTCCATGTAGTCATTTTAAATTTGTATTGTGTGTTTTCTGCAGATTGTTTTAGATTTAATTTTTTTTTTTTGCTTTAATACAATTTTAATGTAAAAAAAATAAAATAAAAATCCCTTTATACTCAATTGTCTCCATTTTACTGTGTTATGAGTCGATGGCAGAAATTAGAGCAGCAGCAGCAGTGTGTTGGTTTGGTTGGATTATTAAAACAACAGCGAGAGAAAAGACGAGGGTTGTGTTGTGTTGTGTTGTGTAAAGTAAGTATTTTCTTTTATTTTACTTTTATTTGCTCTTGCTTTTAACTGTTTTTAGTGTTTTGTTTGATTTTATTCTGTTTCATGCTTCTTTTTTTAATGTTTAGTCTTTATGTAAAGCACATTGAGTTGCCTTGGTATGAAATGTGCTATAGAAATAAAGATGCCTTGTGTTGTGTTGTGTTGTGTTGTGTTGTGTTGTGTTGGGTCGTGTTGTCGTGTGGTGACCTCAGCAGTCCGAGGTCAGGTGGAGAAAGTTGTGCAGAAGTTGAAGCGTGTCTGTCAGACTGCATCGAGGCGTCCGGTCTCTCTGATCTCTTCTGACTGCTTTACCCTTTGCGTGGCGACTGCAGCCGTCGCCACGGCGTTTGGCCCGTCGCCACCGAGGCCCCGAGGCCCCGAGGCCGCCGCTGTCAGCCTCGACCGACCGCCGCCGCCGTGACTCGTCGTTAATTTCTCTTCCTCACTGACCCATAATTAACTGCTGGAACAGGCTGAGCGGAGCGGAGCGGAGGAGGATTCAGCCGTTCACTCTGTTGTTGAACACTTTGTCCTGCTGGATTCTCTGGGTGTCGACTCTGCAGCGGTGGAGCGGCGTGTTGCTGCAAAAACTCTACATCTTTCCAAGAATATTTGTCTTATTTCTTGTCAAAATGTCTCATTTCTAGTCAAAACTAAACTCTTTCCACTTAAAATAAGACTCATCACCTAAAGATTAACTTGTTTTTAGATAATTATCACTTGAAATAAGTAGAAAAATCTGCCAGTGAAAGACAGTTTTTTGTGTTTGTAATAAGAAAGAAAAACTTGCTCCACTATCAGATTTTTCTACTTATTTCAAGTGAAAATCTGCTTGAAAGAAGTAAAAAGTGTCTAAAAACAAGCTGCTTTTAATGTGATGAGTCTTATTTTAAGAAGAATGAGATTTGTTTTGACTAGAAATAAGACAAATATTCTTGGTGAGATATGAAAGTTCACGGAGTTAACTTAAGTTCAGGAGCAGGGCCACGCCTCAACCACACCTCTAATCACCGGTCAAGCCTACAAATACCCGGGTCAACCCCTTCCTTCCTCAGTTGCCTCGATTTCTCGACCCACCCTCCCTTCTTCCCCTTGTCTAGGCGCCTCCCGGCTCCAGCCTCCTCCCGGATCATCCTCACTCATGTTCATCATTTCATCCCATTAAATCGTCTAATGGCACATTGTTGTGGCGTGGTCCTTGTTAGTGAATTGAGTTTTTGCAGTGTGTTGTTGCTCCTAACAGCTCAGTTGGCCGACGCTCCGGCGCTCCAGAAGAGAAGAGGGTTGTGTGTTGTGTGTTTTGTGGAGCTCAGTAATGATCAGGTGAGCAGCGACACCTCGGAGGGTTTCTGCTGCTTTCTGCTGCTCGGCCTCTTTAACAGAGTGAGAGATTAAAGCAGCAGCAGCTCGGTTTGGAGCCGGCGACTGAAGCCGGCGCCGCGCGTTGGCACGACGACGACGAGCGCCCGCCGCTGCCGCTGCCAGCATCGTGGCACCGGTTCAGCTCGGTAACACCGACACATAGAGAGCTGCAGCTCCCAGAGAGAAGAGGAGGAGGAGGAGGAGGAGGAGGAGGAAGACGTCTCTATTAAAGAGATTCACAGTTGAAACACAGTTGAATATTCACAGTCCAACGCTGAATATTCCTCCTTCATTACGGAGCACACTGCAAAAACCCCAAATCTTTCCAAGAATATTTGTCTTCTTTCTTGTCAAAATGTCTCATTTCTAGTCAAAACTAAACTCTTTCCACTTAAAATAAGACTCATCACCTAAAAATCAACTTGTTTTTAGATCATTTTCACTTGTTTCAAACTCATTTTCATTTGAAATAAGTAGAAAAATCTAGAAAAGTTTTTTGATCTTGTAATAGGAAAGAAAAACTTGCTCCACTATCAGATTTTTCTACTTATTTCAAGTGAAAATCTGCTTGAAAGAAGTAAAAAGTGTCTAAAAACAAGCTGCTTTTTATGTGACGAGTCTTATTTTTAGTAGAATTAGATTAGTTTTGATTAGAAATGACATTTTGACTAGAAATAAGACAGATATTATTGGTAAGATGTAGAGTTTTTGCAGTGCAGCTTCGACTTCCTGTCTGCAACAACCAGAAACAACTTCACAGATTCCTTCACAGCCACACGCGTGTTAGAGACGCTGCAGCAACACAACAACACAACAACACAACAACTCTCACTGCTGTTAGACAAACACCTGAGCTGAAACAATAAAAAAAAACAAAAAAAAAAAAACACTTTGGTGAAGTTTGATTTGAGAAACGAGATTCTTCTCCATCATCGTCATCATCTTCATCATCATCATCAGGAGGCATCTGATTGGTCCAGACTGAGGACCACCGAGTCCTAGGAACCAAGGTTTCACTCAGTCGTCATGGTTAACACATTAAGCCACTGTAGCGGTCATCATGTCAGAATCGGACCTCACTCTGTTGCATCAGCGTCCTGACCTCCCATCATTATCACTATGGCAACTAGATGTCCCCTAACAAGTAGATTATGTCCTGGCATCACTACAGTGGCTGCTCATTCAGGCTAGAGCGGATTTTAAAGTTCTTCTTTTAACCTATAAGGCCTTGAATGGACTTGCACCTCTGTATTTATCTCAACTGCTCACTCCCTACACTGCAAAAACTCAAAATCAAGAATATTTGTCTTATTTATTGTCAAAATGTCTCATTTCTAGTCAAAACTAAACTCTTTCCACTTAAAATAAGACTCATCACCTAAAAATGAACTTGTTTTTAGATCATTTTCACTTGTTTCAAACACATTTTCACTTGAAATAAGTAGAAAAATCTGCCAGTGAAAGCAAGTTTTTTGTGCTTGTAATTTTTCTACTTATTTCAAGTGAAAATCTGCTTGAAAGAAGTAAAAAGTGTCTAAAAACAAGCTGCTTTTTATGAGATGAGTTTTATTTTAAGTAGAATGAGATTTGTTTTGACTAGAAATAAGACAAATATTCTTGGTAAGATATTGAGTTTTTGCAGTGCATAAGTCCTCTTCCTTCCCTTGGTTCAAACCTCCTGGTCAGTCCATCCATCAATAAAAAGTCAGCTGGTGGCAGGGCCTTCTCTTACCGCGCTCCTTTTTTATGGGATGGCCTCCCACAAGATACCAGAGATGCTACATCCACCGCAATCTTTAAGTCCTGTCTTAAAACCTTTTTACCCAATACTTTGGATTAACTAACTCATTTCATCCTTTTCCTCTGGTGTTTTTCTAATGTTTTTTTTATAAATTGTTTGTTATTACTACACTTGTTTTCATTGTGAGGTGTATTGAGACCATGTAACCATGGTGATTTTGCACTTAAATAATAAATTGATTGACAAGTTGATTGATTGATTGATAGTTTAAAAGGCTGATGGACAAAAGGTAAAGGTTTTATTTCTATGAAATGTCTTCAAAGACATGTCAGCTCCAAAGAGACAAGGACAAGTGTGTGTGTGTGTGTGTGTGTGTGTGTGTGTGTGTGTGTGTGTGTGTGTGTGTGTGTGGAGCTGGATCTTCTCTCGGGCCCATTAGTCCCATTATAGAGTCCAACTGGAGACCAGTGGAGGCTGAGAGTCACACTGGGAAGCTGTCAGCTCCAATACGTCACCACCACTGACTGACACACACACACACACACACACACACACACACACACACACACACAGACAGGCCTGCAGCCTGGCTGGCAGTATCAGGTGAGGCCGGACGAGAGGACGGAGGAGAAGATGAAGAGAGGAGGAGGGGGGGGTGGGGGGGGTATCACCTCCTGAGGAAGATCTGGGGGGGTGAGGAGGGGAGGGGCAGGAGGAGGGGGGAGAGGAGGATTGGGGGGGTTGTGACCTTCCCTGGCAGCGATGAGGAGGGAGGAGCTCATCCTCAGATTATGCAAATGAGGCGTCGCTTTGATGCAAAACAAAGCGGAGCGGCCGCTAATGTTTCTCCAGTCGTGAAAAGGGCGAGAGACCCTGGGAGAAATACCAGGAGAGAGAGAGGGGAAGGAGCCGGGGACTCTGGGTAATCAGCGGGGCATCGGGGCGGTGGCGTGGCGGCGGGGCGGTGGCGGTATGGCGGCCGGCGGCTCCCCCAGCGTTTTACATTATCATATTTCCACGTAATTAGTTGGTTTTTCCACATGAAATGAGGAAGCGGCTCGACGGTGCGTTCACTGCCGCGAGGACAAACCAGCTTCTCCTCCTCCTCCTCTGTTACTGAGCGCTGACCTCTGACCTCTTCTCTCACATCATCATCACACACACACACACACACACACACACACGCCATCGTCAGCTTGTGAACGTCGTCCATGGATCTGATTAATATGTGAACTGGCCCTTTAGTGAGACATGGTGAGTTAGGAGCGATGCGTTCAGGGCCATTGGCACGATGTGTTCACCAGAGGTGTGGACTTGGACTCGAGACTTGAGACTTGACTTGGACTTAACCCTCTTGACTTGAATTCAAGTCAAGTCACAAGCAGCAAGCACAAATATTAAAATATTTTTAAAAGTGTCACATCAATGTTACTGCAGCAGCCAGCCAGAGACGTTCTATATAGACCCCACTCCTGTTATCAGTCTTGGCTCTATAATTAATGCCAACACACTAAAGCCTACCACACACATAAAGACAATCTGTCTGATTTTGCCCCGATTTTCCCCCTTCGGACCAAAGACAAAAATTGCCCGATTATCTTGGCTCTTGAGATTATTTTATGAGATTCTCCTGTGGTGTGTGGTGTGTTAAGATTTAAATTCTCCTGGCAATCGACCCGTAAAACGGTCGGCGGCGACAATCGTAAATATTAAACATGTTCAATATTTACGATTGTTGGCCCCAACAATTGTGACCATTTGGATCAAAAGTCGGCTTGTGTGTGGGGGAACACGACAATCCTGAGTCACCGGCTCCGCAGAATGTGAAGTGAAATTGAATGTAACCAATAATGAAGCGAGGCGTGGTCATGATCTTTATGTATTGTGATGTCATGAGAGGTAACCCAGGCAGGTGAGGCTGGAGCAGTGCAAAAACTGGAAAAACAAGCCAGAATCAGAAAAATCAAAAGCAGACGGTTTATTCTTCTACCCCGCAGCCCCATACAAGTCCAACTGAAAACACTCCCGTAGGAGGAGGAGGGTCCTTTTACTCTTTCAATACTCAACAAAATGTCCAACAAAAAGTGTCCGTCTTTCTTAGTTTTTCCTTAAATCACTTCCCTGGTCGATGTCTTTGTTCCCTCTGTCGCCGTCCAGCTCCTTCCACCTCCAGCACCCCGTGCTCTCTGTCCTCTGTCTCCCTTTGTTCTTCTCTCCTCTGCCTTAATCAGGTAGGCTAAACACCTACACCTGTCAGAGCAGTGAGGTCTTCTGGGAAGTGTAGTGTGTGCGGCGGCCATCTTGTCAGGGATGTAGCAGCCCTCTACCACCTGCCCCCTTGTGATGCCACAGTATCATTAATTATAATCGATTTGTTTGGGACTCGAAAAAAAAAACTTAGGACTTGGTTGGGAGTCGAAACAAAAATCTTAGGACTTGGACTTGACTTTTGACTTGAGAGCAAAGACTTGAGACTCTACTTGGACTTGCAACATAGGGACTTTCTCCCACCTCTGGTGTTCACTATCACGGTGCGTTCACTGTCACAGCCACGATGCGTTCACAGCCACGATGCGTTCACTGCCACGATGCGTTCACTGTCACAGCCACGATGCGTTCACTCCCACGATGCGTTCACTGGCACCAACATATACAGGGGCCCTTACAGTTGGGCCCCAACTGTAAGCACTTTTAAGTCCAGGTTAAAAACATTTCTCTTTTCACGTGTTTATCCACAAGTTTCCCAACGTCATTTATGGTCAAAACCGGAAGAAGCCGGTTTTGACGGTTTGGTGGAATTGTACGGTTACGTTTCCATGGTTTTCAGTCGTTGTCATAGTTGCGGTAAACACATGGATCTATTAACGCTGGCTTTTAACACGGATGTCAGTCTGTGTGATATCCACTGTTAAAAGCTGATGTGATGATCCATGCGTTTTACAGATTTTCCATGAAAAAAAAAAAAAAAACTACTGAAACCATGGAAACGTAAACATTAAATTCCACCGGAAGAGCAAAACCGTCAAAACAGGCTTAACGTTTTTGACATTCGGAAAAAAGGTGGATAGCTGAGCTCTTTTTAAGAACTTTAAACTTTATCTATTTTCTTTTATTTGCTCTTGCTTTTAAAGCAGCACTAAAGAACTATCGGTTTTGGTTGAGTTTGGCGGCGCCAGTGGCCCAAAGCGGTAGTGTTTTGCCTGAAGGAAGACTCCATCTCCCATGAGCACCCGCGTGTAGCGCCGTAAACATCCTGATCTCCTGGTGCATGGAAGTTAACAGAAGACGTCCAAACTAAGTTTCTTTTTCCATCATTTCTCAGTAAACACACATACACAATCATTGCTGCTCCCTCCTCGTCGTGACTCGCAAGAGTGAAAGTGAAACTTAAGTGAGAGCCGGTGTCCTGCCATGCTCCTCAAAGCTGCTTAGTGCCAGAGAAGGTGATACAGACCATAATGATACAGACCCCCCCAGGCCATGACAGAGGTGTCATTCAACCTGTTGTAAGTCGATGTACCATCACAAAAGTTATGAAAATATTATATGAAGGTTGAAAAGTTCCTTAGTGTTGGTTTAACTCTGTTTTTTGTGTTTGTTTTTATTCAGTTTTATGCTTCTCTTTTAAAAAAAAATGTTTTGTCTTTATGTAAAGCACATTGAGTTGCCTTGGTATGAAATGCGCTACATAAATAAAGATGCCTTGCCTTGCCTTGCCCTTGGCACAATGCGTTCACTGTCACAAACGTGTACAAAAGCCATGTGGCAGGACGACCTGGGCACTCGACCAAACACACGTGATATTGAAGCGGGTTTTGGGTTTTGGCTGCAGCCCGGTGAGACTTACCGACACCGAGCGAGAGGCCAAAGCTCTGAACCTGAGTGATTCCACTCCTCTGTTTCAAATGGTTATTGGTCCAAATTATCCTCAACTGTTTTTTTGTAACAATACGATTATTTCACTGCTCCCAGATCAGCTGCTTCTGATGGAAACACCCACGACAGCCAATGAGAGCGAGCGACCGGACGTATGTTTTGTGCTTTTACAGCTCATGAACACAAGAGGTGGAGTTATGGCTGCAACATGAGTGACTCTATGATGTCTCATGCAGAAACAGACCATAATAATATGGTAGAGAAGGAATCTATCAGTCGTCTACTAGAACAGACACATGATAAAAGTTCATGTCTGTGTTTTTAAAATCAGATACGATTGGAAAACTTGTGTCCCGTGTGCAGCCAAACTGAAGGAGAAGAATGTATTTGTTGTCATACATTCTTTGATTTAAAAAAAAAAATGTTTTACATCTTCAACAAATCAAGACTCTCAGGAAGACGCTGCTTTCAAAGACATGAGGCCGACTAACCAGCAGTCTTCAGTGCAACACATCTCACACATGCAATAGTCTTCAGCCTTTCTTACCATGTGTGTGTTATTTATTGTTCATCTGGTGTTGTCCATAGTCCTGCAGCACTAGTAGCCCTTTCTTGTGTTTTTATGTATTGTTTTTATGTATTATTTCACTGCTTTGATGTAAAGCACTTTGGGTACCATCTGGCTATTGTAAAGTGCTATGAAAATAAAATTTGATTGATTGATTGATTGTATGTTTTTATAAAAACATTTCACAATGCATAGTTGCACCCTAAATTACATTGTACGTTCCTGTTCAATGACCATGAAGGCTATTCTATTCTATTCTATTCTATTCTATTCTATTCTATTCTATTCTATTCTACTCTATTCTATTCTGCGGAAGGATAACCAGGATTATTTTAGCCTGACAGCTGTTGAACTGAATGAGTCAAACCACAATTTAGACTCATGTTGGAGCTGAATTAACTCATAAAATTTCATTTTACTTTTCTCATCTTCTCTCTTCACCTCATGTCATTATCACCTCCACTCCTCTAAACTCTTCTGACGTGACATCTCCGTGCTGTCCCTGGATGGATGGATGGATGGATGGATAGATGGATGAAGGGATGGAGGGATGGATGGATGGATGAAGAGATGGATGGATGGTCCAGAGGCTGGGTGGCGTGTGTCCTATGGACGCGCTCAGTGAAGCAGCAGCAGCAGCGGTAGCTTCAGATTAGTCCAGAGAGGCTGGAGAGGAGTTGGCTGCAGTCCGGACTTCATGCATCATCAGCCAGAATCCTGTCCTGTCCTGCTGGGAGGGTGTGTGTGTGTGTGTGTGTGTGTGTGTGTGTGTGTGTGTGTGTGTGTGTGTGTGTGTGTGTGTGTGTGTGTGTGTGTGTGTGTGTGTGTGTGTCTGTGTGTGTGTGTGTGTGTGTGTGTGTTCTATCTTTAGAGCTCGGCTGTCATCCACAGTGTTTGTGCTTTGAACAGGAAGCCATCTTTCTCTCTCCACACGCCTCATTTTTAGACTTTTATGGAACAACTTGGCGTCGTCCAACCTCTGATCATGTGACAGACAAGAGGCCGTCTGATTGATCATGTGACAGACACGAGGCCGTCTGATTGATCTCATTGATCTGATTGATCTGATTGATCATATATTGATTGAATATTAGATCAGTGACTCGGGAAATCATCCACGTTTTGATCCTCGCACCTGAGCCACAAACTCATCACCTCAATGCACAGTGGATGTTCAAAGCTCTGGAGTTTGACACCTCATGTTGTATCGTATCATAGAATCGTATGATATTGAATCGTATCATATCATATCGTATCGTATCATATCGTAGTATCATATCATATCGTATCATATCATATTGTATCATATTGTATCATATCATATTGTATCATACTGTATCGTATCGTAGTATCGTATCATATTGTATCGTATCGTATCATATCGTAGTATCATATCATATCGTATCATATCATATTGTATCATATTGTATCACATCGTAGAATCGTATCATATTGTTTCATATCATATTGTATCGTATCATAGAATTGTATCATATTGTATTGTATCGTAGTATCGTATCATATCATATTGTAGTATTGTATCATATTGTATCATATCGTATCGTAGTATCGTATCATATTGTATCGTATTGTAGAATCGTATCATATTGTATCGTATTGTAGTATCGTATCATATCGTAGTATCATATCATATCGTATCATATTGTATCGTATCGTAGAATCGTATCATATCGTAGTATCGTATCATATCATATCGTAGTATTGTATCATATTGTATCATATCGTATCGTAGTATCGTATCATATTGTATCGTATCGTAGTATCGTACCATATTGTATCGTATCGTAGTATCGTACCATATTGTATCGTATCGTAGTATCGTACCATATTGTATCGTATCGTAGTATCGTATCATATTGTATCGTATCGTAGTATCGTATCATATTGTATCGTATCGTAGTATCGTATCATATTGTATCGTATCGTAGTATCGTATCATATTGTATCATATCGTAGTATCGTATCATATTGTATCATATTGTATCGTATCATATCATATCATAGTATCATATCATATTGTATCGTATCATATCGTAGTATCGTATCATATTGTATCATATTGTATCATATCATACTATAGTATCATATTGTATTGGATCGTAGTATCGAATCGTAGTATAGTATCGTAGCATCGTATCATATCATGGTATCGTATCATATTGCATCATATCATACTATAGTATCATATTGTATTGGATCATAGTATCGTATCATATTGTATTGTATCATATCATATTGTATCATATCGTATCGTAGTATCGTATCGTAGTATTGTATCATATCATGGTATCGTATCATATTGCATCGTATCGTATCGTAGATCTCTCAGAAAATGTGTTTTGCATACGATTATTGATTATTGATCAGAAGAGTCTCTGTGCTCCGTCACAGTCATCGACCAACATCGTCTTTAAAAGAAGGAGAAGAGATGAGCTTTCTAATTCAGCCAGCTGAGTGATGGAACATAGACTGTAAAAAGAATGGCCGTAGCACCGTGACGTCACCCATTGGTTTGGGGGAGTCTGTTTTGTGCCGCTACTACGGGGGTTTGAACCGCGCCATCTTGGATTCTACTTGCCATATTTGGAGCGGTGCGGCCGTTGGCCGGCCGAGAGCCCGCCCACTGGCCTCGTAGCAGCGGTCTCCAGACCTGTCACTCAACGTTTCCGCGCCCTAATTGGCCATAATTTTAAACCTAATAACAGTAAAACGGTAGAGTTGAAAAAAAATTCACCCCCCTCAGAGTGTGTGCGGGGGTAGAAACTATCGGTTGAGACCCCAAAAAATAAATGGTACCAGGCTGTAAATTCAATTTCAATTTCAATTTCAAAAACTTTATTATCCACAGAGTGGAAATTCCTCTTCGGTTTCACCATAGACATGTCTCACAAAAAAAACATTTCAAGGATAAAAAAATATATATATATATAAAATAGCCTACGGCAGTAACTGTACTTCACACATCACACATTCAAGTACATAATTTCATAATTTCATAAAGCACACCACAGTACGAACCTGCTGTGCAGGGAAACCCTCAGCAAAGGAAAAAACAGGAGTCAACAGGGCAGGCTACCTAGCTACCGCATTCTGATCTTATTTATTGCGTTGACAGCTTCTGGGACAAAGGACTGTTTGTATCGGTTCTTCCTTGCCATCGGTCGTCTATACCGCTTCTCCGAAGGCAAAAGCTCAAACTCGCTGTACATGGGATGAGAGGAGTCATTAATTATCTTCTCAGCTTTACTTCTAATTAATTCATCATAGAGACAGCTCAAATGTTTCTGTGGCTTCCCTAAAATCTTAGAGGCCATGTTCACTATTCTCTGTGTTTTTTTAAGCTGTAGAGTCGGCTATTTCAACATGGGGGTCTATGGAGAGTTGCTCCCTTCTGGCACCAGCCCCCAGAGGAAGCCGGGGGGATTGCAGTTTGTTGAACACGGAAGTGAGCTTCACTTCTCAGACCGACAACTGCCCCCTTGGTTTTTGGACACGTCCTCAGAGAGGAGGAGGAGGAGGAGGAGGAGGAGGAGGAGGAGGAGGAGGAGGAGGAGGAGGAGGAGGAGGAGGAGGTTGTTGGCCGGTGAAGGAGCAGCCTTGTCGTCATGGCGATGGTCCAGTCCGCTGGCCGGAGCCCAGTTGGTGCTTAATCACAGCGAGCGGTCAGAGTCCGCCTTTCACAGCCAGCTGACATCAGGACCGAGTGTGTCTGTGTGTGTGTGTGTGTGTGTGTGTGTGTGTGTGTGTGTGTGTGTGTGTGTGTGTGTGTGTGTGTGTGTGTGTGTGTGTGTGTGTGTGTGTGTGTGTGTGTGCGAGGTGTGAGGTGTTGTGGGAGTTGGGGCATCCTGCATGTAGGTGTGTAATCTGCAGCCAGGAGGAGGAGGAGGATTATGGGCCCAATGTAGATGAGTGTGTTTACTTATGTGTGTGTGTGTGTGTTGGGAGGAGTGTGTGTGTGTGTGTGTGTGTTGAGTGTGTGCAGACGGAGGTGGCGAGCCGAGCCAAGGCCCGAGCCGCGCTGCCAACGAGCTGGGTGACCCGTCCGTCCACCGCCGCTCCCCAGACGCTGCAGCCAGCGTGTGTGTGTGTGTGTGTGAGTGTGTGTGTGTGTGTGTGTGTGTGTGTCTGTGTGTGTGTGTGTGTGTGTGTGTGTGTGTGTGTGTGTGTGTGTGCAGGATGTTTAGGGTGTGAAAACGTCCCACGCTGACAGTTTGGCCGGTGAAACTGTGCTGCTGCAGCGGCTGCTCAGCGCCACGTTCACATCCCCACAGACTCACTTCCTGTCTCTGCTCACTCAGATTCACTTCAAACAGGAAGTAAGAAAATAAAATAAAACGTAAAAGAAAAACACAAAACAAACACGTGACGACATCACAGACGAGGAAAGAAAAGCTCCAACACGCCGAGCTGTGATCACATGACTGAGGTTGACTGTACATTATGAATTAAATAAGGATTTATAATGTTTCATAATGTGCAGTTATTGTAGCCTAGTGTTACCAATGTTTGTTTCATCAACGATTTAAATAAAGTTTTGGAAAAATTACAGAATAAAGAAGCAGCACTTGAACAAATGAACCTATGAAACGCGTGTTCACAGATGAGGAAAGAAAAGCTCCAACAGGCCACAGAGCTGTGATCACATGACTGAGTCAGACCGGATGGGATGGATCAGCTCTCTGAACTTTATTGTGAAAGGATCGATCAGAACAGGAAGTTGTATGTTTATTTATTCCTCTGTGGTCACTGTAGGAGCGGCAGCCATTTTGTTTTCTGTTTCATTCCTGTGATGTTTCACATTAAATGTTCAGCAGGTCAGAGTAGCTAAAGGTCAAAGGTCAAAGTTTCATTATGACCCCAGTTTATTACAATGAATTAATTGTATTGTATTATTCAGCGTATGTCCGGTGCCTTGGTGTGGTATAATCCCATAATAACACACCAAGAAGACAAACCAAGACAACAGGAACAGTCAGATCATCTTCACGGTTCAAAACCATCGTCCCCAAAAAAAAAGAAAAGGAAAGGAAAACATCACCAAGCTTCAGAGGAGTTCATCAGAGGTTAATTAAACACATTTCTCTGTCTTCTTTTCCAGGCTTTGGAAATAAAACCGTCTCAAACACATTGAAATTAAACAGCCATTCCAGTTTAATATTTCAGGGTTTTGTCTATAGATTTAATGGAATAACACCTCTCTGAAATCATCATAGCTTGTCCAGTACAAAGGAAGGAAATGAGACTCACTTTCACTTCATCTAACTCACACATTTCACATATTCTGTTTTCCTCAGGAATAATTTTAAATGGACCGACCTCCGCAGCCAGAGGAAGAAAACCAGATCTCAGCTGCAGCTGAAGATCTTTGACTTCTCTGTAAACGTGATGTAATCGATTTAATCTGTAAATTTCCACCTCCTCAAAAATTGAGTAAATCTCTTTGGACCAAAAAATGCAAGAGATACATTTTATAATTTTATGTTTATTATTGATTGATTTGAAATCGATGGTTTATTGTTCTATTGAGTGAAACGTCTTTTTTTTATTCGTTATTGTTTAATTTGTTTTTGAACTAAATGAATGTGACTCTAGAAATTCATGTTAATTAGAGTTCATGAGGTTTTTAACACTGATAAAGAGTTTGGTTTAAAATGCATAACTTTAAAATCATTTCAGTTGTCAATTAGATGCATTTATTTATTTGAAGGTGGATTTTCCAGGTTACAAGTTCAAATCCTTCAACTCCTGGTTAGAAAAAAAAATGGTTAAGTTTGAAATTTCTTGTTTTTATTTCGTAGTTTTCTGGAGAGAGAATTAAAATCTGAGACGTCTGTTTGTGTGAAGTGGCTTTCAGCTTCAAATAGGTCTGAACAGGAAACAAGGATAATAATAATAACAATAACAATCTATCTATCCCTACTGCAGTGCGTATTTTAAACAAAAAGAAATAGGTACCTGGTTTTAGGGCAAGATCTATCTCTGCTGTTGCAGCTTTTATGTAGGCACCACATGAATTTTAGAATTTTTATGGTTTTTATGTGAGATCTTTTAATGTAAGTTTTTATGTTGGTGCCTGTATGTTTATGTTTAACTGAGCCCAAACTGATGACAATTTTCTGTCCTTGTGACAGACAATAAAGTTTTTTAAATTGAATTAACAATAATAATAATAATAATAATAATAATAATAATAATAATCATAATCATAATCATAATAATCATAATAATAATGATAAACGATGAAGCTGAGTCTCTTCTCTCCTCAGCAGCAGCAGGAGGAAGAGGAGGAGGAGGAGGAGGAAGAGGAGGTTAAAAAAGGAGAGATTACAGGAAAGAAAAAAAAACTTTGATGTGTACATATGCAAATGAGTTTGTAAATGTCAGATTAGCATAGATCTGGTGGGGGGGGGGGCAGAGGGGGGTGAGGGGGGGGGCAGCTACAGGCCTGACAGCTCGGCCCGCGTCCAGACGGCTGCTTTACATATCAGAGTGGCCTCCCGTCACCGCCGGTTACCACCAGCATCCCGTCACCACGGAGACTGATGGAGACTGACAGGGCGGACGGACGGACGGATGGATGGATGGATGGAGAGAAAAAGAGAGAGGGACAGCTTTGGGCCAGGCTCGCCCACAGAGGAGGAAATAAAAACAGTTGATTATGTTAATGTGCTCGTTAATTTAATCAATTACTGCTGCAGCTCATCACAAACACACAAACACACAAACACACAAACACACAAACACCCCGAGAGGACGAGACACAGAGAGACACGGCGGTGTTGTCTTCAGATCATCGTTTAACCTTTAGACTCACACACACACACACACACACACACACACACACACACACACACACACACACACACACACACACACACACACACACACACACACACACACACACGTCACAACACGTTGTAATAATGAATCAATAGTTAATCATTGATCATTGATCAGTATCATCATTTATAAATCATTGCTCCAACACTGACGCTGATTCATCTGTAATTAAACATAGTTATTAATGTTTCATGGTCTTTATTGAATCCGTCTTTTCTATTCATAAGAATGAAAATACAATAATTAAACACATTATATTTAGTTAAATTACATTATAATTAGTATCAATGTAAGAAGAATGCTTTGTAAATTATGAATTAAATAAGGATTTATAATGTTTAATAGTGTTTGGTTATTGCAGTGTTTTTTTTTAAATCTTTTGTCATGACACAAAAACAAATCTTTATTTCATGTTGTTTGTTTCATCAACGATTTAAATAAAGTTTTGGAAAAACTACAGAATAAAGCAGCAGCACCTAAATCATCCTGTAAATATAATGAATAATTCATCTGAATTACAGACAAGTCCTTAACTCTACACATTTAAATTCTACTACAACAACTTTATTAACCTCATGTCAACACTGACAAACACAAAGACGCGTCTGTTTGAAACTCTTACAATTAATAACACAACACTTCTATATTTCTTCTTTAATATTTTATTTGTTGATCTGATGATTTTTCCTTTTCTGTTTGTTTTGTTTCTGAATGATTTCATGATTCATTTTATTGAATTACAAGAATTTAAATTGATTAAATTTTCATTTCTATGTTTTCATTCTTCAGTCTCATGTTATTTCTCTGTTGCTGCCAGGAAGTAGAAGAGTACAGTCCTATTATTATTAATATTATTATTATTATTTTAATCATAATCATAATAATAATTCTTAATATTCATTCATTTGTATTAGAGAAAGAGAGTAGATATACTGTAGTTTTCATATTGAAGTGTGAAGCCCTGAAGCACAGCGAGCACAGCGCCTCCTGCTGGTGGAGCATCAGACCACACTGACAAGTGTCCCCACACACACACACACACACACACACACACACACACACACACACACACACACACACACACACACACACACACACACACACACACACACACACACACACACGCGCGCGATTACAGCCGTACTTCCAGCAGCAGAGGAGAAACATCAAACAGGAAGTTGATGATTTTTACAACATATTAACACATTATTAAAAACTAAACAGTGAGATCAGTAAAACAGCAGAGGAAACAGGACGAGACTGAAACACAGAGAAGCTGCAGCAACTCACCACACGTCCTCATCACTATTACAGTTTCTTTTCAATTGCTAACAAGCAGTGGTCGAAACTGAAGTCACATGTTCAAAACTCTTAACACAGTTTGCAAAACACAAGTCCATGTGGACCAAACTGTGAAGCACTTTTCATTGCTTTCACACTAAATGCATTGAGTGACCACAGTCACCAAAACTCATGGACTCTTTTCTCAGTTACTAGTTCACCACCTGCAAAACACTAGACTTTTACAGCACATGTTTCACATGCTAACACACTTTGTTCAAAACAGTTAAAAACACAATCAAAACAGAATGATGGGAGGGGGAGGGGGGGGGGGGGGGGGGGGGGGGGGGGGCATGGGGAATTTCTGTTGCAGGAACATTTGAAATCAAAAATAATTTATTGAATAAAATAAATAAAAATATTATGCAACTCCAAACACAGATGAGGTTAGTTTCCAGCTCAAAACCGATCCAGGTGATCTGTCACATTTGTGTCTTTGTGTGTTTCCTTGAGGCGCAGTGAGCGGAGCCCTCAGGGCCGCTGTAGTTCTAGTGTCATTACATCACAGCACCTCGATCCTGGTCCAGTGTGTGTGTGTGTGTGTGTGTGTGTGTGTGTCTGTGTGTATATGATGGTGTGTGTCAGTGAGAGACGTGTGGGACTCTGGAGGCTTCGTCTCTAAAACTGTGAATGAACGGATGAGTTTCCTGTTTACAGCTGCTGATTGGTCTGTCACAGAGCAGCGTAAACCAATCAGAGCAGCGTAAACCAATCAGAGCAGCCGACCTCCATCGACCTCCATCGTGGAGCAACGTTTAATAAACACGTTAATAATAATAACCAGCCACACACCCCAAGTGTGTGTTCACAACCTCTTTTTATTAGACTTTTATCAGACAAAAACAAAGCGAGTGAATCAGACGAAGACTTTGTTCATGAAACTCGGAAACTCTGAACCTCTGAGCCAATCAGGAGAGACTCAGAACAGTTGAACAGTTGAAGCCGCGAAAACTTACTTCAATGCCGTGATTTTGTCACATTGTAATGACTGTTGTAATGTCCTGTTGGTCTCAGGCAAGTCCGTCTGTCCTGAAACACATCAGGTCACTACACAAACAAGCTCTGAAAACATTAGACAGAAAGTCACGACAGTATCATCACTGTGAAATACTAAACAAATATAAAATGCTTAGTTTTGATAATTTAAAGCAGAAGTAAGCGATCTGGTGGTTTTGGCTAATGCTGCGTTCCAGGCAGGCTTTTGAAACCGTAAATTACAGCTTCAAGTCACGACTTACGACTTTGTAGCGTTCCAGGCAACCCACTCGTGTTTCTCCGACCTGTTTTACCTGTGAAAGTCACTATAACGGCCACTCGTAACTTCTGACCCGTGAACTCGTACCAGATCGAACTGGTACCACTTCACGGTCGGAAAAACACCAGTTACGGGTTGCCTTGAACGCACCATAACGTCTTGTCAGCAGATGGAGTTAGCAGCCCCCGCCCTCGTCATGGATCTATTGGTCCTCGTCCCTACGTCACCACATTCAGGCGCATCCCTTGGCTGCACACACAGAGAGGACTGCCCCTTTATGCCGTTCTCTCTCCTCATTGGATAAAGGTTGTAGGATACAAGGAAAGTTTTCTCCTGGGCTCAGAGCAGAGCAGAGTGACTGACAGACCCGTGTTTCAGACCAAACACTCTATAGAAGTGATTGCTGTCGGAAGATACAACTATTTAAGACTTAGATTAACACAAAAATATCGCTTACTTCTGCTTTAATGATGCATTCTGATGTCCGTTTAGTGCACAAAATAATTCATAATGTTGCCCCTCCCCCACTGAAAACCTTCGTTAAACTCTGCTCTGAGCTTTAAGATCTGTCTCAAGTAGAGATTGTAACATCCCTAAGCGTAGCTCTGCCTTTGCTCAATCTGCCTTTTCTTTTAAATCTGTCAAATCATGGAACAATCTTCCAACTAATCTGAAACTCTGTATAGACTTCAATGTTTTCTCCCGGGAAGTCAAACAATGGATCCTAAGAAATCAGTCATGTCAGCATTAATCATGAGCCTAAATTATTTTTAACCTTGGCAAAGTGTGAAGTATTTTAATAACTGTATGTTTCTCTCTGATATGAGAGGGTGTATTATGCACATGTGTATGGATGTTTAGAACGCTATGTAAACTGATAATTCTCACCTTTCTATTGTTCTTATTCACAGGCCCAGGGACGACGGATGGAAAGTAGCTAGTGAGATAAATCCGCTACAAGGCTTCTCTTCTCTTCTCATTTCCAGACTAATGTTATTTTGTACATTGTCCCTGATACAAATAAACTTATTAAACTTAAACTTAAACTTAAACTTAAACTTAAACCTCGGAGACAATCAGGAGAGACCTCAACGCTGCCTCTGTCAACACCTTCACCATTTTTAGGTCTTTAGAAAGAATCTGGATCAGAAGAAACTGTTGAGTCAGAAACTCAGAAAAAACTCAAAGTATAAAAATGTTAATAAAAGAACACAACACAAAGTCCAACGACATTCTGCATTTTACACATTTTTATGAAAAATTGTAAAAATAATATACGCACAACATCCCTTGCTTGGGGTGCTGGGCCAAGGGGAAAGTAGAAAAGAGAAGAACAAAAAAATGTTTTATGAAACAACTGAACAAACCAAATCAAATGTTTTTGCTGTAAAACTCATCTGGACGTTCAGACGTTGAATCTTTGTGTTTAGTTTGTTTTGTTTCTTCAGCGACTCCGACGTGAGTGTGAACGCTCACCAGAGGATTCAAACCTGCAGAGTCCTCACTAAATAACCTCAATAGGTTATCTGTTGGAAAAAAAATCTCACTAAAATCTTGCAGTGTGCATTTTAGCCAAATTGGACAATTTTGGACAGGTTTTGGAGATCGCCAAGGGACACTGTTTGGAAAAACTCTATAGTGCCTCAGTATTTTATTTTTTTAACTCTTTTTTAAATTATTTTTTCACAGAAGAAAATACAGTCAAAAGAAAATACAATCAGTAAAGCAATAAAGGAGAACAGAACAGCCAGTCACATCGACAACAACAGAGAAGAAAAAAATAACAAAGTAAAAATAAAAAATAAAAAATACAAGACAGAACAAAACAGAAAAAAATAAGTAGGTAAACAAACCACCAAATACAGGTATGTCCAAAGACATTATATCAGAATGGGCACCATAGTGCTTTCACAAAATCACAAACAGGGACGATACTGCCACACCAAATTTTTTCTTTTCCCCCACTCATTCCATAGCAGTTAGAAAACAAGACCACGTTTTTCATATTTATCCACCGAGTTCGTGTAACAATATATGACTCTTTCCAGTTTTGCTATTTTAATGAGTACATTGAACCAGACTTGGATACTAGGAGCTGATGTACCTTTCCAATGGCAATATAGTAACTTCTTAGCAACAGTAAAGGCTATTGCTAGCCATTTATTATTTGCCTGGTTTGCAAGCCTGGAAAAGATCCCTAGAAGACAGACAGCAGGGTCGGGCTCAGTATAGGACGAATCGCCTTGTTGTTTACAACTACTTCCGGGTAGAAAACCAGCATGAGAACAATAGTGACGGACGAGAGTTTCGCTATAACTACTTTTTCATGTCACTATATCACCGTTTAGACTAATCTGATGTTTGTAAAGTTTATAAAACCAATGATTGGACAAACATTACTATTTATCTGTGCACATTTTTGTAATTAGTCATGGTTATCATAGATTAGCCAGGCTAACGGTTAGCTAGCTGTTTAACTTTAATAACTCAGTGACTCAATAAACGCTCCATGAACAAATATTTTCTCCAGCGGATATCTGAGTTCCAACATGACTGAGCTAACTGGAGTAGTTTCATGTTGTGTCCCACAACGGGAGGGTTTTAACAGCTGACGTCCTGCTGTTAGCTTAGCTACCGCCGTTAGCTTACCGTTAGCTGTCCCTGTCAGCTGAGCCACTGATGCTTTAGACACTGTGATTCCCCCAAACTGAATAAATACAACACATAGCAACACAAAACACACACACAGAAATAGTAATGTTTCTTCAATCATTTCAGATTTGTCTAAACGGTGATAGGGCGTGAAAAATATGATATATAGCTAAACTCTCGTTCGTTACTATTGATCTCATTCACATTACATCTGGTTTTCTAAGTAGAATGTAAACAACAAGGAGATTCGGTCTATAGTGCCTCAATAGTTTTACATATCAACCTAAAATTTGGTACATATGTGGACAGGGAGTGTGTGAACCATATATGTAAAATTCAACCCTTCAACAATCTTTGTGTTGAGTTTGTTTTGTTTCTTCAGCGACTCCGAGTGTGTGAGTGTGAACGCTCACCAGAGGATTGAAACCTGCAGAGTCCTCACCTGAGGAGACACAACGGAGACACAACACATGTATTATACATCACAGCTACACACACGCAGCATCTGGAGTGAGTCCAGATGTTGCCGGAGAGGCTGTAACTGTTGTTGTCACTTCACTGGGCAGCCGAGCTCCAACTGCCCCAACTGCCCCAAACTCCCTCATTTATTCATCAGACACCATTTCTAATTGATCTGCTGGTGGAGAGGAGGCATGCAAACACACACACACACACACACACACACACACACACACACACACACACACACACACACACACACACACACACACACACACACACACACACACACACACACACACACACAGCAGTAAAACACAACTCAGTGTGAGGGAGGTGTGTGAGGTCTCCAGACTTTTGTTTGTGTTTTATTTTTGGCTGAAAACCAACAGAGTGAGTGTGTAATGAGCATCTACACACACAGAGGGGGGGGGTTGGGGGGTTAGGGGGTTGGGGGGTTGGGGGGTCGGGGGGGTCGGCCATCTTCCCAGTGCCTCCTCCCATTCAGACGGAGACGAGACGTCTCATCGTCTCATCACTGTCGTCCAGAACTCAGACATCAGACACCGAGTGTGACCCGACGTCTGCAGCAGAACCAGGACCGGGGGGGGGGGGGGGGGGGGGGGCAACTAACTTTGTTTGTTGAGCTTTTTTCACAACAGAACATAAACTAGAAACACTCAGAACAGAATCCTCACCACAAAAAGCAAATGAATAAGTAAGGGATAATGTAGAGTTGGTCGGTTGTTATTTATGCAATATATCACTCTCCAGTCCGTGGTATATGCTCATTCTACCACGGCTAAGGTGGTGTTCGGCCCGACGCGAACGGTTACCAATAATGACAATATGAAAGAGGACATGTAGTTTTCTTCAAGCAGAATAAAAATCTGTTCCCAGCTGTCCAGACGTTAGCTCCAAGTAGCTCTGTCACTGCTCAGTCCCCTCTACCATTGTTAACCCTCTGGAGGTCAAAGTTCACCTTCAACATGTCAGTTACACTACTTTACTACATTTTTAACATCCTAAAAACATCAGCTGTCTGTTGCTACGGACTGCAACAGTCCGTTGTCATGGATACATGACAACAACTTCCATTCACACCAGTCATACGTGCCTGAGGCGGAGTGATAGCCTACGCTGTGATAAGGCTTTAAGCGGCGTTCACACCGGACGCGATAGACGCGAATATAATCGCGCCAGATGCTTCATTCGCACCGCTTGGTCATTTTGGATCATTCGCGTCCATCGCGTCATTCGCGCTAGACGCTCCGCTCGTTAATTTGAAAACCGGTCTCAACCTGCTCTCTCTCCACGTCGATCGTGGCTGATATCACCACCGTTGCTGCTCTGTAGCTACTCGCTGTACAAGTCTCAGAAACACCGGGAAGCCGTCGTGTCTGGGTTCACTGTGTGTGTGTGTGTGTGTGTGTGTGTGTGTGTGTGTGTGTGTGTGTGTGTGTGTGTGTGTGTGTGTGTGTGTGTGTGTGTGTGTGTGTGTTTTTTTTTGTTCACTCTGTGTAGAAGAGGCAGCGGTGCCACACACAGCTCATATACAATCAGCTTCTCCTTCATGTTGTTCTGAGTGTAAACAACCGTACAGAGAAGTGACGTCGTCGGCTTGAACTCGGCGCTGATTGGATGTCACGGCGCGATGCCGCCTGAAAAGTTCAATATTTACAACTTTATTCGCGCCGCTCCAGACGCTTCATTCGCGCCGCCTCCGCCTGCATCGCGTGTCATCGCGCCATTTACATTGATTTTCAATGTAGAGTTGCCGCTCCATTCGCGTCTATCGCGTCCGGTGTGAACGCCGCTTTAGAATAGTAGCCGTGGTATATGCTCATTATACCACGGTTAACAACCAATCAGATCGCTGGATTTCACAAATTAAGCTGTAATTCAAATTACAGCTGGTTTTCTACCAGGAAGTAGAATGTAAACAACAAGGAGATTCAGTCTATAAGTCAGCAGAAGGATTTTGAAGTCTGAAGGAAAGGAGGAAACGGACCTGGAGGAGGATTCAGGTTCTGTTCATCAGTGACATAATGTTTTATCAGGAGGAGAATAACCATCATCATCATCATCATCATCATCATCATCATTACTAATCCTTCAGTAATTCATGCTCACGCCGCCACGGCCCAATCACTTTCCCAACGCGAGGCCTCGGCTGCCAGCAGCTCCGGTCCGGGCTGATTGAGTTCTGGCTGCGGCTGCATCGGAGAGGAGGAGGAGGAGGAGGGGAGGGAGGAGGAGAGGAGAGGAGAGGAGATGAGAGGAGAGGAGAGGAGAGGAGAGGAGAGGAAAGGAGAGGAGAGGAGGGGAGGGGAGAGGAGAGGAGAGGAGAGGAGGGGAGGGGAGAGGAGAGGAGAGGAGAGGAGAGGAGAGGAGAGGAGAGGAGAGGAGAGGAGAGGAGAGGAGAGGAGAGGAGGAAAGGAAAGGAGGGGAGAGGAGGGGAGGGGAGAGGAGAGGAGGAGAGGAGGGGAGGGGAGGGGAGGGGAGAGGAGAGGAGAGGAGGGGAGAGGAGGAGAGGAAAGGAAAGGAGGGGAGAGGAGGGGAGAGGAGGAGAGGAGGAGAGGAGGGGAGGGGAGAGGAGAGGAGAGGAGAGGAGAGGAGAGGAGAGGAGAGGAGAGGAGGAGAGGAGAGGAGGAGAGGAGAGGAGAGGAGGGGAGGGGAGGGGAGAGGAGAGGAGAGGAGAGGAGGGGAGGGGAGAGGAGAGGAGAGGAGAGGAGAGGAGAGGAGAGGAGAGGAGAGGAGGAAAGGAAAGGAGGGGAGAGGAGGGGAGGGGAGAGGAGAGGAGGAGAGGAGGGGAGGGGAGGGGAGGGGAGAGGAGAGGAGAGGAGGGGAGAGGAGGAGAGGAAAGGAAAGGAGGGGAGAGGAGGGGAGAGGAGGAGAGGAGGAGAGGAGGGGAGGGGAGAGGAGAGGAGAGGAGAGGAGAGGAGAGGAGAGGAGAGGAGAGGAGAGGAGGAGAGGAGAGGAGGAGAGGAGAGGAGAGGAGGAGAGGAGAGGAGAGGAGAGGAGAGGAGAGGAGAGGAGAGGAGAGGAGAGGAGGGGAGGGGGGTAAGGAAAGGAGAGGAGAGGAGAGGAGAGGAGAGGAGGGGAGGAGAGGAGAGGAAAGGAAAGGAGAGGAGAGGAGGGGAGAGGAGAGGAGAGGAGAGGAGAGGAGAGGAGAGGAGAGGAGAGGAGAGGAGAGGAGAAGAGGAGGGGAGAGGAGAAGAGGAGAGGAGGAGAGAAGGGGAGGGTTGAGGAGGAGAGAGGAGAGGAGGGGAGGGGAGAGGAGAGGAGAGGAGGGGAGGGGAGGGGAGGGGAGAAGAGGAGAGGAGGGGAGGGGAGGGGAGGGGAGGGGAGAGGAGAGGAGAGGAGAGGAGAGGAGAGGAGAGGAGAGGAGAGGAGGGGAGGGGAGGAGAGGAGAGGAGAGGAGGAGAGGAGAGGAGAGGAGAGGAGGAGGGGAGGGGAGGGGAGAGGAGAGGAGAGGAGAGGAGAGGAGAGGAGAGGAGAGGAGAGGAGAGGAGGAGAGGACAACATGCTTCTTGCCCATCAATGGGAACATTTGGAAGCGTGACCAAAGGCGTTGTCCTGGTCCAAGTGGGCCGGCGGGGGGGCCCGGTGGGGGGGCCGCGGGCCCCTCAGGAGCCTCTGTAGCGGCTCTGCTGCCCCGCTGCTGCTGTCACAACACAAACCACACAGGACGACGCTGCTGATGAAAGGAAAATAAGACACACGCTGCAAGTTAATAAATACACCGCTTATTAAAACCTGCTGCAGTCACAGGAACTAAATCTGCTGCTTCTCTGTGTTTTAGACACTCAAACAAACATTTTCAGATGGTTTCAACGTGTTAAACATAGGGGAGAGTGGGGTAAGATGAGCTGCTTTTTATATTCAGGATCACTACATTGTTGTGATATTTACCCCAAAATCACACTGCAAAAACTCAATATCTTTCCAAGAATATTTGTCTTATTTCTTGTCAAAATGTCTCATTTCTAGTCAAAACTAATCTCTTTCCACTTAAAATAAGACTCATCACCTAAAAAAAAATCTGCCAGTGAAAGCAGGTTTTTTGTGTTTGTAATAAGAAAGAAAAACTTGCTCCACTATCAGATTTTTCTACTTATTTCAAGTGAAAATCTGCTTGAAAGAAGTAAAAAGTGTCTAAAAACAAGCTGCTTTTTAATGTGATGTGTCTTATTTTAAGTAGAATGAGATTTGTTTTGACTAGAAATTACATTTTTGACTTGAAATGAGACAAATATTCTTGGTCAGATTTTGAGTTTTTGCAGTGCATATCCTATTGCTATAATGTTTGGGATATTGACATTTGCCTTTGACATATGATAAGCTCGTGACAATATCCCAAACATTATAGCAATATATGATTTTGGGGTAAATATCACAACAACATCAAGACAATTGTAGTTTTGTTGCTAACTAACACATCTGCATATATTTCAGGATGTTGAGCTTCCCCACAAACAAACAGAATGAGTGTAAATATAACTGTTTTTAAAATATAGCATGTTCAAAGAAAGTGGTCTCGTGGCTCAACTGACCCTGTGTATGGGGTAAGTTGAGCATAGGAGCGGGGTCAGTTGATTCACCCTATTCACCCATTCATGCTAGGTTTACTACCTCATAATGTAGTTCATAGATACCACAACAAAACCACCGGCCTGATTTCAATCAAACTTCTGCGTTGGACTCCCCTCGGACGCCCAGATGATATATCCCAATTTGGAGAAATTTTTGTTCTTCCCTATGTTTAATATCAGTGTATTCACCAAGGATTTAAATAATCACTTTATTGAACCTCTGACGTCTGAAAGGATGTTACATAACGATGCACTGTCGTCTGCCTGTAGCTACGGCAGGATATGAGCCAGAATCTTAAATGACCATTTGTAAGTTTAGATATTGCTTTGTGGCTAACATTAGCATTAGCAGGTGTTTACCAAATAAGAGCTCAGTTGTTAACGTGTTTACTGCACGTTAGCGGTAAAGCTGCTTCTTAGGACAAAGTGAAAGAGTCAGAACAAGAGCTAGAGCTAAGCTAAGCTAAGCTAAGCTAAGATAGATGAGCTTAGCATGCTAGATCAAGAATAAACTTTCCACCTCTAGACAGATGTTGGTGAGTAAAACAATGAAGTGATGCTGAACTGGTCCCCAGTCTGAGGCCCTGTGGTGGAAAGAAAGAAAGAAAGAAAGAAAGAAAGAAAGAAAGAAAGAAAGAAAGAAAGAAAGAGTCAATAGACCAGTGATGAATGAAGTGTCAGCTCAATTGATATAGCCTAGTTATACTGATTAATCTGCAGTAGGCCTATACATTTAATTTAATTCAATGCTGGGAATAAGATCAGCTTGTATCACTGGCCGTTTGACTTATATACATTTATATAACCTAACATGTGTTTAAAGTATGAACACAAACATATTTCTATGGGCCGGACATATAGATGCATATGAACAAGGCAAGACAAGGCAAATTTATTAGTATAGCCCGTTTTTACCACCAGTTTGTCTCAAAGGGCTTTACATCCCATCATAACAACATCCTCTGTCCTTAGACCCTCACATCCACTGAGGAAAAACTCCATGAAAAACCCTTTTAACAGGGAAAACCAGGAGAAAGCTCAGGGTGAGCAACAGAGGAGGGATCCCTCACCCAGATGAAACTGTTCAAGTTCAGGATTCATCGAGTTTCATCAGGCTCAGTGAAGTTTAGTTTGAAGTGCTGAGTCCCTTCAGTGGAGGAGGAGGAGGAGGAGGAGGAGGAGGAGGAGGAGGAGCAGGAGGAGGCTCCTAACCCTAATAGAGACTCTGAGTGCTGGTTTGACAGCTCTCATTAATTACCTCATTTAAACACGTATTAAACAGCAGCTGTCAACGTCTATGAGCAACAGGAGGCTGAAGGAACAAAGACTCTGCTGCTGCGGTGGATCAATGAGATCCAGTGTTAAAAGTCCAGACAGCAGCTCAACCTTTACACTGCAACAACACACAGACCAGACAACAATCAGTCAATTCAGAATAGAAAACAACAGACTGAGAACTGATTTCACTTGTCTTTGCTCATCAGTCTCGCTTTTATTTTGAAATGCATGTAATTCCCATCATATAGAGGACAGGAGGAAACTCTTTTACCTTCAGCGTCTTAAGAATCAGAAATATCCTCGTTGGTTTGGAGGTTTTTAACCGACCAGGTTGAGTTTCTTTCTTTCTCTGGATGCATCAACATGTTTAACTCTCGGTGTCTGACAGCGTAACTTGTCTCTCGTCCTTGTGCGTTTAGTTTAGTTTAGTTTAATACGTTTATTTGTATCAGGGGCAACGTACAAAATAACATTAGTCTCGAAATGAGAAGAGATGCCTTGTAAGGGGGATTTATCTGACTAGCTACTTTCCATAAGAACAATAGAAAGGTAAGAATTATCAATTTACATAGCGTTCTAAACATCCATACAAATGTGCATAATACACCCCATAATACATCATCTCACACATCACAAACACTCCAGACATATTTCATATCAAAAAGAAACATACAGTTATTAAAATACTTCACACTTTGCAAAGGTTAAAAATAATTTAGGCTCATGATTAATGATTAATGCTGACATGACTGGTTTCTTAGGATCCATTGTTTGACTTCCCGGGAAAAAACATTGAAGTCTGTACAAAGTTTCAGATTAGTTGGAAGATTGTTCCATGATTTGACAGATTTAAAAGAAAAGGCAGATTGAGCAGCAAAGGCGTCCCAGTGACGCTGTCATGGAGACGGAGGTGCTGGGAAACAAACTGAACTGTTTAGAGGAGGACGAACTCGGGCTAATGGCGCTAATTAAAAGCACTTATTAATGAGAGTCTGTTCTCTGGCGACACGGTGGAAAGTCCCTCATGATATCAACCACTATTAATCTGCGCTAATCAGTCGCCTGTCCCCCCCTCCCCTCCCCCTCTGTCACAGCGGTTAGCATGGGGCGATTAGCATGAGGCGCTAATCAGCCATACCGCCGTCCCCAGCGAGCAGGTGGTGCTAGTCACAGCGATGACTGATGACTCACGTGCACACGCAGCGCTGCAGGCTAGAGCCTCCACCGAGCTGCAGCGTAAGTGCTGAAATATGTCCCATTTACATCCACTTCCCATTTACATCCACTTCCACAGTTTGGAAAATATCTGACCTGAAGCCGGAGAAGAAAGCTGCAGGGCAGACTGTGCTTTTTTAAAAACAAGCACCCGTGGCTCCGCTCCAGATTCAATTTAAATATTTTAGTGCAGGTCGGCGGCGCGGCGCCCTGCAGCCAGGAATTGTTTAACATTAACACCGGGCATATTTTCTGCTTCCTCTCAGCCACAGTTTGGGTTTAATGTAGAAACTGTTGGTCTGAATTACAGTGATGGACAAAATGTGACCGGATTATGAAAATATGTTCATATTAAATATTTAAATCCTCCTCTGCTGATGTGGACAGACTCAGAGAACAGATCACGTGAAAAGACAAAAAACTCATTAAATCTCCACTTAAACTTTAGTAAAAACTACGGCTGCAGAAGTCAACAGCATAAATACACGTTAATGCAGAAGTCGAACCATAATAGAATAGAATAAACTTTATTGTCCCACAGGGGAAATTTGTTGTGGACTCAAGTGCATGGTAAAAGCTGCCTTAATATACATAACATACATAAATGACAGTTCGAAATGTACATATACACTCATGACACACCCAGTTAGGGGTTAAATAAATAAATACATATAATACAATACAATACAATAACGTTAATGCAGAAGTCAACAGCATAAATTCACGTTAATGCAGATTTCACTGTGTTGAGCTTTGACCCCCCTAAATGGAGTGAGCCCTTTAAGGGTTTCTGGACAATATTTGTCTTTTATCTTTGGTTAATAAGCTACATAATAAAACAACATTTGCATAAAACAGCATATTTGTATAATATCACTCTCTTCAGGGTTTGTTTTGATCAAATAAAAAAAATGTGCATTTCATTTGTGATTCATGGCGACGTATTGATGTTGTAATAAACCAAACACACGCAGCTTATTGTCAAAGCCACGAACAGGAAGCTGCACAACTTCTAAAGTCAAGAAGAACAACTAAAGGCCTCAGACTGGTCCCTCTCTTTACCGTGTCTCCAGAAACACTTCCTGTCGTGCTGAGTTTTTGCAGCTCATGTATTTTGTGAAGCTGCAGTGAGTTGAGTTGATCTGTCCGGGCCACCGTAGAAACCAGTTCTCTCATGAACCTCCGTTGGATCGTCTTCACTTGGTGCTGCAGCTCCTTCAGTTTGATCCAATTCCTCATCTCTAATCTCTAATCTGAGGAAAGAGACGACGTCATGAGGGAGAACTTCACAGATCAGTGACCAGGAACCTAATCTGCCATCATGTCCTCATCATGTGACCTAACACCATGGTTTCATGGTTTCATGGTTTCAATTCAATTCAATTCAATTCAATTCAATTCAATTCACTTTATTAATCCCGAAGGAGGGACATTTTTTTGTCCCAGCAGCACACAACAATCATTCATTAAAAATATGGTCAGCTAGACTGCCCAGGTCTGGAGACTATGTTATAAAGTCTGATGGCCTCAGGCAGAAAGGACGCACTGTAGCGCTCCCGTGCGCATCTTGGCTGCTGGAGTCTTTGGCTGTGGCAGCTCCTCAGGCCGTCCAGGGTGCTGTGGAGGGGGTGGGATGGATTTGATCTTCCCCAGCATTCTGTGTCTCACCACCTCCTCCAGTGGAGCCAGCCTGGTCCCCACGACTGATCCAGCCTTTTTTATGAGTTTATTAATTTTGTTGGAGTCCTAAAGCCTGCTCAAGCCCTTTTTGTACAGTACCTCGATGTTTAGGGACCACTGCAACTTGCAGTCAGGGTTCACACCGAGGTACTTGTACGATGTTACCTGCTCCACCTCTGTTCCCGAGATGGAGATCGGCAGTGGTGATGTGTTTGTGCGGCTGAAGTTGACCACCATCTCCTTGGTTTTATTGATGTTCAGCTGTAGATGGTTCTCCCCACACCAGCTCACAAAGTCATGTGAGTCATGTTCAGACGGGGGTGAAGCCGACGCTGGCTGAGACCAGATCAGTCACAGGATCAGATTCCAGGACCGGGGGCCGAGGAGCGTTGGAGCGTCGTAGCCAGGCTGTGATGAAGACCAACTCCCCGTCCATCCACCTCCATCACAGCCAGCTCCTCCACGGTTCCTCTCTCCCTCCCCAGGGGACGAGGCAGCGAGGACCGAGCCAGGCGTCCCGCAACCAGCCAAGCTTTGTTTTCAGTCCACTACCCACCCCCCCACCACTGAATAAATTCATTCAGCAAAAAAATAATGAAGGACGAAGAACCAGAGCCTTAACAAGAGGAGATTGTAATGTACCGAGGCGTAGAACAACATTTTGTCAAATGGTTGTTTCTGTAAGAGGAACTCAGTCCTGGAACAAGTTACCACCACACATCAGAAACTGTGACAACTACTTACTCTTTAAAAAAAAGCTCAAACATCGGTTAAAAACAAATAAGACATGTTCTCATATAGCTTAAATACTGTTTGATCTGATGTCTGTTCCCGGGGCAGATGGTATATTGTTCTTTAACTGTGGGTTAAAATTGTTCTTATTTTGTTTGTCTGCGTCTGTTTTGCCTTGATATTGTCTGTCTGTGTTCTGTCTTGTAATTGTCCATTGTATGACTTGTCATCACAAGGTTTTAAAGTCTTCTGTGTTTATGTTTTTTAGAAACCTGCCTTGGGACTGCGGCTGAAATTTAGCAGTTGTGCTAAGTCCGGCACATTTACACTGATGCTTAATGCGTCAGTGTTGATGAATGTGCACTGTCCCAATTCAATAAATAAAGAAATGAAATGAATGAAAAACTAGAAACAGCATTTCCTAACGGAAAATGCGTGTGAATGCTGAAAGCCATTGCTGAACCATGCTGAATTAGCAGAATAAATTGACAAACACATGCGGAATGGCATACAAGAAACATGTCCAAGGAAGGAATTGAACCCAAAACTTCATGAGTGGTAACCTAACACACTAACCATATGGCCACAGAGGACCTGAGTTACAATGAGCTTTATACTATGAGGAATCAAAGACTGTCCAATGACAGCTGAATAGTTGGAATCAAAAGTCAAGCAATGATGTGAAATGACTGAGGCAGGAATTGAACCAATGACCTCATGATCATTAAACCTTTACTCTGCCACGCGGCCACAGAGAGCACACAGCTATCAAGACTGTTGTCATTGTAATGTGATGATGTGCTGCAAACTGGTACGAGTAATCAATGCGATAACGAACACCTATAACCAATTGAAGGCGGGGGAGGGGAGGTGAATCTGCCAGTGACGTCCAATAGTGGGCAGCGCAGGACAAGAAATGATGGATACAAATCATTCAAGAGCTTTGCTTTTCTCTGCTGCTCCAGTGCATTTAAATCTTAGAGCAGTAGTATAAACAAGAAACATGTCCACAACCCTGGACCTCATGATTGGCAGCCCAGCAAACTAACCTCTCAACCACAGAGGGAGATAAAACATGCAGAATTTTATACCGTGATAAATCAAACACTGTCCAATGCAGCTGTAGTTTACACAGTTTAAACAAGGAGCAAGTTATCAGAAATCAACAAAGGAAGACTGGGGGAATGATTCACTAACAAAGTTGAGCTCCTTCTACTCTGCTGTGAAAAAAATTGCATTGGGGTGAATGCCAGAGAGAGAGCACCCAGGCTGCATTTAAAAAATATTTTAAATTATTATCTTAGTCTATTTTTAGCAAGAAGACAAGCGTGGCTACAAACTGTGGGCAATTCTTGTGTGTAGAGTGTCATTTGTAGCTTTGGTGGCAATTTCAGAAGAAAAGTTCCAGTCGCTTTTTTGGATCTCCTGCACTCTGACGATGATGTCACTCACTCTAGCCAACGCAATACACACTCATTGAAAAGTGTGAAATTTGTCAGAAATCCTCATGTGCTTTTAAAGGATTTATCTCAAAAACGGTACAAGATATGGAAAAGTTGTAAACAGGTTGAATACATTAGAAGTTTGTCTACAGATCAAAATTTGAATGAAGTCTGTAGCAGAAAGTATGCTGAAGCTTTAGAGGCTGAAAGAAGTAAGAAGATTTGAAGACTGTTCCAATGCATTCTCTATGGGGAAAAAAAGTATGAATAATGCTTTCAGCATTCACACTAATAATAAGTATAAAGAAAATGGCGGGGAGGAAGCATTCACACTATTGACCCTGGGCCTCCTCCTCCTCCTCTTCTGCTGAAGGTTTCTCAGCGTTGGTTTTACCTCTGGAGCGGCGACAGCTCTGGAGCAGCAGGAGAGCAGAGATAAAGACGAGGAGCTGGACGTCCTCCTCTGGGTGTTGTTGTGTTGGAGGAGCGGTGGTATCGAGCCCACAGAGGGAGGGATAATGCTCTCTCCAGGGGGGGGGGGAGGTAGAGGGGGAGGCAGAGGGGGAGGAAGGCTGCCAGACTGCTCCACTTGTCTGTTAATCTGCGCTCTCTCTCTGGGAACGGGGAACGCTGACGGACACGGTGCCAGCAGCGGGACGACGGGCTGCAGATGGCAGCTCTTCACCACCACACGTCTGCATGGTCTGCACCGGGCTTTTATTTTGAAATCCAGGGCTCTCTGGCCCCAATACTTCTCCTTTTGAGAGACGAAGCTTTAAAATGACTGTGAAACTCCCTCTGTAGTGAAAGTCGTGTCCATCAGGTGAAGAAGAACAACAGGGGAAATCCATCCATGTTCACTCAACGTAAACATTCAACATTCAATGGAAATGAATCTCCTGAAATCATTCCGCATGGATTGTTTTTCTTATGTGTGTTTTTTATTCGCAAAATCAATAATGCAAAACCTTCTTTTCCAAACTTTTCCTAAAGGACTTAAGTCCAACTGGCACAAAAAGACAGAATCTAAAAACGTCCTGCATCCAGAGGTCAGAAGGAGAAAAGTTATTATTAATAAAGTATTTCTGTGGTGAAAGGAGCTCAATTTAAATTTAAGTTAAACCTAAACACCCGCAGGACCGACTTACACCAAGTGGTGTTAACACCTGTCTAAAGGTCTAGTTATTATTGGTGTGATTAGATTTCATATGGTTCCTCCTCTCAGGTGGTAGATCTAATCCTCTTTTCTCCAACGTCGGCGTGGCCACAATTTATTTTCCAAGTGAAAACGTAACAACACCACATAAAACAATTCATGCTTAAGTAATAACAATTTTCTCTCATACTGTTTCGGTGGCGGCAGAAACAGTTAAATAATGAAAATATCAATAGAATCAAGCAAAGAAACAAACGTTTTGACTTTTAGTTCCTGGTTTCAGATGTAAATTCTTTTAAATTTCTGTTAATTCCAACAGGAAGTGATGAGAGTAGAACATTTCCTGCAGCTGGTTTCCTCAGTGTGTTGAAACAACAATGAAATCTCCTCAAAAGGTTCAAGTCCTTCGATTTGCATCTTCATTGGAACATTTTGTGTAAAATATTTACGTGTACGATTGAACCGCTCCTGTTTCCTATATGTCAAGGATTATAACTGAGACCTTGATCTCATTAAAGCTGTGAAAGCAGCCACAGATTCAGACTTGAAAAAGTCTCGGTGCTGTTTGTTGTGAACCCCGGAGGAGCAGCAGCAGCAGCAGCAGCAGCAGAGCAGCCATGTTGGAGCCGCGAGTCGGACATCTGCTGGGGGGTTGGTCAACATATGTTTCCTCCGTGCTGTCTCTTCACAAAGACGACAAGCTCATGTCCCTCCAATTCAAAAAGAAAGAAAGAAAAAAAACCTTGGAAATAATGCAGCGTGGAAAAAGAAAGTAAAACCACAACATGCACAGTGTTGATGATGTAGAGGAGGAGGAGGAGGAAGAGGAAGAGGAAGAGGAGGAGGAGGAGGAGGAGGAGGAGGAGGAGGAGGAGGAGGAGGAGGAGGAGGAGGAGGAGGAGGAGGAGGAGGAGGATTGGCTCGGGCTTTAGAGGTCACTCCATCATGAGGAGGAGACGCTCCATCAGATCTCCAGCTGTGCAAGAATCCAAATGCACTGCAGTTTCAGCTGCTCTGTGCAGAATGGATCATATTAAAGTGTATATTAAATATCCATATAGTTGAGTTGATGGGCTTCGTGCTGTCAGGTGTCTGTAGCAGTGAGTCCAGGTTATTCATCATGTGTAAAAACATCTGTATGTGACATAATGACAGAGTCTGACAGAACCTGGTGGTCAAACGCTTTTGTCGGCAACAGAAAAGGAAACAGTTTGTATTTACGTCTGGATCAAAGGAAAGAAGAGTGAACACAGATTCAGAGTCAGTTCTAAACAACATTTAAAACATTTTATACAGACGCAGCGACCCAGTTCACATGGCAACTAGCCACGGCCGCTGCTAGCGAGTCTGGGCCCCCTGAAATAGAACTGAAGGGAGCTCCATATATATCATCTACTGATACGCCAATGCTGTCCAACACTTAATCTCTAATTCCGATAACAACCGATACCGATATGCAGGTGTTTTTTCCCCCAAAACTAATTAATAACAAATCTCCTGTCAATAATTAAGTAGTGATGGTCTGCCACTATTGAGTTTCATCATCAGCAGAAAAATCAATAATGATATGGACAGATATTACTACATTTTTATGCTGATATCAGGCTTTAAAATGCAAAGATTTTGGTGGAAAAAGGACAAACAAGTCTTTATACGAGTTTACGCTCTTTTACATGAGTTTTAAAGCTTTGTTTCTGCCGTTCAAGCTGCAGTTCCAACTTCCACCACAACATGAGTCACAGTGGCCGAGTGGCACTGTTGAGCAGCTGAAAATGAGCCGATGGAGAAAGAAGTTAATACTCTTCAAATAAATGAATGAACACCATGAAGATAGAAGAGCTCTGCTCTCTCTTCACTGGAGCAGCGAGAAGCTTCACACCTGTGGGCAGCTTCTCGCTGCTCCAGTTGTGTTGAGCTGAACTCTCTCCACAGTGTTTCTCATCAGGGAGCAGCGGCCGCTCGGCCTCGCCGCTCCGCTAGTTTAACCCGCCGACGTGATTCCCAGTGGCAGCAGGCTGTGGGCCGATCACATTAATTATGCTAAACAGCAGTTAAAGCTGCGCTGAGGGGAGGAGGGGGGAGAAGGGAGGTGGAGGGGGGCAGGAAGGCACATTGTTTCCCTGAGAAATAAACGGACGGGCCGGTGGCGTTCACAGATCACAGCCCGCGGTCGGCCATGACGACGGCACGCCACGCCACGCTCAGATCTCTGAGAAACAGGTTGGAGGGCACAAACATTAGCATGAGGCTCAGGACACGTCGCGGCACAAACATTAAAGGGACAACGAGGAGTTTCTATTTGGTTATAAAAAGTCTGATATTAATGTGGATGAATCTCTGTCACCACTTGTTAATGGTCCATTTTAGATAAATCTATGGTTTTGTCTCTATGGTTATTTTGTTATTATTAGTGGTGGTGGAAATGCTGGGCGAGCCGACCAGCGTTTCTTTAATTCCGGTTTCGTGGCGAGTCATGAGAATAACGCCGCCGAATCTCCGTTTATGGTGGGAACTACGACGGTATGTGATCGTCTTCCAACCTCTGACTTTAATTCTTGATGAATGAAAACATGAGTCTGTCTTGCGCCGGTCAAAGAATTTCACGGTGCGGAGGCTCATAAATGTAGTGTGAAAACACTTCACTTTTACAAAACTCCTTGTTGTCCCTTTAACATGAGGCTCAGGACGCGTCGTGGCACAAACATTAGCATGAGTCTCTTCAAGAACTTCAAGAAATTTATTTCACCATTTTGTAGCAAGCTGGGTACAATAGGAATTCTTGTGCAGAAATCCCCCCAGGTCAGATATAAAAGGTTTTAAAAACTTGTTAAAAAAAAATAGTGAGTCAATTCAACAAATAGCAACAACAACAAAATAGCCTATAAATAAATAACATTCAAAGACAAAAAACACAATTAAAATAAGTAAAGCTGCCATATTGCCTAAAGTGCAGGAGTGATGTCAGTGCTGTCAGTGGTGTTTTTTAAAGTATATTTTTTGGGGCTTTTATTGCCTTTAATTGATAGTGCAGTCGAGAGAGAGACAGGAAATGGGGAGGCAGAGAGGGGGGGAATGACACGCAGGAAAGGGCCGTCCGACACGGGACTCGAACCGGGGCCACCTGCACCGAGGACTGAGCCTCAACATGGGGCGGCAGCACAAACATTAGCATGAGTCTCAGGACGCGTTCAATCTTCCCAAGAATATTTGTCCTTTTTCTTGTCAAAATGCCCCTTTTTTCGTCAAAACTAATCCCTTTCCACTTAAAATAAGACTCATCACCTAAAAATGTACTTGTTTTCGGACAATTTTCACTTGAAATAAGTAGAAAAATCTGCCAGTGAAAGCAGGTTTTTTGTACTTAGCTCCACTATCTGATTTTTCTACTTATTTCAAGTGGAAAAAATGTAAAAGGTGTTTTAAAAACAAGCTGCTTTTTATGTGATGAGTCCGATTTTAAATGTAATGAGATTTGTTTTGACTAGAAATGACATTTTGACTAGAATCAGCCCCAACTGTAAAAAGCTCTTTTTAAGAACTTAAAACGTTATCAATTTTCTTTTATTTGCTCTTGCTTTTAACTCTGTTTTTTGTGTTTGTTTTTATTCTGTTTTATGCTTCTCTTTCTCTTTTTTTTAAAAATGTTTTGTCTTTATGTAAAGCACATTGAGTTGCCTTGGTATGAAATGCGCTATATAAATAAAGATGCCTTGCCTTGCCTAGAAATAATTCTTGGTGAGATATTTCAGTTTTTGCAGTGGAGCCACCACACTCTGACATTATACATGAAACCATTTACGTTCATATTTGATCTTTTCTAAAAAAGCTGCTGAGGTCAGAGACAGAACCATGAAGACGTGAGCAGCAGCTCCAGAAGAACAGAGGCTGTTTGCTGAATCATTATAGTGAAATAAAGTGAAATGTAAAGAAAGCCGGAGCGAACAGGAAGAGAGAGATCACCTTCAATCCCCACATTGTCCTTTGTGTCCCCCCCCCCCCCCCCCCCCCTCCTCCTCCCCTCCGTTTTTCATCCCAGCGTCTCATTTTTCTTCCCGCCCTCTGTCCGGCTGGCACGGCGCTCCGCCTCATGGTGGGATCTCCTATCGGGACCATTTTCAATTAATGTCTTCATTCCTCAGCGGGGAGTCGGCTAATTCTGGAAGGACCGGGTCCTCTGAGCTCACGGCCTCCTTCTCCTTCTCCTTCTCCTGCAGCTTTCATTTATAAAACCGCTTCCTTCACCAGCAGCAGCAGCAGCGCGGTGAAGTGAAGTGAAGGTGTCAGAGTCTTTCAGAGGGTTGGAGGGTCAGGGACAGTATGGAACAGTAAGGGGGGGGGGCACAAAAGTGATTTTTTGGGGGTTTTTTTTGCCCGTATGCCACTGCAAAAACTCAAAATCTGACCAAGAATATTTGTCTTATTTCTAGTCAAAACAAATCTAATTCTACTTAAAATAAGACTCGTCACATAAAAAGCAGCTTGTTTTTAGACACTTTTTACTTCTTTCAAGCAGATTTTCACTTTAAATAAGTAGAAAAATCTGATAGTGGAGCAAGTTTTTCTTTCTTATTACAAGCACAAAAAACTTGCTTTCACTGGCAGATTTTTCTACTTATTTCAATTGAAAATTAGTTTGAAACAAGTGAAAATGATCTAAAAACAAGTAAAGTTTTAGGTGATGAGTCTTATTTTAAGTGGATAGAGATTAGTTTTGACTAGAAATGAGACATTTTGACAAGAAATAAGACAAATATTCTTGGAAAGATATTGAGTTTTTACAGTGTGCAACTCATAACATGGCACCATAAATCACAACTCCGCAGAGGCTCGGCATATCATTCAAAAAGTCCTGCACAGGGAATCATTTATTGAGCTTGAACCTTTCTAGTTTATTTGTCCTAAACAGCCAACAGCGCAAATCACTGCTGTTATATTAGTAAATTATAATTTAAAGGGTCTCGGACATGTAATATCTACTCATGTTCTTATCTTTCTCCTCCTACCGACCTTCCCAGATCCCCAGTTCTTCTCACCATCTTCCTTTTCTCCCAGTGTATGGGACTTACTATACTATACATGATTAATTGATATGGATGAATATCAAAATATGAAGCTCTAAGATTGAGGGGGTTGTTTCTATTTTGTCATATTTGTCACTTATATCTCTATCATATTCATGTACGTCCTATGAATATACGAAGATATAACATATGAGATATACACAGTAAAACTGGCAGTTGTGCACAATTTAAAAATATATAAAAAATTGTATTCAAAGGTTCAGAAATGGCCGTTTGTCTTGTTTGTCCTGTTTGTCGCCTCCTTATACGAGTTTCCACGAGTTGCAACACGAGTTTACCCGAGTCAGGAAAACTAATATGATTGGTCGTTATCAAGCGGGTGGGATATTCAATGTTTGGGGCGAGACCGAGCTCTGTGTGTGTGTGTGTGTCTCAGACGTTTGATTGACGGATGACGGATCCAATATCAGTGGCGGATGAATCGTGAGACCCACAGTGGAATCACAATCAATTTTCTTTTCTGTACAGCTTTAAGTGTAATATCCACGTTTATTGACAGGGTTTATTTATTTATTTATTTATATGACACAAGGTCTAAAATACAAACACAAATATAAAAACACATCTTTGTGTGTCAACATATTAAATGATTTATTATGGTTTGTTATTAAAGAATATTTGTACATACATTGCATTTGCATTAATAAGAGGGAAACAGGTAAAGATGATTGGCTGTACACTGCAAAAACTCTAAATCTTTCCAAGGCTTCATGTGCTTCAGTTCAACAGTAACAGTCAGACACTCGGCTGCAGAAGCTGTGTGTGTGTTTGTGTAAAGTTACTATTATCTACCATCACGCTGCTGACATCTTCTAACTGGACTCAAGGATCAAATAACTTCACACAGCAGCCATGACAGAAGAGTTGTATTGGTATAAAAGCTGAAGTTCTGTGCTGATAAGAGCGTCAGTAACAACAAACGTAAACCGAGCGTTCATCCCTGAGTTTCCTTCACACCGTTCAGATGGAGATCCTCTATCGGGACAGTTGGGAGATCCGATATCAAAGAAGACGCGGCCGTATTGTCGTCAAGATGGACGGCCTAATTCAGGCGGCGGAGCGCGAGCCGCCGGCCGCGACCGGAGCAGCAGATGAAAGCCAGCTGGCCGCGCGGGCCGGGCCGAGTCGAGTCGCCGCGGCAACCTGCAGAGGATAAAAGCAGCTTTCAGCTTTCAGGCTGCTGCTCAGGGGAAAGAAGCAGGTATTCTGTGAACTTCAGTTCCAGTCTCTAATCTGCAGTCACAACAAAGGAGGCATTATACCAAGAAGGGGAAATCTTAGATCCAGCTTTCACCCAAACCTCCCACACACACACACACACACACACACACACCCCAACACACACATCCACTAACCACCGTTTCAAATGATTGGCCGAACTCCTTCTTCCCCACATGAAACAGTAAATAAGATTCTTCTCCAGCGGAGGAGAAAGTATTTCATGCTCGTGTGTCCTGTGGTCTCCAACTCCACTTCAGTCAGAGGAACGGAGGAGGAAGTGGAAGAGTACATTTATATTCACAGGAAAAATGTTAAATATCAGTGAGGCCTGCAACATGAGATAATAACTAAAAACAACAAGAAACAGAATCTTCTTCCTGTTTGAATTATAACGAGGATAGCAGCATTATACTCTGGGTTTGGCCACCTGCCCTGTACACTAATGAGTTTACTTTGTCTCTACGTCCTAATTATTAAATCAAGATTTTGGATTCTTATGATTTACAGTAAGTAGCCTACGTTCCTGAAAACAGGAAAAGCTGTTTACATTCAGTTTTACTTTCAAAGAGAAAGACGAGGGATTCTTCAAACTCCCAAAAGCTCAGTTTGTGTTCAGCTGCGACCTGGACAGGTGGAGGATGGAGGAAAGGAGGAGCATCAACTGACCCCTAACAGGGTCAGTTAAAGCAGAAGTAAGTGATCCGGTGGTTTTGTCTAACTTCCTGTCAGCAGATGGAGTTAGCAGTCCCCGCCCTCGTCCCTACGTCACCACATTCAGGCGCATCCCTTGGCTGCACACACAGAGAGGACTGCCCCTTTATGCCGTTCTCTCTCCTCATTGGATAAAGGTTGTAGGATACAAGGAAAGTTTTCTCCTGGGCTCAGAGCAGAGCAGAGTGACTGAGAGACCCGTGTTTCAGACCAAACACTCTATAGAAGTGATTGCTGTCGGAAGATACAACTATTTAAGACTTATATTACCACAAACATTCACCTTACTTCTGCTTTAAGACACCAGACCACTTTGTTTGGACTATTTTATCAAAACAGTTGTGTTCACTGCAAAAACTCAAAATCTTACCAAGAATATTTGTCTTATTTCTAGTCAAAACAAATCTCATTATACCTAAAATATGTATATTTATACATATACATACATAGTTATACATTAAAAGCAGCTTGTTTTTAGACACTTTTTAAGTCTATTTTCATTTGAAATAAGTAGAAAAATCTGACAGTGGAGCGAGTTTTTCTGTCTTATTACAAGCACAAAAAACTTGCTTTCACTGGCAGATTTTTCTACTTATTTCAAGTGAAAATTTGCTTGAAACAAGTGAAAATGATCTAAAAACAAGTAAATTTTTAGGTGATGAGTCTTATTTTAAGTGGAAAGAGATTAGTTTTGACTAGAAATGAAACATTTTGACAAGAAATAAGACAAATATTCTTGGAAAGATTTAGAGTTTTTGCAGTGTTTTACACTCATTCAGTTTGTTTGTGGGGATGTACAACATCCTGAAATATATGTAGATATATTAGTTAGCAACAAAACTATAATCGTCTTGATGTTGTGATCCTGAATATGAAAAGTGGCTCAACTCACCCCACTGCCCCTAAAGAGACTAAGATCTAAAACTGACCACTGCTATAGGGCTAGAAGCTGGTTTAGGGCTAACGTGAGCTACATGAGCTACATAAGCTAAGCTAACTAGCTGCACCAGCTTATAGCTAACATGTGTTGTAGCCGTCATGTTGTCACAGTTATTTACACATTTACACTTTGGACCGATGTCATTAGAGTCCTCCAGCTGATTGGAGTTCAGCTGCTTCCTGACCAGCCACGCTCTGCAGGTGAACACTGTGGCACTCTGCAGAGGTGTGTTGTTGTGTTGTGTTGTGTTGTGTTGTGTTGTGTGTTGTTGGCTGCAGAAACTCTGCAAAGCTGCCAGGACCAGTTCAGCTGCCAGCCCCCCCCCCCCCCCCCAGCCACTTGGGACTGAGAGGGAAGAAGCTCAGAAGCTCAGAGTGTGTGTTGATGTCTGATGCCGTGTGTGTGTCGCTACAGAGAGCATGAGGCTGCAGCCGTCACAGCAGGTGGAGATACAGTGTGTTGATGTTTTTACCTCAGTGTGTCACACATGATGATCTGGGACCAGTTGATACAGAATCTGTAGCGTCTGCTGGTTTATTGATCAGTAGAAACAGTAGAAACACAACTTCACATGGAGCAAGTTGGTTTTCACTCTCTGGCTGAACCTCAACGAGCTGGACCAGTTCTACAAACTGACTGACTGAACCTCAACGAGCTGGACCAGTTCTACAAACTGACTGAACCTCAACGAGCTGGACCAGTTCTACAAACTGACTGAACCTCAACGAGCTGGACCAGTCCTACAAACTGACTGAACCTCAACGAGCTGGACCAGTCCTACAAACTGACTAAACCTCAACGAGCTGGACCAGTCCTACAAACTGACTGAACCTCAACGAGCTGGACCAGTCCTACAAACTGACTGAACCTCAACGAGCTGGACCAGTCCTACAAACTGACTGAACCTCAACGAGCTGGACCAGTCCTACAAACTGACTGAACCTCAACGAGCTGGACCAGTCCTACAAACTGACTGAACCTCAACGAGCTGGACCAGTTCTACAAACTGACTGAACCTCAACGAGCTGGACCAGTCCTACAAACTGACTGACTGAACCTCAACGAGCTGGACCAGTCCTACAAACTGACTGAACCTCAACGAGCTGGACCAGTCCTACAAACTGACTGAACCTCAACAAGCTGGACCAGTCCTACAAACTGACTGAACCTCAACGAGCTGGACCAGTCCTACAAACTGACTGACTGAACCTCAACGAGCTGTACCAGTCCTACAAACTGGCTGAACCTCAACGAGCTGGACCAGTTCTACAAACTGACTGAACCTCAACAAGCTGGACCAGTTCTACAAACTGGCTGAACCTCAACGAGCTGGACCAGTTTTACAAACTGACTGACTGAACCTCAACGAGCTGGACCAGTTCTACAAACTGACTGACTAAACCTCAACGAGCTGGACCAGTTCTACAAACTGACTGACTGAACCTCAACGAGCTGGACCAGTTCTACAAACTGACTGACTGAACCTCAACGAGCTGGACCAGTCCTAAAAACTGACTGACTGAACCTCAACAAGCTGGACCAGTCCAGCAAACTGACTGAACCTCAACGAGCTGGACCAGTCCTACAAACTGACTGAACCTCAACGAGCTGGACCAGTTCTACAAACTGACTGACTGAACCTCAACGAGCTGGACCAGTTCTACAAACTGACTGACTGAACCTCAACGAGCTGGACCAGTTCTACAAACTGACTGAACCTCAACGAGCTGGACCAGTTCTACAAACTGACTGAACCTCAACGAGCTGGACCAGTCCTACAAACTGACTGAACCTCAACGAGCTGGACCAGTCCTACAAACTAACTGACTGAACCTCAACGAGCTGGACCAGTTCTACAAACTAACTGACTGAACCTCAACGAGCTGGACCAGTTCTACAAACTAACTGACTGAACCTCAACGAGCTGGACCAGTTCTACAAACTGACTGAACCTCAACGAGCTGGACCAGTTCTACAAACTGACTGAACCTCAACGAGCTGGACCAGTTCTACAAACTGACTGAACCTCAACGAGCTGGACCAGTTCTACAAACTGACTGACTGAACCTCAACGAGCTGGACCAGTTCTACAAACTGACTGAACCTCAACGAGCTGGACCAGTCCTACAAACTGACTGAACCTCAACGAGCTGGACCAGTCCTACAAACTGACTGAACCTCAACGAGCTGGACCAGTCCTACAAACTGACTGAACCTCAACGAGCTGGACCAGTTCTACAAACTGACTGAACCTCAACGAGCTGGACCAGTCCTACAAACTGACTGAACCTCAACGAGCTGGACCAGTTCTACAAACTAACTGACTG